>NC_090445.1:1543559432-1543889932 GCF_031143425.1 Pleurodeles waltl
TGACATCACTGTGCGATCGCGCGCTGACCTCATCAGAGGCCTACCCCTTGCGCTGGAAGCTCAGCTTCTAGCACGGATCAGAGGAGAAATGCAAAAGCATTTCTCCTCCGATCACGTGGAAGGGCCGAGAGAGGCATCAAAGGAAAGGAAAGTCCTTTCCTTTGATGTCTCTGTCTGCATTTCTGCTGAAATGCCCACTAGACACCAGGGACTTATAAAAACATTTTTTTTTTACTTATTGAATAAGAGGAGCAGCTGCTCCCCTGGGGGCAATTTATTTTTAGGCCATTTCTGCCCCCCCCCCGGGGGCAGATGGGCCTATTATAATTAGGCCAAACTGGCCTGGGGGCAGAAACCGCTAGACACCAGGGATAATTATTTTGTTTAATTTATTTTTTATTATAGTTTTATATGTGGGGAGCAACCCCTTAGGCAAGGGTCGGTCCCCTGGGGGCAAAATTACTTTTAGGCCTTTTCTGCCGTGCCTTTTTTTATTAGGCCAATCTGCCCCCAATGGGGGCAGAAACCACTACACATCAGGGATTTTATTACATTTATTTATACTTATACAAAAGGGGAGCGACCCCTTGGGCAAGGGCCGCTCCCCAGGGGAACAAAATATTTGTAGGCCTTTTCTGCACCCCTGGGGGCAGATCAGCCTATTACAATTAGGCCGATCTGCCCCCGGGGGGGCAGAAACCCCTAAACACCAGGGATATTTTTTTATTTGTTTACTTTATTTTTTTATATATGGGGAGCAACCCCTTAGGCAAGGGTCGCTCCCCTGGGGGCAAATTGTATTTAGGTCATTTCTGACCCCCTTGGGGGCAGATCGGTCTACTTTGATTAGGCCAAAGTGCCCTCAAGAGTGGCAGAAACCTTTCACGTGAGGGGAGCGACCCCTTAGGTAAGGGTCGCTCCCCGGGGGGGGCAAGTTTGTCGTAGGCCATCTCTCCCCCCATTGGTGGCAGATCGGCCTATTGTAATTAGGCCGATCTGCCCCCGGGGTGGGGGGGGGGGCAGAACACCCTAGAGACCAGGGATTTTTATATTATAATTTTATTTATTTATGGGGAGCAAGTTTATTTCTGATGGATACAACTACCTGTGGATTCCTCACCTAATGAATACTCCCATGGCGCCAGCATTCGACGGAAATCTTCTTACTAGTCTCTGCACGTCGACGAGGACGTCACTCTTGCCCACGCGACGCCGTCTGACGTCATACAGGCAATAAGAGGTCCTCGCCGACGTGCCGATGACAGTTCCCTTTTTTCCGTGCATTCGAAACGGTTATCTTCGAGGGAGCTACTGTTACCTTCGTGGTTACAGTGTATTGTCTCCTGCGTAGTCTTCTCTGCGGTAATAATGTCTCAGAGGAAGTCGGGTTTCAAGCCCTGTCGAGAGTGTGGGGGCAAGATGTCAGTTACAGATCCTCACTCCGACTGTCTATGGTGTTTGAGCTCCGACCACGACGTCTCGACTTGCGATTCATGTCAACACATGAATCCGAAGGCCCTCAAAGAGCGTGAGGCCAAGTTATTCATGGCAAAGTCAAAGAAGAAGGAGAAACATCATAAGAAGTCTTCTTCGCCAAGGTCTCACCGGCGTCATCGAGACTCCCGGCGCCGTAGAGACTCACGACGTCATTCCAGCAAGGAGTCTCGTTCGAGGTCACCTTCGGCTCGGCGTCGGAAGACTTGGGAGGTCAGCCCCACGGTCACGCCGCATCCTTCGACGCCGTTGCCCTCTCCGGCGTCACCGACTTCGCCTGGTCAGGCGTCGGTGATTGAGGTGGTGCAGCCTCTTGTGTTTTCTCCGGCGTCGCAGACGTCGAGGCCGGCGTCGGGGTCGCCCTCGATCCAGGCACCCCAGTATCCGGCTTTTCCCACTCCTGGAGCCGATAGTACCGCGTTTCTTAATGCGATGTATACCATCTTTCAGCAGATGGCTCCAGGAGCTGCTCCGGCTGGTCCTTCGGGGCCCTTGGCCTTTTCGTTGGGTGATCCTGCGCCTCTTCGGCCGGCACCCTTTATGCCCTTTCTCCCTTTTGGGAATGTGGGCTCGGCGCCGGTGCCGGCGTCGGTGGCCGCTCCGGTGGCTTCGGATGTTTCGGCCCCGGAGGTTGCCCTTCCGTCGAAGTCAGGATTTTGCCCTGTGACTCCGGTTGGTCCATCGGCTCCAAGACCTCGTCCTCCGGCTCCTGCCTCGGCGCCGAAGCTGCCTGTGGCGCCGGACGCGGCGTCAGATGCTTCTGGAGATCGGCGCCGTTCTTCGACGTCGGCGGAGGCCATGTCGACTCCGCGTATCGAGGAGAGACTTCATTCGAGGAGGCGTGCTCTCCGTCTTTTAGAAGAGCAGGAGTACCAGCGAGTCCTAGAGGAGGGAGAGATTGAGGACTCTGGAGACGGACTGCATGGTCTGGATACAGCCAGTGGGCTGGACACTTCCCCTGAGTGGGACCTTTCATCTCCAGGGGAATATACGGAAGAGGCTGCTTCCTTTCATGCTGTGGTGAGAAAGGCAGCAAGCTTTTTGGACCTGCCTTTGCCGGTGGCAGGGGCGAAGCAGAATTTGCTGACAGAGGTATTGCATCCGGCCTCTGCTGCAGCTGAGCCTCTCTTGCCATTTAATGAGGCTTTGCTGGATCCGGTGTTGGAGGTGTGGAAGAAGCCGGTGTCTTCCTCGGCCGTTCATAGGGCTGTGGCCAGGAGGTATCGAGCTGCACCATCTGACCCTGGCTTTCTCTCTAGACACCCTACGCCGGAGAGCTTGGTGGTGCAAGCCTCCTGTTCCTCAAAGTCAGCGCCTGGTTCCTTCCCGACGGTGCCTGGAGACAGAGACTCCAAGAAACTGGATGCGCAGTCCAAGAAAATATTTTCGTCATGCAGTTTGGCGTTGAAGGCCACCAACGCAACGTGCATTCTGGGGAGGTACATCCATGCTCTGATGGATGATATTTCGTCTTCATTTACGGAGCTCCCCCAGGGTCTCTTGGATGTGGTCTCGGACGCCCAGGCTGCCGCGACCCAGATTATCCAGTCTGGGCTGGACACGACCGACTCGGTGGCCAGGGCGATGGGCACGGCTGTGGTGGCAAGAAGACAGGCCTGGCTCCGAAACTCAGGGTTCTCTGCGGATGTGCAGTCGACCCTGCTGGACCTCCCGTTTGATGGGGACAGACTGTTTGGAGCCAAGGCAGATTCGGCCTTGGAACGATTTAAGGAGAGCAGAGCCACAGCCAAATCGTTAGGACTACAAGCTCCTTCTTCCTCTGCCTCTTCTAGATTTTTCAGGAGGTTTCGGGGATTTGGGCGTGGCTCTTCTTCCTCTTCCTTTCGGGGGAGGTTCCAGCAACCCGCCTCTTCCTTCCCCTATAGGTCATTTAGAGGGAGGGGGAGGGGTGGGGTCCGTACCAGAGGAGCCTCTCAACAGCACTCTGCCTCTTCCTCGTCCTCTGGAGGGGTGCAGCAGGGGAAGCAGCCTTAGGCTTCCACCGTTTCCCACTCACTCCTCTCCTGTAGGGGGAAGATTACAGCATTTTCTCCACAAGTGGAAGTCTATCACAACGGACACTTGGGTTCTCGGCATTGTGGGAAAAGGCTACGCCCTTCCCTTTCGGGAGTTCCCGCCCCTCATCCCGCCCCGCCCATCTTATTGTTCAGAAGAACACCTCCTGTTGCTAGAACAGGAGGTTCAAGTCCTCCTTTCAAAGGGCGCGGTAGAGTTGGTCCCAGAGCAGGAAAAGGGTCGAGGTTGTTACTCAAGATACTTCCTGATTCCCAAAAAGGATGGTCAGTTGAGACCAATCCTGGATCTGAGGATCTTGAATTGGTTCCTCAAACAGGAAAAGTTCAAGATGCTGACCCTAGCACAGGTGCTTTTGGTGTTGAACAAGGAAGATTGGATGGTGTCCGTCGACTTGCAGGATGCTTACTTTCATATCCCGATACTCAAGTCGCACAGGAAGTATCTCCGGTTTGTGGTAGGGTCGCAGCACTATCAGTTTGCGGTCCTCCCGTTTGGTCTTACTTCAGCACCTCGAGTCTTCACAAAGGTGATGTCAGTGGTTGCGGCGGAGCTCAGAAGGAAGGGGATAGCAGTATTTCCTTACTTGGACGACTGGTTGATCAAAGCCAAGTCCCCGGAGCTTGTGTTGCATCATCTGCAGTCAACAACCCAGTTGTTGTTCGACCTGGGCTTTTCGGTGAACGTGCCCAAATCTCACCTGGAGCTCTCTCAGCGCCTCCTGTTCATAGGGGCAGTACTGGATACAACATTGAGTCGAGCCTTTCCTCCGCCTCAGCGGATTCAATATATTCAGGAATTGGTTCCAATGTTTCGAAATGGAGCGGTAGTTCCAGTCCTCAAGGTCCTTCGTCTGCTCGGTCTGTTCGCCTCCTGCATTCTGTTGGTCACGCATGCTCGCTGGCACATGAGGGCTCTTCAGTGGTGCCTCCGAAGGCAGTGGTCTCATCACAAGGGAGATTTAGAAGGTACTGTCAAGATCTCCAGAGATGCTGCTGTGGAATTGAAGTGGTGGATTGCGGGCAACAATCTTTCACAGGGAAAGCCGTTCGCGCAGTCGCCACCAGTGGCCACGGTAATAACGGATGCTTCCACCCTAGGATGGGGAGCTCATCTGGGGGATCTGGAGATCAAAGGGCTTTGGTCTCCAGAGGAACAGGTGTTTCATATCAATCTGTTGGAGTTACGGGCTGTACGTCTGGCTCTCAAGGCCTTCCTCCCATCCCTTCGTGGTCAGTCGGTACAGGTCCTGACGGACAATACTACCACGATGTGGTACATAAACATACAGGGAGGAGTAGGGTCGTACCTTCTCTGCAGAGAAGCTCTTCGGCTATGGTCCTGGGCAAAGGACCATCAGATTTGCTTGGTGGCAAATCATCTGGCCGGGGTCTTGAATGTACGTGCGGACAGTCTCAGTCGCCAATTCTCGGCAGACCACGAGTGGCGTCTCCATCCAGATCAAGTCTGTTTAATCTTCCAGATGTGGGGGTTTCCTCGGATAGATCTGTTTGCCACTCGGGAGAACGCGCATTGCCCGTTATTCTGCAGCCTCCAGTATCCGATGCAGGGAGCGTTGGGGGACGCGTTTCAGATAACCTGGTGCGACCAGTTGCTTTACGCGTTTCCCCCCATACCCTTGATTCCTCGAGTGTTGAGGAAAATTCGCCAAGACCGGGCCCAAGTCATCTTAATAGCTCCGGATTGGCCAAGGAGGGTATGGTACTCCGACCTTCTCCAACTCTCACTGTGCCCTCCGCTCCGTCTCCCTCTCAGGGCAGACCTCCTCTCGCAGTCGCAGGGGCAGGTTTTACACCCCAACCTCCAGAGTCTGCACCTACATGCTTGGAGATTGAACGGGGCAACCTGAGTTCCTTCTCTCGCCCGCCTGATGTAGTGGATGTTATCTTAGCGGCCAGGCGACACTCCACTAAATCTATCTACGCTAATAGGTGGTCTAAATTTGTTATGTGGTGTGGAGAGAGACAGATTGATCCCTTACATGCTCATCTGTCACATGTTTTGTCTTTTGCACTGTCTCTAGCGCAGAAAGGTTGTGCAGTGGCTACCATTAAGGGTTATTTGTCGGCCTTGTCAGCCTTCATTTGTCTTCCAGACCAACCGTCGTTATTTAAATCCCCTATTGTTCTCAGATTCTTGAAAGGTCTTCTGAATCAATATCCTCCAAAACCATTCGTTATGCCTCAATGGGATTTGTCCTTGGTCCTGACTTTCCTTATGGGGTCCCCTTTTGAGCCTATGCATTCTTGCCCTTTAAGGTATTTGGTTATTAAAACAGTATTCCTGGTAGCTATAACATCTGCAAGGAGAGTGAGTGAGTTGCAGGCCTTATCGGTTAAACCCCCTTATATAACGTTTTATGGGGATAAGGTGGTGTTGAGGACCAAGGCTGCTTTCCTTCCGAAGGTTGTTTCACCCTTCCATTTGGCTCAGACAATCACTTTGTCCACGTTTTATCCTCCGCCTCATCCTTCAAAGGAGGAAGAAAGACTACATCGCCTGGACCCAAAAAGGGCGTTGAGCTTCTATATCGACAGAATGAAGGATATCAGGCTGGAGGATCAGCTGTTTGTCGGATACGTGGGCAAGAGGAGAGGAAAGGCAGTCCACAAGAGAACACTCTCCAGGTGGGTTGTTCTTTGCATTAAAATCTGTTACTCTTTGGCAAAGAAGGATCCGCCTGAGGGCATTAGAGCTCATTCCACCAGAGCTAAGTCGGCCTCTTCGGCCTTGGCCAGGGGTGTTCCTGTGGTCGACATCTGCAAGGCCGCAACTTGGTCGTCCCTTCACACTTTTGTGAAACATTACTGTTTGGACTCTGAGGTCAGAAGGGACGGTCATTTTGCACGGTCAGTGCTGCAGGATTTCTTGGTTTGACCATTTAGGCACCCACCACCGGGCGTGGTACTGCTTTGGGACTCTATTCATTAGGTGAGGAATCCACAGGTAGTTGTATCCATCAGAAGAACGAGTTACTTACCTTCGGTAACGACTTTTCTGGTGGATACATTAGCTACCTGTGGATTCCTCACGGTCCCACCCGCCTCCCCGTTGCCTTTTTGGTCTCTCCAAGCAATCCTTGAGTGTGCTCCTTTTGGTCTTCAAAGTTGCAATACATTTTGCATATATGATATTTGTATATATGTGTATATTTATATATAAATCTATATATATTGTGTATATACATGATTCGTATGTATAAATATATTTATTTGTTTAAAAAAAAAAAAAAAAAAAGGAAGGTTATATTAAATCTACAGCTATTTTATTGCAATGTTGTGTGATTTACAATATTAAGAGATGTTGCTTTGCTCTTTCATTACATTGGGTTATTATTATTCTCATGCACGTAAAAAATGTTGGTACTGTCAACGGCACGTCGGCGAGGACCTCTTATTGCCTGTATGATGTCAGACGGCGTCGCGTGGGCAAGAGTGACGTCCTCGTCGACGTGCAGAGACTAGTAAGAAGATTTCCGTCGAATGCTGGCGCCATGGGAGTATTCATTAGGTGAGGAATCCACAGGTAGCTAATGTATCCACCAGAAAAGTCATTACCGAAGGTAAGTAACTCGTTCTTTAGGCCATTTCCGCCCCCCTTGGGGGCAGATTAGCCTATTTGTACTAGGCTGATCTGCCCACAAGGGGGGCAGAAACCACTAGGACCCAAGGATTTTTTTTCCACCAATTTCACGCAAGGGGAGCAACCCCTTAGGCAAGGGCGCTCCCCTGGGGAGGCAAATTTATTTTTGGCCATTTCTGCCCGCCTTGGGGGCAGATTGGGGCAGAAACCACTAGGCCCCGGAGATGATTTTTTTTTTTTGTGCCAATTTCAGGCAAGGGTCGCTCCCCAGGGGGGTGGGGGCAAATTTATTTTAGGTTCTTTCTGCTCCCCTTGGGGGCAGATCGGTCTATTTCTATGAGGCCAATCTGCCCCTGGTGGAGGCAGAAACCACTTAGGCACCAGGGATTGGGGTGTGTGTGTGTGTGTATGTTTGTGTTTTGTTTGGGGGGGGTGCAGCCCCTTGGGCAATGGTCACTCCCCATGGGGGCACATTACTGTTGACCATATCTACCGAGCAGGTCGGCCTATTTTTGGAAGTCCCACCTGCCACCAAGGGGGGGGCAGAAAGTCCACCAGAGATGAGGGAAGATTTTTTTTTCAAAATAAGAAGGTAGGGTGTGGCCATACCCCCACCCCAAATAAATGGGGCCAAAGTTGTTCTGCCCACCTGTGGCAGATGGGGCAATTACCCCCGATCCATGCCCCGGGAGCGGGGGGCGCAGAAAGTCTACTAGATGCCAGGGATTTTTTAAAAAAATAGTGGGGTGGTGGCTACCAACCAGTATGGCCCTGGTTATGCCCCCCCCCCCCCAACTGAAGGGGGTAACAGTCTTTCAGCTCTCACCCCGCACACTAAAACATCTTATCCCACGGCAAGCAAGAAGACATTTGATTTTTGGGGTTTTACATTTGGGCCATGAGAGCTTGGCTAACTCTCAAAATCATCCTACTGTGAATGGTGAGGGCTGCACTTTTTGGACTTTGGGATGCAGCCGTGTAGAAATATCCACAAGACCTAGACACATCGGAAAATTAAACATCTGGGTGATTCCAGGGTGGTGTGCTTCACATGCACCTCGCACCATTTTCTTACCCACAATGCCCTACAAACCTCCAACTTTGCACACATTTTTCCCAAATTTCTGTGATGGAACCTTCCGGAATCTGCAGGAATCCACAAAATTCCTACCACCCAGCATTGTCTCATCTACACCGATAAAAATTCTGCCGCACTTGTCAGCCTAAAAATGTATATTTTTTTTTCAAACTGCCCTTTTGGACCCGCTTTGGTTCCCCCTCACGTTCGACAAGTTTTTGGCTCTTCCCTGTCGCAGGCACTTGCCCACCTACACAAGTGAGGTATCATTTGTACCAGGAGACTGAGGGGAACGTTGGGTGGTAGGAAATTTGTCCCGCTGCGGTGATCCCACACAGAAATGTGGGAAAAATGTGATTTGTTTATCTAAATTTGAGGTTTGCTGAGGATTCTGGGTACGAAAAGATTGGGAGATCCAAGCAAGTCACACCTCCCTGTATTCCCTCGGGTGTCTAGTTTTCAGAAAATTTTGGGTTTGGTAGGGTTTCATATATGGCTGCTGAGCCAGGACCAAAAACACAGGTTTCCACCCCCACAAAATCAGGTAGTTTAGTATTTGATCATTTTGATGTGTCCACATAGTGTTTTGGGGCATTTACTTTCACGGGCACTAGGCCTACCCACACAAGTGAGGTACCATTTTTATCGGGAGACTTAGGGGAACGCTGGGTGGAAGGAAATTTGGGGCTCCTCTCAGATTCCTGAACTTTCTGGCACCGAAATGTGAGGAAAAAGTGTTTTTTGTCCAACTTTTGAGGTTTGCAAAGGATTGTGGGTAACCGAACCAGCTGAGAAACCCACAAGTCACCCCATCCACAATTCCCATAGGTGTCTAGTTTTCAAAAATGCACAGGTTTGGTGGGTTTCCCTAGGTGCTGGCTGAGCTAGAGGTCCAAATCCACAGTTTGGCACTTTGCAAAAAACAGCTCTGTTTCTTTGGGAAAATGTGATGTGTCCATGTTGTGTTTTGGGGCATTTCCTGTCACAGGTGCTAGGCCTACCCACACAAGTGAGGTACCATTTTTATCGGGAGCCTTGGTGGAACACTGGGTGGAAGGAAATTAGTGGCTCCACTCAGATTCCAGAACTTTCTGTCACCGAAAGTTGAGGAAAAACATTTTGTGGGCCAAATTTTGAGGTTTACAAAGGATTCTGGATAACAGAACCTGGTGAGAGCCCCACAAGTCACCCCCATCTTGGATTCCCCTATGTGTCTAGTTTTAAAAAATGCACAGATTTGGTAAGTTGTCCTAGGTGCCAGCTGAGCTAGAGGTCAAAATCTACAGCTAGGCACTTCCCAAAAAACACGTCAGTTTTCTTTGGGAAAATGTGATGTGGCCATGTTGTGTTTCCTGTTGTGGGCATTAGGCCTACCCACACAAGTGAGGTGCCATTTTTATCGGGAGACTTGGGGGAACACCGAATAGCAGAACAAGTGTTATTGCCCCTTGTGTTTCTCTACATTTTTTTCCTTCCAAATGTAAAAAAGATGTCTATTTGAGAAATGCCCTGTAATTCTGGGGACCCCAGAATTCAGAGATGTGCAAATAACCTCTGCTTCTCAACACCTTATTTTGTGCCCATTTTGGAAATACAAAGGTTTTCTTGATACCTACTTTTCACTCTTTATATTTCACCAAATGAATTGCTGTATACCCAGTATATAATGAAAACCCATTGTAAGGTGCAGCTCATTCATTGGCTCTGGGTACCTAAGGTTCTTGATGAACCTACAAGCCCTATATATCCCCACAACCAGCAGACGTAACGGTATATTGCTTTAAAAAAATCTGACATCGCAGTCAAAAGTTACAGAGTAAAACATGAAGAAAAATGTCTGTTTTTTTCACCTCAATTTCAATATTTTTTTATTTCAGCTGGTATTTTCTGTAGGAAATCCTTGTAGGATCTACACAAATGACCCCTTTCTTAAATCACAATTTTGTCTACTTTTCAGAAATGTTTCGCTTTCTGGGATTCAGCATTGGTTTCACACCCATTTCTGTCACTAACTGAAAGGATGCTAAAAGCACAAAAATAGTAAAAATGGGGTATGTCCCAGTAAAATGCCAAAATTGTGTTGAAAATTTTGTTTTTCTGATTCAAATTTGCCTGTTCCTGAAAGCTGGGAAGCTGGTGAATGTAGCACCGCAAACCCTTTGTTGATGTCATTTTCAGGGGGAAAAAACACAAGCCTTCTTCTGCAGCCCTATTTCCCTATTTAAAATAAATATATATATATATATGTATATATATATATATGTTTGCTGTATTTTAGCTAATTTCTTGGTCTCCTTCAGGAGAACCCACAAACTCTGGGTACCTCTCGAATCCCTAGGATGTTGGAAAAAAAGAACTCAAATTTAGCATGGGTAGCTTATGTGTACAAAAAGTTATGAGGGCCTAAGTGCAAACTGCCCCAAATAGCCAAAAAAAGGCCTGGCACCTGAGTGGGGAAAGGCCTGGCAGCAAAGGGGTTAAGATGTACATGTTTACTTACACAATTTATGTTTATATATGGGAAACTGTGATACTAATTCTACAGTGTGCATTACTACTGCTTACTACTCTGATTCGAGCATATGAATCTATGAAAGTTCCAAAACTGGATTAAGAAAATGAGTTACCTATAACTATAGTTCTCCAGTATTGGAATCTTTCATAGATTCACATGCGACCCACCCACCTCCCCTGACAAGCTCACCATTACCTCTGTTATTACTGTTATGTCCACTATGCACTTGTGCAAAGCAAATCTGAGGGACTGGAGCTTCTTTCAGGAAGGTTCTAGAGGGTGGTGTCACTTGATTGGTGGACTCTCAACTTTGGTCCTTTTTTTTCAAAATGACTCTAATAGAATACTAAACTGAGAGCCTAAGGGCCTTTGGGTTTAATCCTATGTCAGTACTACTTGATCAAAGGTACCGGGGACTCCCATCTCGATGGCAGGGAATGATTCAAGCATGTAAATCTATAAAAGATTCCAATACTGGAGAACTGTAGTTACAGGTAAGTAACTCATTGTCTTCTCCAGATCCTATTGCAGAAATAAGGACAACCTGAATCTGAACTTTCTTTGACTCTGGCCAGGATCATTTGAAGCTGAAAATCTCCCCAGAATTCCTACAATTATACCCACCTACTGCCAGGAAAGAGAACTATGTAGAAGTAGCTGTTCAGATGATGGCAGTGTTTGTCCACACCATACTATATCTAGCATGTGAGTGCTATAAATTAGTCACATGAGCTTGCCCACTGGAATATGCTTTTTTTTTTTTTACCTTTTGTAATATTTAAAAATAAAAAGCGAGAAGGGAGAAGCACCAGATAGGGGTAAGGGAAGTGGGATGGGGAAAGAAGAAATAAAACCTGAATCACAGCACGAGCAGCAGACTGGCACTAATTAGGTTTAATCAACGTGTGGTTAGTCATGCGCCACAGAATGAAGTGGAATATGGAATATAAATACGAAATAAAATTATTATATTATTTTTCCCTCTAAAACGGCCCATCTTACAGCAATAACACAGGAAAAATATTGTGAATGTAGTTTTATCAATATTGCTATCGTGCAAGGACAGTTTGCTTCATTCTATACCTAAACAAGCAGCAAATGTTAAACAGATTTGTCGTGCTGTTTGTCACTAGTGCAAAGTTCTACTAATAATGGCAAGCAATAACACTGCTCTAGTTTCCAAGTTCCACACGTGAGTAGCTCATCAGGTCCAGATTCTTTCTTTGCATTCTGGAACGTGTAGTTTCTAGTACTAGAATGCAAAGGAACCACAACAATGAATAAGTTAATCTGACAGAGACTTTTAGCTGCAGATTCCTTACCTTAGAATTCCCAGGCGTCCGCTTAGAATTCCGATTTTTTATTTTATTTTGCTGAGCAGTACCCTGCGCATGCCGTCGGATGGCGTCGTTCGGATCCGCGTGGCGGCGTCAGCATCGTTGGAGCCGTCTGTGATGTCACGGTCTTCTTTATAGGCACCACCCCGGCACACGTACGTCAGTTCTTTTCCTTCTGCGCCAGTTAAGCACAGATCTGGAAAGAGCTACCCTTTTTCTTCGATGGTCGTCGAGGTTTTTCGCCTTGATTCTTTGAACATGTCTTCTAGAAAGACTGGATTCAAACCGTGTGGTGCATGTTATCGCACCATGTCGGTCACAGATCCACACAGAGTGTCTCTCTGGTGTTTGGAAAAGGATCACGACTTGACTTCTTGTTCCGACTGTCGGGCCATGGCTCCGAAGGCCTTGAGGGAGAGATCCCTCAAACTTCTTGCGGCCCGATAGTCGTCTTCAGTCGGCACGACTCTGGGGAGGTCACGGGCCTGCAGTAGGAGGAGGTCGCGGCACCGCTACCGGAGCCCTAAGTCCTCTTCCTCACATTTGAGGTCATCTGATCATTCAGGTAAGAGGCACAAGAAGAAGTAGAAGTCCAAGTGGACTTTGACTTTGCCACGCCCGTCGACCGACGAGGCATCTAGGGAACGTTGATGTTCTAAGCTTAGTTCCGCAGAGCCGTTGCCAGGGCCAACTCCGCATTTTCCGCCTTTTCCTGGGGGCGGAGCGACCCCGCTCAATTAAAGGAGTTTTACAAGGCCATGTGCCTTGTTTTTAAGCGGGCTGCACCCTTGTGTGGGTCTTTGGGCCACGCGGGGTCAGCAGGGGCCCCATTGGGTTCGACATCCGTGGTCCCACACAGTCTACCTCCTCCGGTGCCGGGTCAGACATTGACACTTCCTCCACCATCGGCGCCCTCTGATGGTAGCCCCATCCTCATTCTGGATGAGCCGGAGCGACGTCGCACGACGCCGACTCGGACTGCGCCGATTAGGGCCAGATCATTGCCTGAGCCTTATTTTGAACAGCCAGGCACAGGAGAGGAGAGGGAGGGGTCTGAGGACCCTTTGGAGTGTGAATTGGAGCAAGAGCAGGACTGGTATGAGGATCTAGGGGAAGCCAGTGGACTGGACACATCTCCAGATACTGGCATGCTCTCTCCTCTTAATGTGGCTACGGAGGAGGGAGCTTCTTATGCTATGGTGGTGCGTAGGGCAGCTGAGGTCTTGGACCCAGACTTGCCCACTGTGCCAGTCAGGACGAATCTCCTAACAGAGTTGCTTCAGCCAGGGGTGAATACATCAGAGCCTTTGTTTGTCACGACTTACACGTTGCTTGAGCCTGGAGTCCGCTGAACAAGTGACGAGGTTCTTGTTCTTGAATGTTCTGACTTGGCCCAGTGGTAGCCACGGTGGTGCAGGTGATAGGAACGCCAAGGGCAGTCCGTGTCCTTCAGAAGTAGTGCCAGAGGGAAAACAAACCCTAAAAAGGGGAAAAAACCTCAAAAAGGAAATTCCTGGAATAAGAGCATAAGATCAATACTAAGAATACAAGACCAAAAATGAACAGGAAAACACTGGAACAAAAAGCGTAACCAGTATCTGACGCAAGGCAGAAGAAGCACCATCCAACAGGAAGTGTTGCAGCGCAAGGAGGAAATGAGTCACAGCCCTTAAATACCCATAGAACAGGAAGCAACCAGCAGGAAGAGCAGGGACTCAATATTGGATAGGAAACAATACATAGAAAGCAATGGATAAGGCACCATAGTGAGTAGGGAACAAAGGTATGCTGGGAAGAGAGGGGAATAATGGGAAAAAGGACAAACTTAAAGGGGAGAACAAACGAGGACAACAGCAAAGGACACAATAGCAGGTGAGTGGGGGGAAATGCTATCTGTAAATGGAGGCGCGCCACGCCAGAAGAAAAACTAGGCCCCATTGCCCAATTTGGGGCCTTGAGTACTGCAGGAGAGGCTGGGGGCGCGGCGTGTCTCAGCGCTGTGCGCCCGAGCCGAGTGTTCGGCTCGTGCCGTGCGCTGTGGCGTGACAGTAGGTCTGCCCCACCCCCTCCCACCCCCCCCAGAGCCCCAGGCCCAAGTTTGTGTGACAACAAGCGGTAAAAATGACGAATCAGAAGCGGGGCGTGGACAGAAGAAGCATCTAACCAAGAGCATTCGCTAAGAGGGTTTCAATGAATCAGATACTGAAGACGGTTTCGAAAGACACAAGAGTAACAAATTTCTTGTACCTCATATTCTGGTTCATCATTCACCAACAAGGGAGGAGGCCAAGGGAACTGCCGGGAGAAAGGATCAGACATATAGGGTTTCAGCTGAGAAACATGACAGACCGGATGGATCTTCCAGGTACGAGGTAAGTGAAGACGGACAGTGACAGGATTAATTAACTGAAGAATACGGGAAGGACCGTAGTAACAAGGTGTAAACTTATTCTGAGAGAGCCGCAAGGGCAGAAATTTCGAAGAAAGACAGACTTTATCCTGGATGTGATACAATGGAGTGTCACTGCGCTTCTTATCTGCCATTCTTTTCATGTATTTCTTTGTGTCCAGCAGATTAGATCGAATCATTCTATGAATCTTCCGAAGTCGTTTGGAAAATGAGGTGATAGCAGGAAGAGAAGGGGTAGACTTAGGAGTAGTAGGAAAAGAGGTAGGATGATAGTCATAGGAACAGAAAAAGGGGGTGACCTTGGAGGCACTATGGACAGTGTTGTTGTAAGCGAATTCTGCGATAGGAAGGTAAGTGTTCCAGTTACTCTGAGTAGAATTACAGAAGCAACAAAGGTACTGCTCTAGTCCTTGGTTGAGTCGTTCAGTCTGCCCATTGGTTTGGGGATGGAATCCAGATGACAATGCTACATTGATGTTCAAGGTCCTACAGAAATGTTTCCTAAACTGAGAGAGATACTGAGGTCCCCTGTCTGATAAAATGCTGTGTGGGAGTCTGTGTAGACGAAAAATATGGTGGATGAATATCTGACTTAGTTCTTGTGAGGTAGGTAATTTCTTCAGGGCAGTGAAGTGAGCCATCTTAGTAGAGGAATCTACCGTTACCACGATAACCCGATTTCCTGCTGATGGAGGTAGTAAACACATGAAATAGATCGAAATTGTGTGCCAGGGAGCTGGTGGAACAGGTAACGGTTGCAGTAATCCCGCTGGCCTGGTACTGGGTATCTTTACTTGGGCACATATGGGACAGGCCTGTACATAACTTTCGAAATCCGGTTTCAAAGTAGGCCACCAAAAGGATTGCAAGAGTAATTCCTGCGTGGCCTTGATACCTCTATGACCAGCAATCGGAGAATCATGGCACATCTGCAGCGCCCTTTCTTGTATTCTTTTTGTAGGGAGGAATAAAAGGCCTTTATAATAATAATAATAATATCCCTTCTGTTTATGTATTTGGGGGTATAAGTCCTCAAGTTCTTGTTTAGAATGGTTTGCATATTCCAGTTGTACCTCATCCAGGAATGATTGAGCTACACCAATGATCTTGCTAGGCTCAAGTAGATACTGTGATGGGGTAGGAGTGCAATCAGGATAACAGCGAGACAGAGCATCGGCCAGAATATTTTGGGATCCAGGAATGTAGGTGACATAGAAGTCGTACTGACCAAAGAAAAAGGCCCAACGAGCCTGACGACTGTTCTGGCGTTGAAAGTTACGTAAACATTGTAGATTCCGATGGTCCGTTCTCACCTCAAAAGGTTCTTTGGAACCCATAAGGAATTGTCTCCACTCATGGCAGACAGTCTTAAGGGCTAATAATTCCCTTTCCAATTACTGAGTAATGTTGTTCAGACACAGAGAGTACACGGGACAGATAAAAAACTGGATGTTCTAAACCATTGTCATCTTGTTGTTGGAGTGATACTGCTCCGATGGCTCTTTCAGATGCGTCAGTAACAACAACAAATTGTTTGTTGGTGTCTGGATGTCTCAGTATCGGAGCTTGAGTGAAGGCCTTCTTTAGACTTTGAAAAGCTGCTTCAGCCGCCTTTGTCCAGATAAATCCACTGCGTAAATTCTCCTTTTTTAATGTTTGGATAATTTGACTGGTCTGTTCTGCAAAGTCTAAGATAAATTGCCGATAGAAGTTGGCCAGTTCTAGAAAACACTGGGTTTCCTTGATGGATGAAGGGGAAGGCCAGTCTAGGATGGCTTGTACCTTTTCCGGATCCATTGATATTCCAGTGGGACTGATGTGATAACCTAGATATTTGACTTCGGTTTTATCAAACTCACATTTCTCTGGCTTACAGTACAGTTGATGTTGCCTGAGTCTTTGGAGAACTTGTTTAACTTGTGTAGAATGAAGTTCAGGACGTCTAGAATATATAAGGATATCGTCTAAGTATATTACTACTGTATGGTTCAACAAATCAGAGAACACAGAGTCCATAAATCTTTTGAATATTGAGGGAGCATTAGTTAGGCCAAAAGGCATAACCCTGTATTCATAATGACCAAATGGGGTTCGAAAGGCAGTCTTCCACTCGTCTCCTTTCTTGATGCGCAAAAGGTGGTAGGCTCCACGAAGATCTAATTTGGTAAACCGTTGTGCCCCTCTGAGCGCTTCCAGAATATCTTTGATAAGAGGGAAAGGATAACGATCCTTTATAGTGATCTTATTTAAACCACGAAAGTCCAAGCAGGGACGAAGATCTTTGGTTTTCTTGGGTACAAAAAACAGGGGAGCCCCCGCCGGAGAGGAAGACGGTACAATAAGACCGCTGTGAAGATTTTCTTGGAGGTAATCTTTGAGAACTTCCCTTTCAGGTTCAGTGAGAGAATACATTCTCCGAAAGGGAAAAATCGCCCCAGGTTCCAGGGGAATTGTACAATCATAATCTCGATGTGGGGGCAAAACAGGCTTGGGTGGTTTTTGGAATACATCTTGAAAGTCCAAATAGTGGTCGGGAACCCCTTGGACTGTATTGATTGAACAACCTGTAGTGGGTTCAGAAGGTATCATTTTCTTGGGTGACCAGTAAGTGCCTGAGGCATAGCAATGTTCATGACAAAACAGAGAGGACAAAGAAATAGTCCTGGTTTCCCAATTTACATAAGGATTTTGTCTTATGAACCACGGAATTCCTAGAATTATAGAATGATTGGGGGATGATAATAAGTCAAAGGAGACGTGTTCTTGGTGGTTCCCAAACTGTAGACTTAGAATCGGGGTAGTAGTATCAATTGGACCAGAGGATATTAAGGACCCATCAACAGTGTGTACTTGTTCCGGAACTTCCTTGGGTCGTGTTGGTATTCGTTGTGTTGTGGCCCAGGACATATCCATATAAATGCCACTAGCACCACAATCCAGTAAGGCCATTGACCTTTCCTCACGACCGTCAGGTAACTGTAGGGTCACAGGTAACATGAACAAATTGGTGGAATTGTCCTTGAATGAACTGATGGAAGGTATAGCAGATGATCCCGTCCCCTCCCTTCTTACAGAGGACGGGAAGTAGTGTGTCCCGATGGCTTTAGAGGACGAACGGGGCATGTACGGAGCATATGACCAGCAGCACCACAAAACAGGCACAATCCTTTTTTCCGTCTTTCTTCACGTTCACTGAATGAAAGTGGGCCACGAGTAGTACCCACCTGCATAGGTTCTCCTTCAGTTTCTCTTACAGGAGGGCGAGGTTCCTCCGGACGGTGCACAAAGACACGTGAGGTGCTTGACTGGGAAGGTCCTCTATTTCTTCTTTTCTCCAAATGTCATTCTTGGAGACGATATTCAATGGAAAGAGCTAAATCCATCAGACCGCGAAGATCTTCTACTCGGGTGGAGTGCACTAATTCATCTTTGATCTCCTCTTTTAGCCCTCTACAAAAAAGGGTAACCAGAGTACGCTCCACCCATGTTGTTTCGGCAGCCAGTTGTCGAAAGCGTGCTATGTATTGGAGGACATCTTGAGAGCCTTGTTGGATGTCACAGAGTGCTTCTTCATCGGAGGCCTCTAATCCTGGATGACCAAACATTTGTTTGAAACAATTCACAAAGGCTGGATAATCAGACAACACTAGGTCATTGGAGGCTACAATCGGAGTCGCCCAGGCCAAGGCAGGACCGGATAGGGCACTGATAAGATAACCCACCTTTGTCTAGTCGTGAGAAAATTGTGTGGGTCGGAAGGCAAAGTAAACAGTCGACGCATCCGAAAACTCTCGCAGCTTCGTTGCTTCACCGGAAAACCGAGGAGTTGAGTTGGAAGCGGTAGGAACATCCGTACTGCGGAAGTCCAGAGCTTGTCGTAAGGCAGCATTCTTGTTTCGTAATTGTTGCAGTTCCTGAGCCTGTTGCTGAATGGTTGCCAGAAGGGACTGGTCAGGGTCTGCAGCTGCCGCTTCTGTATCATCCATTCTGCTAGACGAAGTTGGGTTTATTGGGCGCTGCAATCTGCCACGACTTACACGTTGCTTGAGCCTGGAGTCCGCTGAACGAGTGACGAGGTTCTTGTTCTCGAATGTTCTGCCTTGGCCCAGATAGGGGGTGACTCTTTCTGGTAGCCTTGGTGCTGCAGGCGATAGGAACGCCAAGGGCAGTCCTTGTCCTTCAGAAGTAGTGCCAGAGGGAAAAAAAAAACTAAAAAAAACTAAAAAAGGAAATCCTGAGCAAAAGATCAATACTTGGAATACAAGACCAAAAATGAATAGGAAAGCACTGGAACAAAAAGTATAACCAGTATCTGACGCAAGGGAGAAGGAGCGAAGACACCATCCAACAGGAAGTGTTGCAGCGCAAGGAGGAAATGAGTCACAGCCCTTAAATACCCATAGAACAGGAAGCGACCAGCAGGAAGTGCAATGACACCATATTGGATAGGGAACAATACATAGAAAGCAATGGATAAGGCACCATAGTGAGTAGGGGACCAAGGTATGCTGGGAAGAGAGGGGCATAATGGGAAAAAGGAAAAACATAAAGGGGAGAACAAACGAGGACGACAGCAAAGAAGGACACAATAGCAGATGAGTGGGGGGGGAAATGCTATCTGTAAATGGAGGCGCGCCGTGCCAGAAAGGAAAGAGGCCCCATACCCAATTTGGGGCCACGAGTACTGCAGGAGAGGCTGGGGGCGTGGCGTGTCTCAGCGCTGCGCGCCCGAGCCGAGTGTTCGGCTCGTGCCGTGCGCTGCGGCGAGAAAATGTTGTCCTTCAATGAGGCCTTAACGGACGTCCTTCTGGGAATATGGTCCAAACCCATCACAGGGGTTCCTGTGAACTGGACTGTCGGCCACCACACAGCCCCCCTCCAATGCGCCCAAGCCCTCCTAGTGTGGTTCTTCAGGACCATGTCAGTCCAGTTGGAGGGAGATTTCAATTTAATCTCCCTCACTGGCATTCCATCACAACGGACAAATGGGTCTTGCAGATCATACAGAAGGGCTATTCGCTCCCCTTCCAGTCTTTCTCTCCTTATTTCCCTCCGACAAAAGAATGGCTGATGGAGGACCATTTGGTTTTACTCCGTGAGGAAGTTACGGCTTTCTTGGCCAAGGGAGCTATAGAAAGGGTCCTGATGTAGGCAGTGGGTGTTATTCCTGCTACTTTCTGATTCCCAAAAAGAACAAGGGCCTTCGCCCTATCCTGGATTTAAGGGACGCCAATCTCTTCCTCAAGAAGGAGAAATTCAAGATGCTCACTCTTGCTCAGGTCTTGTCTGCCCTAGACCAAGGAGACTGGATGCTAGCGTTGGACTTGCAGGATGCGTATTTTCACATCTCCATCTTGCCTGCCCACAGGTGTTACTTGCGGTTTAAGGTGGGCCACGAGCACTTTCAGTTTACCGTGCTCCCCTTCGGTCCCTCCAGTGCTCCTCAGGTGTTCACCAAAGTGATGGCGGTAGCTCACCTGCGCAGGTTAGGGATTTCAGTCTTCCCCTACCTAGACGATTGGCTGTTGAAGGCTCCGACGCCCCGGGTTCTCGTCACCCTCCTCCAGACGACAGCGAACCTCCTGAATTCACTGGGTTTCACTATAAATGTGCCAAAGTCACATCTCACTCCCTCTCAGAAGCTCACTTTCATCGGAGCTGTTCTGGACACAGTGCAGTATCGGGCCTATCCTCACAAACAGCGAGTCCAGGATATTCAGATTATGATACCAATGTTTTGGCCTCTATCCTGGATTTCGGTGAGACAGACTCTGAGGCTGTTGGGACTCCTGGCTTCCTGCTTCCTATTGGTAAAGCATGCCAGATGGCATATGAGGGCTCTGCAGTGGGACCTGAAGGTCCAATGGGCACAGTATCAGGGAATTCTTACTAACGTGGTTCAGATCTCGGAGGGAAATGGAAAGGATCTGGAGCGGTGGTTAGTGAACTGCGATTGTGTCAAAGGCAGACTCCTCTCCCTTCCCCGACCAAATCTCACAGTAGTGACAGATGCATCACTTCTGGGATGGGGTGGCCATCTGAGAGAGGTGGAGATCAGGGGTCGCTGGTCTCTGGCGGAATCCGGGCTCCATATCACCTTGTTGGAGCTTTGGGCGATCCGGCTAGCATTAAAAGCATTTCTTCCTGTTGTGAAAGGGAAGGTAGTGCAGGGGTTCACGGGGTGGTATCTCCATCCGGAGGTGGCGCACAAACTCTTTCAGTAGTGGAAAGAGCCTTGGTTAGATCTGTTCGCCTCCGCAGAGAATGCACAATGTCAGCAGTATTGTGTGCTGGAGTTTTCAAGGGGGCTATCGCTAGGTGCCGCTTTTCGTTGCGTGTGGAGTTCAGGCCTCCTGTATGCCTTTCCGCCTATACCTCTTCTGCCCAGAGTTCTCAAGAAAATCAAGAACGACTGGGCCCAAGTAATCCTAGTGGCTCCGGATTGGGCAAGGAGAGTCTGGTATCTAGAGCTTCTCAAAATGAGCATTAGTTCTTCAATCAGGTTGCCTCTTCGGAGTATCTTCTGTCACAGCAGCAGAGGAAGGTTCTCCAACCAAACCTGTCAACTTTACGGCTTCATGTGTGGAGGTTGAGCGGCGACAGTTGATGGTTTATGACCTCCCTTCCGAAGTCTGTGATGTCATTCTGGCAGCCAGGCGTACCTCTACTAAGTCGATTTACGCCTGCCGGTGGAAACGTTTTATTTCATATTGTACAGAGAGGTCTATTGATCCTCTTTCTTCTTCTCTATCTAATGTCCTTTTGTTTATTCTATCTCTCACCCAACAGGGTTCCTCCTTAGGGACTCTCAAGGGCTATCTTGCTGCCTTATCGGCTTTTCTACGCTTGCCCGACCAACCATCTTTGTTCAATTCTCCCATTGTACAGAGATGCTTAAAAGGACTCGTTCACATGTTTCCACCTGTGCCATTTGTCATGCCCCAGTGGGATCTTAATCTTGTACTTACTTTTCTAATGTGTGCTCCTTTTGAGCCTTTATATAACTGTCCTCTCCGGCTGCTCACAATCAAAACAGCCTTTTTGGTGGCAATCACATCTGCCAGGAGAGTGAGTGAGCTGCAGGCTTTATCATCGAAACCGCTGTATCTCACAATATATCCTGACATGGTAGTCCTCTGAACTCGTGCCTTTTTCCTCCCCGGGGTGGTGACCCCTTTCCATCTGGGTCAAAATGTCACCCTGCCCACCTTCTTTGCAGCACTGCATCCCTCTAAGAAAGAGGAGTGTCTCCATTGGCTGGACCCAAAAAGAGCATTATCGTTCTACCTTGACTGCACAAAAGAGTTCCGGGTAGGTGACCAACTCTTTGTGGGATACGTTGGTGCAAAGAAGGGTCGGGCAGTACAGAAACAGTCCATTTCGTGCAGGGTCGTTCTCTGTATAAAGATTTGCTATGCTTCGGCCAAGAAGCAGCCTCCAAAGGGCTTGAGGGCTCACTCTACCAGAGGAAAAGCTGCTACCACTGCGTTAGCTTGTGGCGTGCCGATACTTGACATCTGCCAAGCGGCAACTTGGGCTTCCTTGCACACGTTTGAAAGACACTGCCTGGCTAGCCAGGTGAGGAGAGAGGGGCATTTTGCCATCTCTGTCCTGCAGGACTTCCTGGTGTGAAATATATCTTTGCAACCCACCACCAGGAGTTATAGCTTGGGCATCTCTTCTAAGGTAAGGAATTTTCAGCTAGAAGTCTCTATCAGATGAACAAGTTACTTACCTTTGGTAACGAATTAACAGGTAGAGACTCTATCTAGCTGCAGATTCCTTACACCCACCCAGGCCTCCCACTGTGCGGATATATATATGCATCCTGTTTTTTGTATTTTTGCCTTTCTCAAGGGCATGTCTTTTTCTTCAAACAATTAAGTGTAAAACTAAAATGTTTGGTTCTTCGCTTCTGGCGTGGGAAGTTATAGAAAAGAACTGACGTACGCGGGCCGGGGTGGTGCCTATACAGAAGACCGTGACATCACAGACCGCTCCAATGACGCTGATGACGCCACACGGAGCTGGACGACGCACGCGGATCCGAACGACGCCAACCGATGACACGCACAGGGTACTGGTCAGCAAAAACAAATCCGGATTCAAAGCTGACGCCAGGGAATTCTAAGATAAGGAATGTGAAGCTAGATAGAGTCTCTACCAGATAATTTGTTACCGAAGGTAAATAACTTGTTCTTCACGTATGGACCTCTGAAACTTGAGAACTCTGAGTGATGCACCATTCTATAAATATAACATTCCTTTGGAACACTGCTGCTAAGGCAAATGATTCTCCCAAGTGCAAAAGAGACGTGTTTTATATAGGCTTAATCATAAACTGAGGGACTCTGAGTTTACCAACAGCGAAGTGATTTAACGCTCATTATCAACAATAAATCCAACTTTGGCAACTCAGTGCTTTATGTTTACAAAAAGAATATGCACCAATTAGGTCACGTTCATATCAAGATAATCAACCTTTCAATGAACACAATTTGTAATTGCTCGCAGGTAGGCCACACCTTTCCTGTACTGGCGGGACAGAGTGACTGCTAATCCGCAGGACACTTAAAGCGGTGAACCGAGCTGTTTCTCCTGCCAAGCTATGTTTCAAGACCAGACGTCTATTTCTAACACGATACTACTCAAAATCTCATCAGGATTTCTTGTGGCAGGGTGGCTCTAGCTCACAAACTTTTGCTCATGTCAGCTCACGAAATCGGACATGAATCGGTTTAGAAAACTGTACAAGAGAACAGACCAAGCCGGCCCTTGGTACATGAGGATTCAGAATTGGGAGGGCCCAAACAGCATGCAAATACGAAATAAGAGATTAAGCTCGGCTATGCCTTAACTTTCTGTGATTCTGAGCAAATCACTTAATCTCCCCGCTTTAAATAAAAAAAATATGAACGTGAACCCTGTGTAAAGTGCACAATACTGACTTCATGCCTCAGTTACAGAGCAAGAGTTGCGCAATATAAAAATTTATTTTTATGTTGTAGACGCCATGAGTGTTGCAGTACTTGACACTCATAATCGGTACCAGGCATGTACTTACATCTGAAATAAGAGGTATTTCTCTGCGCTGGGGCGGCGTTCTTATAATTACAAAACCAATGTCTGTTTTCTCCATCCCCTGCATCCCTGTACTAATGGTCCCCCTGTGACAAAAAATGTGCCCCAAAACGCCAACACAGCAATTACATACAACAGGGAGGATGCAGGAGTGACCTAATCGCACTTTGAAGGGACCGTGTATTCGGAGTCCACAAAGACATCAGGAAGGGACGTTCTAGAATCGATGTGGCCGAAGGAAGACTGGGGGCCGTGGGGCAATGTAGCATTAGTGCATTTTACGCTGGACGGTCTCTTCAGGATCTCCTTGAGGACATCTTACACGGGCACCGAATGCTAAAAATACAGCCTGCACACACAGTGAGCAGCACGTTTCCTGTGACCAAGATGTTAAAGGGGTGGGAAATTCAGCCAGGCAGCTGAGAAAGGGGGATAAATAAATGTTGTAAGGGGGCAGAGGGGCTTATAAAAAAAAGGTTCAAAGCCATGGAGAGAGAAGCAGGCGGCATAGTTTTCTGTACGATTCACGACCTGGTTGGCTGAGTCCCAGCTGGTGAGTCAATCTAGGTCTGTGCTGGCAGGCTCCAGTCTGTGGTTTGCAGATCTCTCCCCATGGACTGCGGGGAGCTTCCTGTAGAAAATGCAGCATTGGGATCAACTGGAAACAGGGCTGAAAAGACAGGACTGCAGAACTTTGTGTTTGGTGACCTAAAGCCGAAGAGGCAACTATATTTCGAATAATTTTAAAAGTAGATTGCTTACAAAGTGGACTACAATCCGAAAAGGACTGACTATGCTCTTCTTTCAGAAATCAAATAAGTGGCAAGCACTGTATACTTTAAAATAACTGGATTGTTACTAAACTGGCAGATAAGGGGTCTTTTGCAGGGAGAAACATTGGCAGCGCATTTCATTCAGCTGCACTAGACTTCCTTCAACTACTGCTCTGTGTCGACATAACAAGGACAAGAGGGTTTAAGAGGGGTACAAGCAGCCTACAAAGTCTGCACTCTTAAGAAGTGCCTGAGAAAAAAAAGTGCCTGTACAAGCTGCAGCAAGTTGATGAACACTGCAGAGATTATACTTCCTTGAAGCTCCATGTACGACTGGACGTCAGCAAGCACCGAAGAGAACGTGGAAGCAGCACGAGGCTCCGACCAATTAGAAGCAGGAAGATGAGATGAGGCGGGAGCCAACCAATGGTAAGTATGAGGCAGGCTGTAAGCCTGTTTTTGAACTTTTTTATTTACATAGCTTTCGCTGGCAGCACATGCACGCTGTACATGCAAAACCAAACAAGCATTTACAATGCATCGGGTCTCGCGTTTGCTCATGTTAGAGCTGATCGCGTTGTAAACTCCTAACCCGACTTTTCACCTATCGGGAAAAGGTGCATTTATGTACATAACCCGAAAAAGTGAAATCAAGTATGTAAAGCGCTCGACTTCTGCCAAGCGAGATCGGGCTCGTAAATTAGAGGGAAAAAAGTCCACGAGCCCGATGGAAAACAGCGAGCCTCGCATGTTTTCTGTACTTGGTCGCTGCGCTGGAGGAGGGCTAGCCACCGGAAAAGGCATGACATATGCGTGCCTTCGACTAATGAAAGCAAGCAGATTTTATTAGGGAAGCCCACCAACCAATAAAAAACACTGGCGTGAAGTTGACAGGGCTCCGAGCCCTTTCCTAAATACAAAAGAGTCTCGCTGCGAAACGCATGCGCATGCAACGCAGGCTCGACCCTAAAAAAAAAGGGGACATAGAGAGACTGCAGGAGCTCAGAGAGGCAGATGGAGCACAGACATAATGGGCAGATGAGTACAGACAGCAACAACCTGAGGGATTAGACAAACAGTGGAAAGCAAAACAAATGTAAATGTTTTTGTGCATTTATAAAAATTGTGCATAAATAACAACGTGTATAGTATGGATTTACTCCCGAATTTACATGTACGCATTGACATGGTGCTATTACATTTGAAATGCATTTGCTATGACTTCTTAAAATGCCTTTTTCTGGACTATGATTATGCCTTGGTCATCGGCACCTTCTTATTCAAACTGGATGTCTCCTTCTGCATGTTCATGGTTCATTATTTCTGCAGCATACAGTTAAGCGAATTCATATTTGTTTATTTCCATTGACGTTCTTGTTGTTTTCAAAGGAAACGTTTCAACATGTACAGAGTAATATTGCAGTTCCTAAAGGCCCTTCTGCTAGCTGACTGTACTACAATCATTCACAGTAGTTTGCTTTTGTTTTTCTGAGTAGTTGTCCTGCAATCTCCTGGTAACATTAGCATTGAGTGGGTGGAATAAATACTTATGTAGTGGTATAGTGCTTAGATGGTAAGGCAATATGACGATCTGATAGTGACTTCTAGCCACAGATTCCTTACCTTAGAACAGTGGTTCCTAACATTTTGACTCCTTAGGACCCCCACTGAATCCTTACTGGAAGGCTTGGACCCCCAAGCAATTTGTATTATTTAAATTTCAAACATTAAATGCGTAATTCACAAAAAATACACAAACAAGTACGCACCAAACAAATACTCAGTACTGAAGATATAATTATTTCATAATGAAAAAAATATGCAACAAATTGAAACATTTTAATGAGAAGGTTGGTGTTGCATCATGGCGATGTTTGGTTTTAGTTAAGAGAACTGAATCCTGAGGTCAGATGCTGCATTTTCCAAGCAATTTCTGTTTTTATTTTTTAGGTACATAAGATCTGAGAAAGCTTTTTCACATAAATATGTGGTGGGGAAAGGAAGTAAAACCATAATGGTCTCATCTCTCCATAGCCTCTTTGTCACATGTTTTTAATTTGTTTTATAGCACCTTTCATGCCAGTGTAGGGTGTCATAGCACTTTACAGGGGACTACAAGGTGTAGGATTGACATGTCATCCATATGGTAGGCATTTTCTAAGAGTGCGAGATATGGAGAAGCACAAACTCTGGGTTCACAACATAACACAGTGGTTAGCGTTGACTTTAATAATAAGAATGTATTTCTTTGGAAGCAAACCTTTTTTTTAGCAGCATAAGGATAATGAAAGACAGGGGAAAAACATAACTTTCTAATTTGTACCATGCAGTTTGCATGTAGTTCTTTGATGGCAGTTCATAGCTCACTGTGCTAGATTACATTTGTAACTTGTAAACTGCACAGTAACAAAATAATCTCTGTGACAAAAGCAGTAATCCACTGTGCTAAGCACATAAAATACTGTTTTTTGCAAGATAAACATTAGTTGCAGCAGGCATATTAAGCATCTGTGCTACATTAGATGAGTCAAGACTGCCACTAGACAAAACTCCCATCTCTCTCCAGCAGGTACATTAATCACCAGAGTTACCTTGACGCTTTTATTTTTGCCCGAAAACTGCTGGATGTACAAGGAACTTTGCAGTGCTTTTAAAACTGCTGCACAAAAAGTAATAAATATAAAAACACGCAGTTTAGAGGCCCCAGCTGGAGAAATGCCTTCCTTCCGGCCCAGGCTTGTGGACACCCTGAGAGTGTGTGGGGGGTCCTCGAACCACAGATTGGGAACCGCTGCTTTAGAATATTACCCCAAGTGTCAGACTGGATCCAGAAACTTCTGCCGAGCAGTACCCCACTGCAGCAGAGCGTGGCATTGTTTGGCATCGCTAATGTCATCCGCGCCAGAAGGGACATGCATAATGCCTATACAGGCATGATCTCAGTGCGCTAACGTCAGTTCTTTTCTTTGCACGCCATTCAGCACACAATCTGGGGCAAAGCTACCACCAGTCTTTTATGAATTACATTTTTTTTTACTTTTGTCAAAGATTTTTTCTAGACTCTGTCTCCTGGTGCGATAGGGATGTCACCAGGAAAGTATGTTTCAAACCGTGCGGAGCCCATCCTCAGCAGATGTTTGTGACGGATCCACATTTGGTTTGCCTCTGGTGTTTGCAACGTGACCACAACTCCAAGACGTGTGAGGACTGCCCTGCCATTCATCCCAAGGCGGTGAAGGAGAGGACCCTTAAGCTCTTTGACACCTGACTGCGGTCGACTTCGCAACACTCCAGTCTTGGTCGCAAGGAAGGTCTCAAGATGGTTTACGGAGCTGCTGCTTTGTCACATTCCAAGTTGTGTGGGAAGTTTGGTTAAGTCCCACAAGAAGAAAAAAGTTGAAGAGTTCTCCGACTTCACAGTGTAAATGCTCGGACAATGCACTGGGCTGGCAGCACTCAAGGCTCATCTCTGTGGTGGAGGTTGCACCTAGTTTCATCTCCGAACCTCCTCCAGTTTCTGGGAGCCGGAGCTTCAGTTACCCTCAGTGGCTGTCAAGACAAATATTTTGGTGGAGGTGCTTCAACCGGGAGCCCCCAAGCCAGAACCTCTCCCCCGGCCCCTTTAAGGAAGCCCTCACTGATGCCCCACTTTGGGTCTGATCCAAGCCCTGCAAGGGGGCTCCTGTGCACAGGACAATTGCCCGCCCCCATCATCTGCCCAGGGAACCCCAGTCTCATCACCTAGCACCCCACCCCACGAGAGCTTAGTGGTCAAAGCCTCCACCTCCAAATAAATGCTGATGCATTCCCTATCACCCCATCAGACAGTAAATCCAAGAGGCTGCATACCTTTGGGAGGAGGATGTTTTCTTCTGCCATCCTGACACTGTGGTCGGTGAACACCACATGCCTTTTGGGTTGATAGTCCCATATGATAGACACTGTTTTTTTAAATGCCCCTTCTCAGTCGCTTCCTGAAAAAGGAGAAATGAAAAATGTTCACACAAGTTCTGTTTGCTGTAGATCCGGGATACTGGATTATGGCGTTGGACTTGCAGGACACATATTTCCACATTCCCGTGTTGCCTGTGGTTCATGGTGGGGCAAGAGGACTTTTAGTTTGCCATGCTCCCTTTTGGCCTTACTGGTGCCCCTTGGGTGTTCACCAAGGTGTTGGCGATGGTTTCAGCTCATCTGCGGAGATTGGGGTGCCAGTCTTCCCCTATCTTGACAACTGTCTGTTGAAGGCGAGGGCGGCCAAGGCAGTCATCTCCCACCATCAGACTACAGCGGACTTCTTGCAGTCGCTGGGGTTCACAGTCAACGTGCTGAAGTCACACCTGACTCCTCCTCAGATGCTCCCTTTCATTGGAGCTGTTCTGGACACAGTGCATTTTCAGGCCTATCCTCCCGAGTCCAGCTTATTCAGGCTGGGATGCCAATGTTTCAGCCTCTTTTCTGGATTTCAGTGATACTGGTTCTAAGGCTGCTAGGCCTAATGATCTCCTGCTTGTAACAAATGCCTATTGGAATAAGCAGGCTCTGCAACAGGACTTGTTCCAGTGGGCGTAGCATTAGGGGAATCTCTCTGACATGGTCCAGCTCTCAGAAGGAACTGTAAAGGATCTGCAGTCGTGGTTGATGAACCGCAATTCGATCAGTGGAAGACCCCTCTCCCATCCCTAACCTGAACCGACTAATGACTGATGCATCACTCCTGGGCTGCAGAGGCCATCTGAGGGAGGTGGAGATCAGAGAACTCTGGTCTCCAGCAGAATCTGGATTCCACATAAACCTGTTGGAGCTCTGGGCCATCCAATTGGCACTGAAGGCCTTCCTACCCTAATTTAAGGAACAATTGGTACAGGTGTTCAGACAACACCACTGCCACGTGATACTACAACAAATGAGGCAGGTGAGATGGTGGACCCTTTGTCAAGGTGCCCTTACATCTGGAATGTCAGGGTATTTCCCGGGTGGTTCAACACCTGGCATGATCCCTGGATGCCAGGGCGGAAAACTCAGCTGCAAACTCAGCCGTCGGTGCCTATTGGATTACAAATGGCCTCTCCATCCGGGGTTGGTGCAAGGCCTCTTTTAAGAGTGGGTAGGGCCTTGGTTAGATCTAGATCTGTTCACCACCACCGAGAATGCACAATGTCAGTAGTTCTGCGTGCTGGAGTATCCAAGGAGGCTCTCGCTCAGAGATGTTTTTCATCTATAGTGGAGCTCCAGCCTCCTGTGCGCCTTTCTGCCAATAGCACTCCTGTCCAGAGTTCTCAAGAAGATCAGGAACAACTGGGCCCAAGTCGTCCTTTTAGCTCCAGATTGGGCACGGAGACTCTAGTAACCAAGCTGTTGAGCATCAGTCCTCTGATCAGGCTGCCATTTTGGGAGGGTCTTCTGTCACAGCAGTAGGGCAGGGTTGTGCACCCAGACCTGTATATGGTCAAGCTTCTTAAATGGAAATTGAGTGGCAACAGTTGACATATTTCAACCTTGCGCCCGAAGTCTGCAGTGTTATTCTGGCAGCTAGGCTTCCCTTCTCCTGTTGTTGGTGCAAGTTTATGGCATGGTGTACAGACAAACATGTGGACCCTCTGTATGCAGAAGCAGCAATCCACTGCACACATACACTGCCATGTCGCTTCCCAACATGCCCCAATTTCAAATCCCTGGTATGTAGTGTTTCCACCCCACCCATAAAAAAAAAATAGCTGATCTGCCCTCAGGATCGTGGAAATGGGCAAAACATCTACCCAAATAATTTGGGAAAGGACCCACTCCCTGTAGGAGGCTGTCCCTCTATGTAGTGTGCAAAGCTAGGCACACTGTGCAGGAGGTCCAAGCAACCACACATTGTTTTACAGAGGTAAAAACTAGATCACTTAATGCTCTAATTTTTATTGTAGCTTGGTCCAGCAGTGAGGCCAATCTTGGAAAGTGCAAGGCATTTGTTGTACTCGCAGTATTAATCATTCAACTCACACTTTCAAAGGAATAACGCATGACCAATTTATAAAAATACTTCACATTTTTATATAATTTTTATGACAAAGATTATCATAATTGGTTGAGTACTTTTGTAGATATGGATTTTTTAAGTTGAATAATAATAGTCTTTTGGTGAGTAATCACGCACAATTGGCATCAATGGACTTTTAAAAATACATATAAAATCACACAATTGCTTTACCAAGTTCTTCTTTTGCAGGTTGGTCGAGGTCATCGGTGGGCACACTGTGCCAGCTGAAGAAGTTCAGACGTCTCACGGTTTTTGGGGGAGCAGCAGTGAAATATCTCTGGAGCTAGTGCAGTGGCAGTGCGGGGGACCACTTGGAAAAGGTCTGTGCAGGTAAGTTTAGAGATGGTTCCTTGGGGTCCCCATGGATTGTCGAGGTCGCACGAGGCGAGGGACCCTTAAGGCACAGCAGGTTCCTTGTTGCAGGGCACAGGGCAGCCGGGTGCAGAGTGAATTGGTGAGCCAGGAGCTGTGCTCAAAGATGCCCTTGGGATTTGGAGGTAAGTCACTTCAAGGGTCGCTTACAGGACAACGGGGGCACTCCGGCGGGAGGTCCAGGGTGTTCCTGAAGTCCCTCGACTTGGGCTTCCTCCTGGTCTTTTTTCAGCCCCTTTTTCTGGTGTTTGACGTCAGCTGACCAGTACTCAGGGTATTGTACAGTTCAGCCACTGGAGGGCGCAGTGCTACCAAACTTGGCACACTTGCAGGGTTCGTCCTTGTGGTCGTTGGTGTTTTGTCTGGTCCAGCTATGACTTACTGTTCGGGAGTTAGTGGCCAGTCACTGAAGTGACCCTCACTCAGTTGCTGGTTTCTTCTTTGTTGCAGAGTGAGTTCTTGGGTGACTGGCGAAGCCTGGAGGTCCTCTGGGTTTCTTGAGATCAGTCCAGTTGTCCAGCAGCTCCTCAGTGGCGATTGTCAGGTCTAGGATGCAGCAGGCAGGGTTTGTCACCTTTTCTTTGTGCAGCAGAGCCACAGTTCTCATGCCTTGGATCTTCTTTGTGATTGTCTTCTTTGTGGTGTCCTTCGTATCTGATTATCTGGTCTAGAGGTGCCCAGTAAATACTGTTTTTAGTGGGCGTTTTTAGGGGGAACCTGGTAGTGTCCAAGGGGACACTTACCTTTGGGTGGCTACACCTACTATAGTGGCCACTTCCTGTGGGAAGGGTCACCTCCCTACCCCGATTGGGTAATTTCATCTACTCTAAGATGGAGGAAAACGAAGTGGAGTGTCCTCCTCGCAGGCAACACTTTAGGGGTGGTGCATGCCAGGTGGGGCCACTCCTCCTACTCTTAGTGTGGTTTCCTGCCTTTGCCCTCGCCAAAAGTGGGAGTTTGCAAGGAGGGTGGGCATCTGCTGGTAGCAGCAGGCCTGGGAGTCGAGTTTCAAAGGCAGTAATCCCTTTGAAGCTCGCTGCCTGGGCAGTGCACATTTCTGAGGGAGGGAGTGTTTGCACCTCCACCCAGTAAGGGCATTGTTCTACAAACCAGAGAGAGACAGGGCTGCCCCCCAACGTTTGTAGACTGGGTGGCTGGAGGTGGCAGGCTGGATAGAACCAGTCAGCAAACATGCTAGGGTTAGTTAGCTTTTACAAAAGGCACTTCTAAGGTGACCCCTGGGTACATTCAGGGATAAATCCAATACTGGTACAAGTTTGGATTTATCATTCTGAGTTGTTTGATACCAAACAACCCAGGGTTCAGAGTGGCCATCATGTAGCTGGGAAACTCGTGTTGACCAGTGTCCAGCAAATGTAAAATGGCTGCTCTGTTCACTCTCTATGTTCCAGGTTTGGCAAGTAAACAGTGGGGGCATATAGCTCATGTAGTTATGCCTCACATGTAATATGGTGCACCCTGCCTTAGGGCTATAAGGCCTGCCAGACAGGTGTCTTACCCATAGTAAACGCAGTGTATGCTTGACAGGGCACAGAGGCAGTGTGCCATGTTGAGTTTGTGTTTTAGGTTTGCACCAGGACACTCAGCCTGCAATGGCAGTCCTGGGCACATTCGGATGCGTGGTCCTAGAGGGTGGCACAGTCAGTGCTGCTGCCCTCAGGGGCCTACTCAAAGTATCCCATGGGAATGGTGCCATCGCAGGCGGGGGCATGGGATGAGGGGAGCCAACGCTTTCTCAATGGGTGGGTGCTAGGACGTGCTGGAGCCGTCCTCAGCATCTGAGCACCGGTGAAGAGGACGGCTCCAGCAGGTCCTTAGCACCCAAGTGTTTAAAAAGGTTATCCGCTCATGGAAAAGAAAATGCTGTGATTGGATAATCGGTTGAGGAGTATCGCTAGGCTTGGTATTGAGCTATCATTGATTGCTTGCTGTCAAAGTAATGCTGTAACTCATTGATCTTTGGGATGGCTGATCTAGTAGTGGTTATTGTTCGCTTACTTGTTTTGCGTGGTTTTTAGGTCATTTTGAGTAGAAATAATGGGTGTAGTGTTGAAAAAGCCCAGAGCCTCTAGCGTACTTGCTACGGAGGACCAAAGGTACCTGTAGGGTGTTCATCTGTGTATGAAATGTTGAGAAGTGTTGAGCTTTATACATGTACTTGGATTTGAGAGTGGCATGAATACACCTCTGGTGACAAGGACTTGCAGTTTCCATTAGAGGGTACCTTTAACCTTAGTTACCCACGTTTTCTTAAGAGATAAGTGAAATTCCCTTTCTTGAAAGTTGAAAGGCTGCTGTAGGGGAAATACATGAACTTTCCCTTCTAAGGTATTGCTCTTCATTTGACAGTTTAGACTCTGCTACGCAATTAAATATATGCAGGAATTCCTATCAGCACAGGGTGTCAAGCGAACTTAGATTGGCAGGCAAAAGCTGTGAGACATTTCTGATGCACTGTTTTTCAAGGATACCTGTCTGAAATCATTCAGTCATTATCTTTAGATCTCTAGAAGGCTGTGAAAAAAATGACTAATTGTGTCAGTAAAACGCCGCCAGCAAGTGAGTTTTTTACAGCATTCCTGCAGCTAAGAGTTTGTGAAAATTGCTTATTCTGTCAGGAAACACAGCCAGTTGCTGAAGAGATAGGTGAAATTCCTTTTCTTTAATGTTGAAAGGCTGCTGTAGGAGAAGCTTATGAACTTTCACTTCTGAGGTATTTCTCTTCGTTTGGCAATTCAGACTCTACTACTCAAGTAAATGTGGGAATTCTTATCAACAGAGGGGGTAGAGCGAATTTACATAGGCATCCCGAAAACTGTGCAACATTTCTGATACACTGTTTTTCAGCGACGCCTGTTAGAAACATGTAGCCATAATCTTTAGAATCTCAGGTGTCTGTCACCATCCAAATATGTATCTACGTTTACAGTGTTAATACCTATGTACTTTGTGAGACAATTGCATACAATATTTGATTACTCTTAGAAATGGGGTCTCTAGTTGCCAGTCAGTATACACCCTGTCCATGTAGGGACCCTCATTGTAGTCAGGGTAAGGGGGGATACCCAGTTCAGATAACCCCTGCTCACCCCCTTGGTAGCTTGGCACGAGCAGTCAATCTTATCTCAGAAGCAGTGTGTAAAGCATTTGCACATAACACACAGTAATACAGTGAAAACACTACGAAAGGTCACCACACCAGTGTTAAAAAAATAGCCATTATTTATCTGTGTAAAACAAGACCAAAACTAGAAAAATCCAACATACATTAATAAAGATATGAATTGTGCAAGAACTAACTTAAAAATACAGTTCTTTGAAGTCGATAGCTCCATCTGGGACTATCACGGCGTTGTGAACAACAAATCCAACAGTTCGGGCCGACCGCAGGGTCGCGGGCCAGCTATGGTGTCGGGAAGACCTGCAAACAGTACCTTGGAAATGTATTGCATCGTGGTCAATCAATCAATCAGCTTTATTTCGGCAAAAGATATACCATAAAAGCACAGTACAAAATATTTAAAAGAAGGATAGAACATAAAATCATTGGCTTTTGGAATGCAACCATACAAAACAATAAAAGCTTAAAACAAATTAAGCTGCATGTTAGTTTAAATAAATAAACGAGTATAATCAGGAGCTTGCAGTAACTACTATGCAATGGTAAATAGTCTAAAATATATTAATGATCGTACAATATAATGCATAATGGATTCTTCATTCCCGTAACCTGTTGGGCATAATTTGGACTTATTAACTGAGTTGGACCAATTGTAGGTTAAGGAACACAAGGGAAGAATCCCTATTCTAAATCTGATATACAAGGCAAGTGCAAATGGAGAGAGTATTGTGTCCATATAATGCTCGAACTCATAGTGGCATTTGATTTGTAAGAAATTATCAACCATGGTGGTAGGAGGAGCTATTGCCAAATACGATGTTTGAACATTAAGCCAATAAGCATCCTTCAAGATCTGGATGCCTTTTTTTGGAATGGAAGAGGGATCTGTCCAGTAGTTCCCCAACCCAAGAATAGAGAACGGCCGCTCCACATAGATACACCACTTTAATTTTAGTAGTAGAGCAAGTGCTCACCAGATTACTCATCCCAATTCGATAAGGGATGAGAAAATCTGAAGACCAAATCCGGATCCAATATAAGAGTGGCCTTAGAGCGGCGATATGGCTAATGGAATAGAAATTGAGATCCATTTGAATTGGCAGTGTTGGAGTACTGGTGGGAACCCTCAACAACGTCTTTATGAAGGAGTTTTCTGCTTTTTCTAGGTCCCCCAGATTGCAGTAGCCCCATAATTCAGCTCTGTATAAGCTCCCGCTCCTTGCTTGAGATTTATATATTTCCATGGCAGGGGTGATGGCAAATCTGGGGGGACCTAGCTGCAAATCTTAAAATACCACCTGCCCTTTGTTTCAGGCACGTCGATGATTTCTGCAGGTGGGCGCACCATTTATGAGAATCTTCTAATTTCAGCCCTAGGTAATCTAAGGCACCCACTCTTTCCAATTGGACGCCCTCCAAGCAAATGTGTCTCCTCATTGTGTGTCTTATGTCCCCAAACACCATGTATTTAGTTTTGACTGAGTTAATTTCTAAGCCATGATCTATGCAGAAGGGCACAAACATCGAGAGCGAATTGGAAAGGCCAGACGCCGTTTGTGATAATAACAAGGTGTCATCTGCGAATTACAGGCATGGTAACTTTTGCCCTCCCAATCTAAGGGCGTCATTGGAACATTTCAAGAGGTAGGGGATGCATGCGATAAGAGAAAAAGTGTAGGACACAGCCCTGCCTCACGCCACGGTTTGTGGGAATCTCCAATGTAAGTTTACCTTTCGGGCCCCAGCGGATTCTAGCGCAATTGCCAGTATAGAGATCTCTAATTATATGTATCATAGAACCTGGGACCCCCGCTCTGCTCATAACTTCCCATAACTTTTGGCGTGGAACAAGATCGAAAGCGGATTTAAAATCTACAAATGCCACAAAAAGATGGCCCGAATCCACGTCGACTGTTTTCCATTTGATTGAGAGAAGACGGAATGCCTGGTCAATTGTGCTTACCTTGTCTCTACACCCCGTCTGAAGATGACTGAGTGCTTGGTTATCGTCTATCCATTTTTTTAGCCTACTTAATAGTTGATGGCAAAACATTTTTATGTATGGGTACAATGGTTACTTCCTTCCATGACCGGGGGTAAGATCTGCTTGCCAAGACGGCATTTGAGACCCTATTCACATACGGGCCCCATTTAGTCAGATCTGATTTATACATATCCGAGGGAATGCCATTGTGTTCTTAGCAATGTGATCCAGAGTGTGTCATCGCTAGCGTTGGTTCCTGAGGCCAGTGCAGGGGTCGTCGGCCCCTTGAAGTTACACGGATTGCAGATCGGACTCCGAGCTGATGATGAAGTCAGTAGCTCTGGTGTTGATGGCGTCGGGGCTGCGGTGCAAAGCGGGACGATCCAATGTGCGATACCTGCAGATCACAGTGAAGGCAGTGCCCCGGTGACAGCGTTCTGTGGCGCCGGTGAGACCAGGGTTGCGGTGTGAAGTGGGGTGGTGTGATGGACGATGTCTCCAGGGCATGGTACAGGTAGCAGCATCGTTGATGAAGAGATGTCGTCAGCTGGCCCAAGGCGGCTGCACCCAACGGTTGTGGTGCAGACAGGGGCGTCCGTTGACAATGCTGAAGTTGCTGGCGTTGGTGGATGGGGGCTGCAGTCCAGGACGGGACAGTGCTTTGTGTACTTCATGAGCGATGTCCTCAAGCCTCGGTGCAGGCAGTGGCGTCAGTATCAGTGTAGAGCGGCGGTGAGAATACCATGGCTATGGTGTGAGCAAGGCTATACGGAGTGTGGGTTCCACAGGTCATGGTGCAAGCAGCTGCTCGGTGATGGCGGCTTGAGACCAGGGTTGCGGTGCTAAGCGCGGCACGGCTCCATGGGGCATTGTCGGGTCACGGTGCAGACAGGGGCGTTGTTAACGGCCTCATGGTGGTTTTTCTTCTGTTGCAGCACAAAACACACATTTCCCAGTGCTGTAATGCAGACGAATCTGAAGTCTTTGATATCGCTGAGACTTCCAACAGGAGGCAAGTCCTTGGAGAAACTTCACAAAACTTCACTTCACAAGCAGGATACACGGAAAAGTCCAGTCTTTGTCCTCTTTAAGGCAGAAGCAGCAACTGCAGGCCACACACAGCAAAGAGGCAGTACTCTTCCTCCTGCTCTTCAGATCTTCTCCTTAGCAGAGGCTCCTCTTGATCCAGAAATGTTCTAAAAGTCTGGGGTTTGGGTCCACTACTTATACTAATTTCTGCCTTTGAAATAGGCAAATTTCAAACAAAAGTCTGTGTTATTCACAAGATCCTGCTTGCCCAGGATGGCCTCAGACATATTCCAGGGGGTGGAGACTGCATTGTGTGAGGGGAGGCACAGCCCTTTCAGGTGCAGGTGTTAGCTCCTCCCTTCACACTCTAGCTGAGGAAGACACATCAGGATATGTAGGACACACCTCAGCTCCCTTTGTGGCACTGTCTAATGGGAATTTGCCCAACGGTCAGTCTTACCGAGATACAGATTCCATACGCAGGCAGAGGCACAGAATGTTTAAGCAAGAAAATGCCCAATTTCTAAAAGAGGCATTTTTGAACAGACAATCTAAAAACTAACTCTACCAAAGGATGTATTTTTAAATTGTGAGTTCAGACACCGCAAACTTCATATCCCTTTCTGCTCCCTATGGGAAACTTCACTTGAATCTATTTAAAGGCAGTCCCCACGTTAATCTATGGAAGAGATAGGCCTTGCAATAGTGAAAACTGAATTTGTCAGTATTTCACTACGGGAAACATCCTTTTTTACAACTTTTTTATTACGAAAGTCGTGGTTAACGAAAGCGTAACAATGCTTTTTTTAACCATGACTTCGTATTTTTGTGCCTTAACTACGTATGTTTTGAACAGCGAACATGCGTGGTTAAGGTACAAAGAAGGGAGTTGGCGAAGGTAAGTGGTGGGTTTAGGTTTTGGGGTGGGGCGTTTTTGGTTTTGGGGAGGGAGTGGGGGGTTAGGGGGTTTTAGGTTTTGGGGTGGGGTTGGGGGGGTGTGGCGTTTTTGGTTTTGGGGAGGGGGTGGGGGGTTAGGGGATTTTAGGTTTTGGGGTGGGGTTGGGGGGGTGGGGCGTTTTTGGTTTTGGGGAGGGGGTGGGGGGTTAGGGGGTTTTACGATTTGTGGTGGGGTTGGGGGGGTGGGGTGAGGGATGTAGGGTGAATGGTGCCTACTGTTAATGATTTTATCAGGAATGCCTTTACAACGAAATATTGTTGTTAAGGCATTCGTGGTAAAATCATTTGTAGTAAGGACGAGGTCGGTGTTCCGACCTCGTTGTTAAGGTTAGTAGTTGTTTTTAATTCGGTGTTCCTTCATATAATCTTTCACTACCAGTACATGACCTACCTTTTAAATACACTGCACCCTGCCCATGGGGCTACCTAGCGCCTCCCTAAGGGGTGACGTACATGTATTAAAAGGGAAAGTTTGGGCTAGGCTAGTGGGTGCCTGCCCATGGGGCTACCTAGCGCTTCCCTAAGGGATGATGTACATGTATTAAAAGGGAAGGTTTGGGCTAGGCTAGTGGGTGCCCTTGTCAGGTCTAATTGACTGTTTAAAACTGCACACAGAGACACTGAAATGGCAGGTCTGAGAGATGTTTATAGGCTACTCGTGTGTGGCATAATCAGAGTTGCAGGCCCGCAGGCGGTGCACTTTACTAGGGACTTATTAGAAAATCTAATATACCAATCATTGTTAAACCACAATCACCAATACAATTTACACAGGGAGCACTTGCACTTTAGCACTGAACAGCAGTGGTAAAGTGCGCAGAGACAATAAACCAGCCAAGACAAAGTCGAGCATACCATAAAAACAGGAGGTCAGAAGGCAAAAAGACAGGGGAAACCCACAAAAAGATGCGAAGTCTAACACGTGTCCCCTCCAGCTGAGAGTATGGAGAACTACCCAACCCCCTGGGAGTTCTCCTCACTAAGGCAGAACAACCTGGAGAGGCCATCAGTGTTGGTGTGTTCTGTGCTAGCATGATGTTCCACGGTAAAATCCATCCACTCTAGGGAAATGAACCACCTCAACAATTTTGGGTTCTCACCTCTCATCTGCATTAACATCTGAGGGGCCTGTGGTCAGTTTGAACCCTGAAGTGAGGTCCAAACAAGTAGGGTCTTAGCTTCTCCAGTGCCCAGCCCACAGCAAAAGCTTCCCTTTCAATTGCACTCCACCTCTGTTCCCTGGGGATTAGCCTCCTGCTAACGAAGGCTACAGTTAGTCTAGCCCCTCTTTGTTCAGCTGTGAGAGTACCGCTCCCACACCTTCCTCTGAAGCATCTATCTGTACCACGAATTTCTTGGAGAAGTCATGGGCCAGCACCACAGGTGCCATGCACATAGCCTCCTTCAGGGTGTCAAATGCAGTTTGGCACACCTCAGTCCAGATCACCTGTCTAGTCTGCTTCCCTCTGTCAGGGGAGCAACAATGGTGTCATAGCCCTTGACAAATCACCTGTAGCATCCGGTGAGGTCTAAGAAGGCTCTCACCTCTGAATGGGTCTTGGGAGGTGCCCAAGACCGAATGGCATCAATATTGGGTTATAGGGGTGCCACCCGACCGCTTCCTACCTGGTGTCACAAGTACACCACTGACCCCTGCCCCATCTGGCACTTACTGGCCTAGATAGTTAGGTCTGCGGCTTGCAGCGCCTTCTGTACCACAAATTTCTTGGAGAAATCATGGGCCAGCAGCACAGGTGCCATGCACATAGCCTCCTTCAGGGTGTCAAATGCAGTTTGACACACCTCAGGCAAGATGACCTGTCTAGTCTGCGTCCCTCTGTCAGGGGAGCAACAATGGTGTCATAGCCCTTGACAAATCACCTGTAGTATCCAGTGAGGTCTAAGAAGGCTCTCACCTCTGAATGGGTCTTGGGAGGTGCCCAAGACCGAATGGCATCAATCTTGGGTTATAGGGGTGCCACCCGGCTGCTTCCTACCTGGTGTCGCAAGTACACCACTGACCCCTGCCCCATCTGGCACTTACTGGCCTTGATAGTGAGGTCTGCGGCTTGCAGCGCCTTCTGCACTTCCCAGAGGTGGTGCAACTGCTCCTCCCAACCAGAGCAATGTCATCAAGGTAGGTGGCACTAAAGTTCTCAAGCCCAGCCAGGACCTGATTGACCAACCTCTGAAACGTGGCAGGGACAATCTTCAATCCGAAAGGCATGACCCGGAACTGGAAGCGGTTGAGAACGCCAACCTCTCCTTGGCCCCATCAGTTAATGCAATCTGCCAGTACCCAGATGTTAAATCAAATGTGCTGAGGAACTTGTCAGCTCCGAAACCGATCAATGAGTTAATCAGCTCTGGGAATGGAGTGGGGTCGTCAGTCCTGATGACTGCATTAAGCCCACGGCAGTCCACACAGAACCGAAGTTGGTGTGGCACCAAGTGCAGCAGCCTTAGGTACCAAGACCACTAGGCTGGACCAAGGGCTGCTGGAGTGTTCAATCACCCCTAACATCTTGGATACATCATCCTTGATGCTGGCCTTCACTCTGTCAGCTAACCTGTAAATTTTGTGTTTTACATGCAGGCTGTCCCCAGTGTCCACATCATGCGTGCATAGATGGGTGACACCTGAAGTGAGTGAGAACGAGTTAAAAATTATTCCAGTAACTGGCAACAGTCACTCTTGTTCTAGAGTCTGAAAAGAGGAGAGGATTACGCCTTCTACTGACCCATGGTGATCCCTGGCAGACAGGAGGTCACGGAGATCCACCCCATCACCTGTAGCCAGAAGCATGGTTATCACAGACCTCTCAAAGTGGGGTTTGATGCTGTTCACATGTGGGACCCTCAAGCGGTTCCTAGGAGTCTGAAAGTCCACCAAGTAGGTGACATCACTTTTGCGCTCCTTTACCTCAAATGGCCCTGCCCACTTGTCCTGTAAAACACAGGACTGTACTGTGGCAAAGACCCACACTTTCTGGCCAGGCTGAAACTCACCCAGAGTGGTATTCTGGCCGTACCAGTGTTTCATGTCTTCGTGGCTTGCCTCCAGGTTCAACTGAGCAAGCTTCTGGAAGCGGGCAGCCTGGTTTCCGAAGGCCAGCATGTAACTAAATGCATCCTGGGGTGACTTCCTATGAGCTTGCTCCCTGCCCTATTTCACCGGACGTAGAGGTCCTATCACAGGGTACACATATAACAGCTCAAAGGGGCTAAACCCAACCTCTTTCTGTGGTACTTCCCTGTAGGCAAAGAGAATGCATGACAAGAGGACGTCCTACTTAGGCCTCATGGGGTCTGACAGACCCCCAATCATGCCTTTCAGGGTTCAGTTGAATCTCTCAACCAACTTGTTACTTTTGGGGGTGGTAAGGGGTGGTGAACTTGTAGTTGACTTCACACTCCTTCCACATGGCTGTTATATACATCGACATACAGTTAGTACTGCCGTCAGATACCACCTCTTTGGGGAAAACCACTCAGGTAAAGATCCCCATCAGTGCCCAGGCCACAACAGGTGTTGTCACTGTCCTTAAGAGGTATAGCCTCTATAGGAAAGTACCCTCTTTCTGCCATGGTTACCCCCCACTTTTTGCCTGTTGTCAGTATAACTTGACTGTGTTCACTGGGATCCTGCTAACCAAGACCCCAGTGACTATGCTCTCTCCCTCTAAACTTGGTTGCCTGGACCACAAACACCTCATATTTGGCATACTGGGAATTGGGGCACCAGGGGTCCCCCATGGGCTGCAGCATGTATTGTGCCACCCATGGGGAGCCCATGCAAAGTGTATCTGCAGGCCTCCCATTGCAGCCTGCGTGAAAAGGTGCATGCATCCCTTTCACTACAGGTCAGTGCACCAGGTCACTTTGTCACCCCTATAGTAGGCACTCCCAGCCCAGAGAGCAGGGTGCAGGTACCTGTGTGTGAGGGCACCCCTGCATGAGCACCTGTGCCCCCACGAACTCCAGCTGCATTTTCATGGACTTCGTGAGTGCGGTGTCACCATTTTACGTCTGTACTGGACATGGGTCACTACCTATGTCCAGCTACATAATGGTAACTCTGACCCTAGGCATGTTTGGCATCAAGCATGTCAAAATCATACCCCAATACTGTTGCTAGTATGGGAAGTATAATCCATGTACTCTGGGGGCTCCTTAGAAGACCTCCAGCATTGCTCCTACTAGCTTTCTGGGATTTTCCGGGCAGCCCAAGCTGCTGCCACCCCTCAGACGGGTTTCTGCACTCCTGCTGCTTGATCAACTCAAGCCGAGAAAAGCATAACAAAGTATTTCATCTAACAGAGGGGGGTGACACCCTCTCCCTTTGGAAATAGGTGATACATGGCTTGGGAAGGGTAGCTTCCCCAAGCCACTGGTATGCTTTGAAGGCCACTTTTGGAGCCCTCCTTGCATAAACCAGTCTGCACCGGTTCAGGGACCTCCAGTCCCTGCTCTGGCACAAAACTGGTCACTCCACTGTCCATCACCACCCCAGGGGTGGTGCCCAGAACTCCTCCAGAGTGTCCCTTGATTCTGCCATATTGAATCCACGATAGGCACTGGCCTCTGGGAGCATCTGAGTGACCAGGTCAGGCAGGTGATGCCAGAGCCCCCTCCTGCTAGGTCAATCCCCCTTCCAGGGCTATTTAGGGTCTCCTTCTTGGGTGGGTCTTCAGATTCAGCTTGCAAGATTCCAGCAGGACTCCTCTGCAACTTCTACTTCGACTTCTCGCCACTGGAACTGCGACTGGACCCTCTAGGAACCAACAGTCAGCATCCACAATGAAGATTCTGCTTGCAACATTGTTTCCACAGCTTCTTCCAACTTCTGCAATATTTCCCCAGCTGTGCATCCTGTAAAGGTGGCAAGTCATCCGCCTGCACAAGAAGGAAGAAGTAATCTCCTTAGAGTGAAGGAGCCACTCCCCTGCATCTCCAGGCACCGACTGCAATGACAACTGACTGCATGGATTTCCTCTCATCCTGAGCTGCATGGATCCTCTATCACGGGTGGTTGTCTGGAGTGGTCCCCTTGGTCCTCTCTGCCAGCTGTCTAACTTTGGTAAAGGTAAGCCCTTGCCTGCCCATGCAGGACAGTACGCCCTTGCACTGCGTCTCTTGCAGCTACCAAGGCTTGTTGGGATCTCCTCCAAGGGATCTTCAGGCTCTGTGTAGCCCCAGCCTCCAGCAATCTTCCCTGCGATTCAAAGCCCTCTGCGTGCTTCTTCTGTGGCGTGGGACCCTTCTTCAGTTGTGCTGCGTGGGCTTCTCTGTGACTCCTGGTTCCTTTTCCAGTGGGTCTCCTGTGGGGGCTGCCTTTGCTTCTATGGACTCTCTGCCTTGCTGAGGGTCCCCCTCCAGGTCTCCCCCATGGGTTGAGTCCTCCTGGACTTTGTGGTCCCTGGCATTTCCACTTTTCCTCTACCGAGGCTCTTGCTTTTGCCAAGGTTTGTTGGTGGCCTTTAGACACCTCCATCCAGCATAGGACGTCGACTGCATCCTCCAGGAACTCTTCACTGACTCCTGGGCTGCACTGCTGACTGTCTTCTGGAATTGGTCCCTGTGACAGGGTGCAACTACAAGCTAGGTGGGCCAGTGTTTGAGGTCCCCAACGAGAATGCTGGATGCATGCCCGGAGGAGCGTGCATACGTCATCCAGCCCCATCATTCCCTGACGAGAGCGGAAGAGGAGAGAAGGAAAGCCGGAGTGGACGAGAAAGGCAGAAAAAGGGAGAAAACGAGCGAGGACCCAGGCGAGACGGGACCACCCCGATACAGCCCGGACCAGAGCACAAGAGCTGAGGAGCTGCGGGGAAAGCGGAGAAACCAGTCACATTCCGAAAGAGACGTGGCTACACCAGGTAAGTGACCGCTTGCGCAGCCAGTTCACAAGACTGGGGGGAAGGCGGGAGGGAAAAGGGAAAAGAGAAGGGGGAGTAGAAACTGCACGGTAATCCCTGGGCACTAAATACAAAATCCAAGAACGAGGAGACTCACAATAATCAATAAAACTGAAGGAAGCCCTGGGCACTCCCCTTTACTCAATACTAAGCCCAGTGAAATAAATAAATAGAGAAAATAAGACAAAAAAATATATAAGGAAGAGGAAAATAAAAAAGAGAAACCCCAAAACCGACAATCAAACAACGATTACCCCTCCGCCCCCATTTTGTCTTTCGACACATGGGTAGCACTCACCTGTGCAAATAGGTTTTTTAACAGAGGGATTCCTGCACTACCCCACCACTAAGTGCATGCAAATAATAAGAAGAAGAAAAGAAAAGCCAGTTAGAAACACTTACCTGACAACAGCTTGTTGTTCTTGTTCTCCCCTTCTCTCGCTGGCTACCTGAGGCCTGGATAACGGAGAAACCCAACGATCTAAGGAGAAAAATTATTAAAAGAAAAGTCACATCGAGGAGAATCAGAGAAAGACTAAAATTGCAGAGATATACCGCAGACACAATTGACTGAGTAGAGTACTGTTTGAAAATTCAAATTAATGCTGTTTGAATAGTTCTCCCTAGTTTGGCCAATTCTTTAGGGATAAACAGAAGCAATAGTGACCTCCCTGGGGAAAACTCTTATTACAGTGGTATCAGAAGTGGGATCAATACCACATAGGGTAAGGAACCATGGAGGTGAAACCAACTCTCACAGACATGCTCACCCAATTAGCCAAAGAACAACAACATCTACAGCTCATATGGGAGGAACAAGTTAAGGAAGCTCATTCAGATAGAGAAACATTGCAGAGCGCATTGCAAAAATCAAGCAACCATCATAGCAATCAGTTGGTACATGAAATGGCCATACAGAAACATACAGAAACTATTACTACAACTAGGGTGCATCCGACGGTACCAAGTTCAGTCCTACAAAAATACCAGGAGGGAGAAGACCCTGACCTATTTTTTACTAATTATGAGAGGGTTGCCACTTCAGCCAATTGGCCACCGGAACGCTGGGGACAGAATGTAGCCCCACTTCTTACCCGAACTCTACAGTCAGCATACCAAGCCGTCAACCTAGGGGGAGTGACAGCTTCTGGGGATATAAAAAAGCTATATTAGAGAGGGTAGGGCGGATACGGAAAGTTACCGATTCCGTTTCTGTAGAACTAAGTGGACATTTCTGAGAATCCCCAGGCTCTCTTTTTCTGAGTACGATGAGGTATATAAACGGTTGAAACCCACAAGAGCACAAAAGAGGAAATCCTAGAGGCCATATTATTGGAACAGTATTTAGACACCCTACTAGTAAACACCCAGAACTGGATAAAACAACATCCCGCTATTATAGTTCCTTCTGCTATAAAATTGGCCTGTGCATTTCACAGAGCCCCGGACTTCCGGGTGACCCTGGGAAGAGAACAACGCAGGGTCAAAAACTTTCACATCCTCCTACAACCACAAAGACCATTACAGGGTTTCCCATAGAGAAACCACTAACCAGACACTTCCCGGTTAAGGAACCCCTCCAATTTCCTCAATGTTACAAATGTGCTGAGTGGGGACACATAGCTCGGAATTGTCCTCATAAACATCCACCCCCTGAACCAATGGAAATAGGCCTGACCAGGTGTAGAGTATTGTGGGCTGGAGGACAAACCCCTCGGTATATGACAATGTTGACTGTAAACCAAACAACCAGACAAGCGCTAAGAGACTCTGGGTGTAGTCAGAGCATAGTTAATGAAAAACTGGTTGCCCGAGAGCAAAGGATCAGAGAAGAGACAGTGGTCATCAGTTGTGTACACGGGGACAGCAAGGTGTACCCCATAGCGGAGGTAACAATAAATTGGAGGGGTTGGGAGGAGATCTGTGCTGGAGGGATTTCCAATCTAGCAGAAGACATTATTATAGGAACTGACTACCCTGATTTCCAATCCCTGTTAGGAACTATGATCACACAAAATCACATGAAGTCTTGGTTGCAAGATGCCCCTTTTTCCAAGGGTGAGATAGAACGGGCTAAAGACAAGGAACAACGAACCAGAAGCCAAAAAAGGACACAGAAGGCGGAATAGCTGCTGAACAAAACAATTGGAGGATCAGAGCCTTTTACAGAAGAAAAAGAGTGCTGTCTAATTCAAGGGAGTTCAGAGTACGCCAGAGGGATGATCCCACCCTTAAGCATGCTTGGACTTTGGCTGTCTTTCCCCTGCAGGACAGGTGGGTCCCTATTTTCTTGTTAAAAATGAGCTACTATATAGGAGTGTTCAGCAGCAAGGATCCCTGAAAATGCAGTTGGTCGTTCCCCGAAGGTATCAGGAACAGGTATTACATTTGGCACATGGTCAGGTGGGAGGGGGTCACTTTGGTAGAGATAAGGGAGAGGAATACTTTCTCCGCCTGTGTGACCGGGGTAGGTCAATGACAACACGAAGATAAGGGTGTTATGAGTTCAGGTGAGGTTTATTAAGTTAGGAATATCTGACGTGACATATAAGTGATTTTTTTTCTATAGTGTTTCCTCTTCGTCTGCCTTCCACTGGGCTTTCACTTCTTCTTTGGTTTCCTCTTTTCCAGAGCTCCCAAGAGGCGCATGTGGGAAAGAACAAGAGAAGATATTGGTAAGTTCCTTTCTTTTTCTCCTTTGGTTCTTTCTTTTTCTACTCTGCGCTCTTTCTTCTCTCTCTGTTCTGAGGGTTTTTTCTCTTTCTACTTCTTCTCTAAAGCCTTTTCCTGTTACTTATCTTCTCCTTGCAGTTTGTCTGTCGTGGATTGTAGGTTTCTGTTTTCTGTCTTATTCCCTGTATACACTTCCTGTTTTACGGTCCATTTTCTGGTTCTTTTCTCTTTACTACCTTTGCACCCTTTCTGCCCTTTACTCCTGCTCTGTCTTGGTCAGAGGTAACTCTGTGTATTCTCTATTGCCCTCGGGTTTCTTGCGCTTTGTCCCTATTAGGACACCCTCTTTCCTTTCCTCCACTGTGTTGTTTTCCCACACCTCCCCTGTTTGTTCTCCCCACTCCCTTTTAGTGTCCTGATGCCTTCCCACTAGCGTTTTCCTTCTCCCCACCTAACCAACCTGGTTCCCATTAACCGGTCCCAAGACGCACTTGAGTATGCCACACTTCTCCTGAAGCGTGGCTGGAAGTTTCGTGTTGCGCCTCCTGCGCCGCCGGCGTTCCTGCCACGATGTTCGGGCCCTCTCCTCCTGGATTCGGTCTTCTTTCGACGTCCCGTTCTCCTGTACTGCTGCTGGTCACGCTCCCGACGCCCTTCTCTCTGGCGTCCGCCTTTTCATCTGTTCTTTTCCCCGTGCCAACCTTCCGGCTCCTCCTTCGACGCCGGAAGTCATCGTGGATTCGCTGTCACCGCTTTTGGAGCCGGGTTATTCTCGGCAGTGCCAGCACAAGTCGGAATTACAGACGGGTCGCACCGCGCCAGCCCGTCACAGACGGTTTTATTGGCCAGGTGTATTTGGCGATATCAGGAGACACTGTTGTGCATGTCCTAAATGTCAGCTGGTTAATCCCAGTAATGAGCCACAGGCCCCACTGTTCCCTTTACCCAGCATCGAAACCCCTTTTTCCAGAGTAGGGATGGACCTAGTGGGTCCACTGGTAGCTTCGTCCAAAGGCTACCAATATTTATTGGTCCTGGTAGATTATGCTACTAGATACCCTGAAGCCATACCACTCACTAGTATGACTACCAAAAGCATAGCACAGGCCATGATTGGGTTTTCCTAGAGAAATTCTTACTGACCAAGGAACCCCGTTCATGTCACGTTTAATGGCTGAAGTTTGTCAGTTGCTAGGAGTAAAGCAAATATGTACATCTTTTTATCATCCACAAACTGACAGGCTGGTAGAGAGGTATAATAAAATAATCAAAACCCTATTAAGAAAAACCATAACAGAGACAGGGAGAGACTGGAACAAAACGTTACCTCCCGTATTGTATGCCATTCGGACTCATGTACAGGCATCCACTGGACATAGTCCGTTTGAACTTCTTTTTGGGAAACAACCAAGGGCACTGTTAGACATGGCCGCCGAGCAGTGGGAAGAGACAGAAGAACAGTCCCGGGACATACTAACCTATACCAGAGAGTTAAAAGAAAACCTCCACACAGTATGGGAGGATGTAAGGTCCCATCTAGAAGACAGTCAGGAAAGACAAAAGAGACAATATGACATTGGGAAGAAACTAAGAGATCTACCTATTGATAGTAAGGTCCTGGTCCTCTTACCTACGACCGACAACAAGCTTCTAGCCAAATGACAGGGACCAAATAGAGGGATGGAAAAAGTAACCCCAGTGATATATAGGATAGAAATCCCAGAAAACTCCAGGAAAAGTCAAATATATCATTTTAAGCTGCTTAAAACTTGAGAAAAGGACGCTACTCCTACCCATAAGAACAATGTGACCGTACTCATTACAAAAACAAAACCCATAGAAATCCCTTTACTCCCTTTATCAGAAGAAGAGAAGAAAATAGAACCCTCTTATAGCTCAAAGCTAAACAAAGAACAAAGCACTCAAAGAAAGACAGTAATCACAAGAAACTATTCTCAAAAAGACCTGGTAAAACTAGTTTAAAACACCGAATCATAACAGAAGAAGGGAAGATTGCTAGACAGAAACCCTTTCGCCTTCCCGAAGCCCGACAACATTTGGTAGAAAAATAAGTAAGGGATATGTTAGAGGTGGGTATTATAGAACCAGCATATAGTCCGTGGTGTTCTCCAGTGGTCTTGGTTCTAAGACCAAATAGGAATATAAGATTATGCATTGATTTTCGCCTACTCAACACCATTTCTCGTTTCGATACTTATCCCATACCCAGGGTTCATGAATTAATGGAATGATTAGGCAAGGCCCGTTATCTAACTACCCTAGCTCTAACAAAAGGATACTAGCAGATACCTCTAAACCCATCTGATAAGGAGAAGACAACCTTCTCTACTCCTTCTGGACTATGGGGCTCATTCCTAGATTGGCGGGCGGCGGTCGCCGCCCGCCAAGCGGGAACCGCCAGAAGACCGTACCGCGGTCAAAAGACCGCGGCGGTCATTCTGAGTTTCCCACTGGGCTGGCGGGCGACCGCCAGAAGGACGCCCGCCCGCCCAGCGGGAAACCCCCTTCCACGAGGATGCCGGCTCCGAATGGAGCCGGCGAAGTGGAAGGGGTGCGACGGGTGCAGTTGCACCCGTCGCGATTTTTAGTGTCTGCCACGCAGACACTGAAAATCTATGTGGGGCCCTGTTAGGGGGCCCCTGCAGTGCCCATGCCAGTGGCATGAGCACTGCAGGGGCCCCCAGGGGCCCCACGACACCCGTTCCCGCCAGCCAGGTTCTGGCGGTGAAAACCGCCAGAACCAGGCTGGCGGGAAGGGGGTCGGAATCCCCATGGCGGCGCTGCTTGCAGCGCCGCCGTGGAGGATTCCCTGGGGCAGCGGGAAGCCGGCGGGAAGCCGGCGGGAAACCGCCGGCTTCCCTTTTCTGACCGCGGCTTTACCGCCGCGGTCAGAATGCCCCCGGAAGCACCGCCAGCCTGTTGGCGGTGCTTCCTCCGTCACCTACAGGGTAGGAATGACCCCCTATATCAGTTCACAGTGTTGCCTTTCGGACTTCATGGAGCACCTGCTATCTTTAAACGACTAATGGACATAATTTTGAGACCTCACCAGGAATACACAGCAGCATATCTGGATGACATTGTTTTATATAGCTGCACCTGGGACCAACACTTAGAACAACTATCCAAGGTTCTACAAGCATTACAAAAGGCAGGGTTGACCGCAAATGCTGAAAAATGTAACATAGGCAGGACTTCCATCAACTATCTTGGCTACGTTATTGAGGGAGGGCAAATTAAACCCCAAATGGACAAATTTGAAGCAATTAGACAAATACCTGTCCCAAAAAGCAAACAAGACATAAGGGCCTTTTTAGGGATGGTGGGTTATTTTAGGCGATTCATACCACACTACTCCACCCAGGCCGCACCCTTAACAGACCTTTTAGAGAAGAACAGACCTAATAAGATAACCCGATTTTCTGAAAAACAGTACCACAGCTATCAGATACTAAAGGAGCTATTGGCCACTAAGCCTGTCTCATTGTGATCCACTTTAAGAAATCTTTTACCCTATAGACAGATGCTTCCGACCAAGGACTAGGGGCTGTCCTTTCACAGGACGATGAGAAAGGCCACCCTCACCCTATATTATATATTAGCAGGAAACTATTTGCAAGGGAGAAGAACTACCCCTCCCTGGAAAAGGAATGTCTAGCTATAAAATGGGCTGTTGAGGCCCTACAATACTACCTGCTAAGTAGCCCCTTTAACATTGATGACTCGTCATAAAGATACAAACTCAAGGGTTCTTTGGTGGTTCTTATCTCTCCAACCCTTTATGTTTCAGGTACGACATACCCATGGATCCTTATTGATCAACGCTGACTATTTATCACAGCATCCTGTTAACTCGTGGCTAAAACAGCCACTCTCATGAGAGAGCAAGTGTGACAGAGCACAACAACAAAAGAAACACGGGATGATGTTTGAGTCCCCCAGAGGTACTCCAATGAGAATACTGTACGCATGCACGGAGAAGCGTGCATACGTCATCCGGCCCCATCATTCCCCGACGAGAGCGGACCAGAGCACAAGAGTCGAGGAGCCATGGAGAGGAGTGGGGAAAGCGGAGAAGCCAGCCACGTCCCTAGAGGGACATGGCTACATTAGGTATGTGACCACTTGCACGGCCAGCTCACGAGACTGGTGGGAAGGTCAGGAGGAATGGGGAAAAAAGAAGGGCAGGCGGAAACAGCACAGTAACCCCTGGGCATTGAATATTACAAAATCCAAGCACGAGGAGACTCACAATAACCAATAAAACTGAATGAGTCCCTGGGCACTCCACTTTACTCAATTCTAAGCCAGGTGAAATAAATTAATAGAGAAAATAAGACAAAAAATATATATACAAGAAGAAAAAAAAAAAGAAGAGAGAAACACCAAAACCCACAATCAAACAACAACCTCCCCCCTCATGTTTTCTTTCAACACTTGGGCAGCACTCACATGTGTAAATATTTTTTTTTCACAGAGGGATTCCCTCACTACCCCACCCATAAGTGTATGCAAATAACAATAAGAAGAAAAGAAAAGCCAGTTAGAAACACTTACCTGTCAATGGCTTGTTGTTCTTGTTCACTCCTTCTCTTGCTGGCTACCTGAGGGCTGGATAACGGAGTAACCCGACGAGCTGAGGAGAGAAACGAATAAAAGAAACTGTCACACCGAGGAGCAAAAGAGAAAGAGTAGACTTGCAGAGAGAGATATACTACAGACCCAATTGACTGAGTAGAGTACTGTTTGAAAATTCTAAAATAAATGCCATTTGAATAGTCCTCCCTAGTTTGGCCAATTTCTTAGGGATAAACAAAAGCCCTGGTGACCTCCCTGCGGAAAACCCTATCACAGCCCCCTTCTTTTTTCAGGTCTTCCTCTTCAGGAATCCACCACTGGTTTCCTGCAGTCTTGTCTGGTTGTTGTGTTATCTTCTTTTTAGTCCTTTTGGGTGGTTTGGGGAAAATCCAGTAACTTTTCCTTTCTTCCTGGTCGATGGGGGGCACTCTGGTACATACCTTTGGGGTTTCCTAGTTTGCCCAGCTTCCCTCTACACATTACACACACCTAGGTGGGGGTCCCGCATTTGCATTCCATTTTTTGGATATGGTTTGGGCTCCCCTTAGGGTCACAATTATCTGTTGCTCCTTGCACTGTTTTCTACTGCTTTTTATACCTATTTAAGATTACTAGCTTACATATCTAGTGTGTTACTTACGTCCTATTGGAGGGTTGCCTCTCTCCTACTTTTTGATAATTGTGTCACTAAAATAAAGTACCTTTTCTTAACACTGAGTGTTTTCTTTCATGTGTGTAAGTGCTGTGTGACTACAGTGATATTGCATGAGCGTTGCATGTCTCCTAGATATGCCTTGGCTGCTCATCCACAGCTACCTCTAGAGAGCCTGGCTTCTAGACACTGCTAACACTACACTAATAGGGGATTCCTGGACCTGATATAAGGTGTAAGTACTTTAGGTACCCACCACACACCAGGCCAGCTTCCTACATCATCTGGGTACCGAATAGCATGGTCCACTGAGACCAGGATGAACCTGTTGCCCAGGGGCTGTCTTGGGGACAAGAGGCCCTACTATGTCAGTACCCACCCGCTTGAAAGGGGTGCTCACGACAAGGAAGGGTTGGAGGGGAACTTTACATTTCCCTCCACTCTTGCGACGTGCCCGCAAGTATGCCAGGACCTACAGAAGGCATCAGTATTTTTTTCTCATTTGGGGCCAGTAGAAGTGGGTGACAAGCCTGTCAAAGGTCTTGCCCTGCCCCAAATGTCCTGCCAGAGGCACATCATGAGACACAACCAGTAGGAAGGCTCTGAGGCGTTGGGGTACCACCAGTGTACGGGCTGCCCCAGGATCAGCAGCCTTAGGTGCGCTATAAAGGAGGCAATTTTCCAAATAGATCAGGTGAGATTTGGGCTCATCTCCAGCTGCCTGGTCTTCAGCCTGCTGCCTAAGACCCACAAGAGAAGGGTACATTTTCTGCTCTGCACAGAATTACTCTCTGGTGGGATCCCCTTCTTGCTGCCAATGGATCAGCTCAGATAGGTCTTCCAGTTCGGCCACTTGTTCCCCATTAGGTGCCGGGCATCCCCCTCAAGGTCAGTCTCCTCCCAGACCGTGGGAACTTCAGGGGCAGGTTTCCCGCACCCTCTGTCCTTTCTGTTGGTAGGCACCTGGGCCACTGTTTCAGGCTCCAGGATCATCTGAGCACCCTGACTGGCTGCCATGACGTGTGGTCACACACGCCCACTCTGGCAACCCCAACATCCGCAAGTGTGACCTGAGCTCCACGTCTGTCCAGGCAGAGGTCTCCAGGTTGTTGCCCAGCAGACAGTCAGCAGGGATGGTGGGACTCACAGCTAACCTCAAGGAACCTGAGACCCCGCACCCCGTCAAAGAGAACCTGCCCCAGCCTCTACAGGTGCTCTGAGTTGTCCACTGCAACTACTTGTTGGAATACACCAGGGACTATCTGCTCTTCAGGCAACAGGTGACACCAGACCGTGGTCTCACTGGCTCCAGTATCTCTGAGAGCCTCTACCCTCTGCCATTGATGGTCACCCACTGCCTGTATTTTTTAGTGTTATCAGGCATTAGGTTTCTCTGGACCATCTCACTGTCCCCTAGTGAGACTTGGGTGATCTCAGTTGGTCCCCACACCCATCTGGGACCAACTCCTCCCCAGGACTACACTGGCCAACCCCTTGGTCTGCCCACCAGTGGGTGGCTGTGTCCACTTGGGACATTTGGGATCCCTCCCTCATGTGGCCCACCTGATCACAAGCAAAACATTTACAGGGTCCTGTCTCTACAGGCTTTCCTTAAGAAACACATGGGGGGTGATTCTAAGTCTGGCGGGCGGCGGAGGCCGCCCGCCAGACTTCCCCCTCCAAAATACCGCTCCGCGGTCGAAATACCGCTGACGGTATTTTGGGTTTTGCACTGGGCTGGCGGGCGACCGCCAAAAGGCCGCCCGCCAGCCCAGTGCAAAACACCCTTCCCACGAGGACGCCGGCTCAGAATTGAGCCGGCGGAGTGGAAAGGTGCGACGGGTGCAGTTGCACCCGTCGCGAATTTCAGTGTCTGCAAAGCAGACACTGAAATTCTTTTTGGGGCCCTCTTACGGGGGCCCCTGCAGTGCCCATGCCATTGGCATGGGCACTGCAGGGGCCCCGCAACACCCCATACCGCCATCCTGTTCCTGGCGGGAGAACTGCCAGGAACAGGATGGCGGTATGGGGTGTCAGAATCCTCCATGGCGGCGCAGCTTGCTGCGCCGCCATGGAGGATTCATTTGGGCAGCGGAAAACCGGTGGGAGACCGCCGGTTTTCCACTTCTGACCGCGGCCGAACCGCCGCGGTCAGAATGCCCAGCGGGGCACCGCCAGCCTGTTGGCGGTGCCCCTGTCATTTTAGCCCTGGCGGTCTTGGACCCCCATGGTTTCTTATCTCCTAGGAGGCCTTTGAAGAACTCATTTTGTTTACCCTTGTCCCCCCTACTCTGTTGCTGGGGACCCTGCCCACCTTTGGCAGAGTCTCCCCCATACACCTTCTTGTGGGCCCTAGTACTCACCCAGCGGTCGGCCACCATTGCAAGCTTCCTGGGGTCAGTCAGCTTACTCTCAGTCAAGTGCTGGCAATCTCTGCAAAACACACACTAGACAAGTGCTCCCCTGCATTTGAGCTGTACAGCACCTGAAAATCTGTGAAATTACCATGCATCAACCATCCAGTGATCTGCAAAAAGAATCCACACATTCAAACCAGGTCTGTGTATCAGTTTTCTTACTTCCTCTAAACTGATCCCTGTACTTGTCAGGAGTGCGACCATACCTAGTGAGAAGGGCTTCCTTCATGGCAGAATAGGTGCGATTGTACCCTTACCCAAAGCTAACAAGGTGTCCATCCACTCCTCTATGAAGGGGTTTCACAATTGTGCTCCTCATTTCTTCTCAGGGACCCCATTCGTGTGGATGGATATCCCTGAAACCACCTCAGGCTATCATCTCCCTTTTTGTATTCCCTTCCTAAGTATTTGGGAATGTGTACTATTCTATCTGAGTGTACTGAGGTATTGATGCCATCATCTATGCTCCTATCCGCCAGCTCGTCTGGGTCAGATCCTTGGAAACATTATCGCTGCCTGACCCAGAGGGTACCTCTCCTTCGCAGCTCTGGCACCTTCAGCACATCCTCCCTTGGATTTATCTCCATGGTCTCCTGAATTGGATCCTCAGAATGCCCACTGTCATTTCTGGCTGCTACCCAGGCCCGTGGTGAAGCCTCTAACTTGGACTTTGAGGCTTTTGCAAACTACCTTCAGTTCCTTTACAGTGTAGGTTTCCCACCTATTCTTCTCAAAAAACCAAATCCAGGGATGTAACTGATGATGCTCTTGACAGAGACATGATGTAGTAGGAAGTTCAACTTGAACTCAAGACTAAAAATAGATTAAAGGAAAAATCAAGAACAAAAAGCCTTTGTATGGTACGTAATGGTCTTTGATATCGCAGTAGTGTACACCAATCACTGTAGGAAAAGTGCAAATGCAAGTCCTAGCCTCACCGCTGACAATCAGTGTTAGAAATCGGGTCTCTAGTTGGCAATTAGTTTACACCCTGTCCAAGTAGGGACCCTCACTCTATTCATGGTAAGAGTATACCCAGCTCAGGTAACCCCTGCTCCCCCCTTGGTAGTTTGGCACAAGCAGTCAGGCTTATATCAGAAGCAATGTGTAGAGCATTTGCACATAACACACAGTAATACAGTGAAAACACTACGAAAGGACACCACCACACAAATAGATATTTATCTGTGTAAAACAAGACCAAAACGAGAAAAATCCAACATACTGTAATAAAGATATGAATTGTGCAAGAATTAATTTAAAAATACAGTTCTTTGAAGTCGATAGCTCCGTCTGGAGCTATCACAGCATTGTGAAAAACAAATCCAACAGTTTAGGATGACATTAGGATCGTGGGCCAGCTACAATGTTGGGAAGACCCGCAAACAGTACCTTCGGAATGTAGGGCTTCACAACGAGATCCAGAGTGCGGCATTTCTGATGCCAGTGGGCATTGGTTACGGAGGTCAGTGCAGGAGTTATCCGGCCCTTGAAGTCACACGCATTTCAGATCAAACTCCGGGCTGATGACAAAGTCAGGAGTGATGGCGTTGAGGTTGCAGTACAAGGTGGGACAATGCGACATGTGGTGCCCACAGGGCAAGGTGCAGGCAGTGGCGTCATTATTGCTGAAGCGATGTCGTAAGTAGGCCCAAGGTGGCGGTACAACATGGGACGGGTTCCGTGGGGTGCCCACAGGTCGCAGTACTGACAGAGGTGTCTGTTGACGATGCTGGAGTCAAGGGCGCTCGCGTTGGTGGATCGGGCTGCAGTATGGGACGTTGCTTCGTGTACCTCATGAGCGGTGTTCTCAGGCCACGGTGCAGGCAGCGGCATCAGGGTCAGCAGAAAGTGGCGCTGTCAGGGATACCAAGTCTGTGGGATGACAGAGTTGTGGTGCTTTTTCTTCTGTTGCAGCACAAAACACACATTTCCCAGTGCTGTAATGCAGACGAATATGAAGTCTTTGATATCGCTGAGACTTCCAACAGGAGGCAAGCTCTATTTCAAGCCCTTGGAGAAACTTCACAAGCAGGATACAGAGCAAGGTCCAGTCTTTGTCCTCTTTATGGCAGAAGCAGCAACTGCATGCCAACGCAGCAAACACACACACAGCAAACGGGCAGTACTCCCCCTCCAGCCCTTCAGCTCCTCCCCTTGGCAGAGGTTGCTCTTGATCCAGAAGTGTTCTAAAAGTCTGGGTTTTGGGTCCACTACTTATACTAATTTCTGCCTTTGAAGTAGGGAAACTTCAAAGAAAAGTCTCTGTTGTTCCCAAGATCCTGGCTTGCCCAGGTCTGGCCCCAGACGCGCTCCAGGGGATTGGAGACTGCATTTTGTGAGGACAGGCACAACCCCTTAAGGTGCAGGTGTCTGCTCCCCCTTCCCACTCTAGCCCAGGAAGACTCATCCAGAAATGTAGGACACACCTCAGCTTCCTTTGTTTCACTGGCTAAAGGGAATTCGCAAACTGTACACACAGACACTGCAATGGTAGGTTTGGGACATGTTTACAGGCTACTCATGTGGGTGGCACAATAAGTACTGCAGGCCCACTAGTAGCAACTGATTTGCAGGCCCTTGGCACACATGGTGCACTTTACTAGGGACCTACTAGCAAATCAGATATACCAATCATGGTTAAACCACAATCACCAATGCAATATACACAGCTAGCACTTGCACTTTATCACTGATCAGCAGTGGTAAAGGAAGATACACATTCTTTGATCTGTAGTGCTCTTTTATATTCTAGCAATTACCAAGGTGTACTTACACCATTTAGAGTTTAGTGTTAATATTTTGTGAGCATTGTTCCACATATTGGTTTCAGGTACTATACTCTGAATGGATAGAATTGCCCCGTAATTTTCCATTATCGCATTAACATCTAATTTATCTACCTCCTCTTCCCTTTTTAGCATTTTTACAAATTTTCACGCAGAACAAATATACTCTAACCTTTCCAGTCAGTACCATGACAATACGACCTATGCAAATTGTCTCTATCAGTGTCAATCGCTTTACTAATTACATTAAAAAGAAGAAAAGTATTTCCTATTTAGCTCCAAACATAAAAATATTGCTCTCATCCAGGATACACATCTATCAGAAATAGCATCAGAAAAATAAAAACGAGCTTGGGTAGGCCAGATTCTTTACAGCTGCAAACCCCCTTCTCACGTATCAGAAGATCCTATATCCCATACAACTGCTAGGAAAAGTGGTGTAGCCATTTTAATACAAAAAACACTGCAATGTCAAATACTACGGTCATGGTCAGATGAGGATGGTCGATTTGTTTTAGCCAAGCTTAAAGCTGGTGATAATTTATTAGGAATCGGTTCCATTTATGCCCTCCTTGGGGACCAAAGCCCCCTTTTTCCTTCATCTAAACAGAATTCTAATGGAAATGTGAATTTTCAAAATAGTTCTGGAAGGTGATTGGAATCTTGCTCCAGATGTGATATTAGAATGGATCCCGTAGACACAACTCATTTGGTGTTTACTACATCTATCAGCTAAGGGGTTTACATATCACTCTGCAGTACATGATACCCATTCTAGAATAGATAACTTCCTTATTTCACATGCTATTATACCACAAGTACTAGATTGTGATATTTCAGAATTTGCACTCAGATCACGCTCTTCTCAGTCTCCAGCTTGATTGGGGTCTGAAACACCCATTGTATGAAACCATGGCATTTAAACATCTCTATATGAACTACTGGCTGAAAAGTCACAATTACAATCACATTTGACTACTTATATGAAAGGCAACAAAGGCTCAGTTTCTTCTTCACAAATCTTATGGGCAGCTGCAAAAGCCACCATTAGAGTGCAAATTATGAGATATTTTGCCATAGCAGATACAAACAGAATAGAACAACAAACCGTTTTGGAAAATGATATCAAAACAGACACATGCTCATTTTACCAAACTAACTGAAACTTCCAGATGTGGATTGGAAAAGGCTAAGGGGCATATTTGAGAGCCCCTAGTGCCACGGGAGCATCACTTTTTTTTACATCTCAGTGGCGCAGATCCCTGTGCCATATTTACAAGGTGGCGTTAAGCCCCTTTTCGTGGCTTAACGCCACCTTGTAAATATGGCCCCTTCACATGCAGCCCTTTGCGCGAAAGGGAGGTGCAATGGGTGTTGCTGTGGGCATGCCACAGCAACATCTATTGCATTCTGACGCTGCCTCAGAGTTACGAGTTTTTGTAAACCTAAGGCAGCGCCACAATCTAATGCCACCCCAGGGGTGGCGTTAGCAAGGCGCAACAGGAAGGAATACTTTTATTCCTCCTTGTTTTTTCGCTTTTTCTATGTGTGCTGCTTAGAAAGAGCAAAATGCCAGTAATGATTGTTTATGTGTGGGAAGGTGTCCCTTCCTGCACATAAAGAATCATTTCAAAATGACGCTTTGGCACTTCTGTGTGAGCTGCGTTATGCAGCACACACAGAAGTGCCAAATCGCCATTAGTAATTGTTTATGTGCAGCAAGGGACACCTTCCCGCACATAAACAATCAAACCCCTCAGCGCAGAAATCCTTGCACGATGGTACAAGGATGCCTGCTTTGGCGCTAGGCAGCTCAATTTAGCGCCACCTCAGTGGGAAACTCAGGGGTGTGCCATATTCAAATAAATATGGCACATCCCTGCATTTCTAAAGTGATGCAGTGCGACGCTGCCAATTTGGCGCAGCACCGCGCTGCGCAACCTTTGAGTAAATCTGGCCCTAAGATGGAGTTTAACATACTTCAAAAGCAGAATATTTGTTATATAGACTTAAGACCCACAATTAGGAACAAGGAGAATAACCGGTCTGTTTAATAGCGGCACGATTAAAACAAATATAGAAGCTATGACAGCTATTCCAGCTATATATAACCCTGAAGGTAATCTAATAACTGAGACTCAAGCAATAGCTGATGTGTTTGCAGATTATTATACCAAGTTACATAGCTCAGAAGTTGATGATGACCTCCTCAAAGAACAGGAATTCTTTGATAAAGTAACACTCCCCTGCCTCAATCAACAGGACCATCTCATACTGGCAGGCGAAATAGCAAAAGGATGAAATTACGCAAGCAATCACCCAGACTGTAAAGCACCAGGGGAAGATGGTTTTCCTGGGGAATTTGACTATTGGGTAAAACCAGAAGCAATAGATGTCCTTTATGAGGTTTATAAAGAAGCAGAGGAAACTGGTAGTCTCATCTCACTCTCAAATAAAGCTATCATAAGTGTCCTTCCCAAACCTGAGAAAGATTCATTATACTGCAGTAACTATCATCCAATTTCTCGTCTGAATACAGATTTGAAGATATTAGCCACCATTCTTGCCAAAAGACTCAAACCAGTGATCTCTAAACTCATACATAATTCTCAGGCTGGATTCATGCCAGGCAGAAACTCTTGTAACCATCCCCGCACTTTAGCTCACATACTTTGGTTTTCCAAGGATGCTGGAGAAGACAAAGTAGCAATATCCTTAGATGCAGAGAAGGCCTTTGACCGCATTGAAAGGAGCTATATGTTCCATACATTGCATAGTTTGGGATTAGGTAATGAATATATCTTTGAGGTTAAACAAGACATCATCTGCACAAGTGAATTTTGGGGGTTTCCTTTCAAAATATTTTTTAGTGGTAAGAAGAAGACGCCAGGGTTGTCCTTTATCGGCCCTCTTATTTCTTCTTGCACTTGAACTGCTGGCTGCAGCAATAAGACAGTGTTCACAAATAGCATGCATTCCCAACCCAGCAATCATGTCAAAACTACTTCTATATGTGGATGACATATTACTTACACTTACTGATCTACCTACTTCACTCTCAGCATTCATGTCTACTATTTCTCACTTCTCAAACATTTCTGGATACAAAGTCAATTAGAATAAGAGTGATGCTCTCCCATTATCCCGGGCGACAACAAAAACAGATATCTTAGGTGTAGGAAAGTACCCCACATTTTTTCCGCTATCAGTGTGCTTAGACTGTTTGCACTGGGATTCTGCTAACCAGGACCCCATTGATTGTGCTCTCTCCCTCCAAATTTGGTTGCTTAGGACTTTTTTTGCACTTGATTGTTGGCATACTGGTGCCCCCTTATAAGTTCCTAGTATATTGTACTTAGGTACCCAGGGCATTGGGACACCAGGGGTCTCCCATGGGCTGCAGCATGTATTATGCCACCCATGGAAGCCCATGCAAAATGTGTCTGCAGGTATGCAATTGCAGCCTTTGTGAAAAGGTGCATGCACCTTTTCATCACAGGTCACTATACCAGGTCGCTGTAAGTCACCCCTACAGTATGCCCTCTTAGCCCAGAGGGCAGGGTGCAGGTACCTGTGTGTGAGGCACCCCTGCATGAGCAGAGGTGCCTCTACGAACTCCAGTCCCATTTTCCTGGACTTCATAAGTGCTGGGAAGCCATTTTACCCGTGTACTGGGCACAGGTCACTTACCTGTGTCCAGCTACATAATGGTAACTCCAAACCTGGGCATGTTTGGTATCACACAAGTCGGAATCATACCCCAACACTGTTCCCAGTATTTGTTGTATGATTCCATGCACTCTGGGGGCTCCATAGAGGAGCTCCCAGTATTCCTCCTACCAGCCTTCTGGAGTTTTCTAGGCAGCCTGCGCTGCTGCCACCCTTCAGGCAGGTTTCTGCCCTCTTGCTGCTTGACCAGGTCAGGCAGGGGAAGGCAGAAAAATGGACTGCCTGTGGGAGAGGGAGGCAACACCCTCTCCCTTGGAAATAGGTGTTACAAGGCTTGGGAGGGGTAGCCTCCACACGCCACCGGTTTGCTTTGAAGGGCACATTTGGTGCCCTCCTTGCATAAACCAGTTTGCACCACTCCAGGGACCCTCAGTCCCGCTCTGGCACGAGACCGGACAAAGGAAAGGGGAGTGACCACCCCCGACCATCACCACCCCAGGGGTGGTGCCTAGAGCTCTTCCAGGTGGCCACTTGATTCTGCCATCATGAAACCAAGATGTGCCAAGGCCCCTGGGTGCATCTGAGTGCCCAGGTCAGGCAGGTGACGTCCGAGACCCCTTCTGATAGGCGGTCACCTTGCAAGGGGCTACTTAGGGACTCCCTTGTGGGTTGGTTCACAGATCTGACATGCAAGACTCCACCAGGACTCCTCTGCATCGTTCACTTCTCTTCAGAAACAGACAAGACTGCAACTCCTGAGAGAACCTCACCTTGCAACATTGTTTCTCTGGCTCCTTCCAGCAACTGCAATATTTCCCCAGCTGTGCATCGTCTGGGGTTGGCGAGACTTCAGCCTGCATCAAGAAGCAAGAAATAATCTCCCTTGCAGTGAAGGAGTCACTCCCCTGCATCAGCAGGCACTACAGCAACGATGTCTGGCTACGTGGATCTGCTCTCTCTGGAACTGTGTGGATCCTGCATCACAGGTGGTTGTCTGGAGTGGTCCTCTCTGCCTGCTGTCCAACTTGGGAGACGGTGAGCCCTTGCATCTCCTTGCAGGACAGTACACCTCTGCACTGTGACTGTTGCAGCTACCAAGACTTGTTGTCTCATGCTCCAAGGGATCTTCAGGCTCCGAGTAGCCCCGACCTCCAGCAATCACCCTGCCAAGGACAGTCTCCTCTCTGCTGCTCCAGTGACATGGGACTCCTCTCCTGGTGTGCTGATTGTGCCTCACTGCAACTTACTGTGCCTGCTGCCAATGAGTTGCTTATGGGGGCTGCAACTACTTCTGCTGACTCTCCCCACTGCTGAGGGTCAGCCCGGACTCCCCTCCAAGGGGCCTTGCTGGTCCTCTTCAGCCTTGCAACTCTTCTTTTGCTTCCTCTTACATTTGCCAAAGGTTGTTGGTGGTTCTCCTAAACCACTGACCATCTGCGACGTGGGACACCACCTGTTCTGCTCCAAGGACTCCTCTTCAGCTCCTGGACTCCGCAGCTGGTCTTCTCTTTTCCCTGTCGACCCGGATCTTCATCTACAGAAGGGTGGGTGGTAGCTTCTGTCCCCACTGGACACTCCATCGTGGACTGGACTCTGTCACCTTCTTTTGCAGGACCCCGTCTTCCAGAATCTACCTTTGTTTTCTTCTAGTCTGGTCCTGTTCTTGTCCAATCCATTTTCTAAGCCCTCTTGTCAGTCCTTGGGAAGACCAGGTACTTACCCCTGCTCTCCTGGTCACTGGTAGTCACTTAGGTACTCACCTCTTGGGGTCCCTAGTTCTTCCAGCTTCCTTCTAATGACTCCATACCCTTGGGTGGTGGATTTCACTTTACATCCCACTATTTTAGTATATGGTTTGGTCATCCCCTAGGGCCCTAGTTCCTACAGTTTTATCAATGCTTGTTGTTTTCTATGCTAATCTCTAATTGCTATTGTGTACATGTTTAGTGTGTACTTGCTTCCAATTGGGGGGGTACTGCCTATAAGTAATCTAGTGTTGCGTTACTATAATAAAGTACCTTTATTTTTGTAACACTATGTGGTTTCTTTCATGTTTGATAAGTTGCTGTGTGACTATTGTGGTATTTCAGAAGCTTTGCATGTCTCCTAGGGAGGACTCTGCATTAAACGGTACTCCAGGTCCCAGAAGCACATCGGAGGTAGTAGGCGGAGCCAAGCTACGTGAGCGCTACAAAAGCACATAGGATTCCCCGCAACGCGGGAGGAATCTGCACTACAGCGGACTGCGGGTCCCAGAAGCACATCGGAGGCAGGAGGCGGAGCCAAGCTACATGAGCGCTACAAAAGCGCATAGGATTCCCCGCAACATGGGAGGACTCTGCACTAAAGGGGACTCTGGGTCCCCGAAGCACATCAGAGGCAGGGGGCGGAGCCAAGCTACGTGAGCGCTACAAAAGCGCATAGGAATCCCGGTAACGCAGGACGCGCCCGGGTCAAAGGTGGGCCCATCCCTTGCCCGTCAGTGACTGGAAGAGGCCGAGATGGGCCACCCCTCTGAGAACTGGCACAGTATGGTGCGTGCCAAATTTTCTTGACCTTCATTAATTTCTATAAATTCTCACTCAAATGCTGAAGAGGGGTTTACTCCCTCTTATGAGTAATATTTTAACCAGCAGCTGAGTGCATTTGAGGTACACTTGAGAGACTTTTTTGGAAAACTGATAGGATGGGCAGGAGAAGGGCCTTGCAAAACGGGGACCAGTGTGGAGGTGGGAAGGGGCAAACTAACTCCACGTTAAACTCCTTTCTCGCATGAGCAGTTGAGGTAGTTACAAAGGAGATTGATTTGGCAGAGAGGATACTCTCACTGGAGATGAGTGGCTGGCAGAGAGTCACACTAGAAGAGGAGGCCCTAGAGTTCTCTGACAATGGTGATGGGTTTCCACTGATAGGGCAGGGGGATCTGCCCGAATCCCCACTGCCAGTAGAAATAGGGGCAAAGGGTTTGGATGCTACAACAAGGAAGAGCAAGAGGATCCTGATGGCTTCCCCCGCTGGTAGTAGAAGCCCTCCTTTTAAAAACAAAAAAACGTCTTTGAAGAAACCTGGGGAAAAGATCAAAACAGCACTTGCCTGTGAATTTGAGCCCCTTGGTTATTCCAGAAGACACTAACTTTAGCCAATGCCCAGGACTTGGTGTAGAGAATCTACTGATGAAGTTCAAGGAAATGATTGAGGCAAGCTTAGCCCCGGTCATGGAAAACTTGCAGGCTCTGGAAGCCACAGTCTCCCTGATGGACAGTAAGGGGAGGTCTAGTATAGCCCCAGTAAATGGTGGTGCTTTGGATTTTGAGTGTCAAAGCCAATCGCATGAGGAGGTGAATCCATAGGAGGGAAACCCTAGAGTGCAGGAAAGAGATATGCGGCAATCCTCATGCTTTACTATTCTAGGGGTTCCTGGAAATTGTGTAGCGGCAGCTCCTGTTGATTCTTTTGCTGGGGCAAGGGTAAACTGTAGGTTGGGAGATGGAAAGTCAATTGGAAGCAGGCACATGGAAAACGCGGAGATGTCCCAAGAATGAAGTAAGGACCAAGATTTGCATCTGGATAAAGGCTTTCCATTTGTCTGTTTAGACCTCCCTCCGGACTGGGCCCCTTATGTGGTGGTGCTAAAAGATGTTCCTTCTTTAGCACCGGGAACAAGTGAATCTACGGATCAATTAAAAAATAAGACTTGTCACTGGTTGAGTAAAAACTGTGATTTTGTGTGTGAGGATTTTAGGGATATTTTGTTTGTCAGAAGGATTGGGTGGGTCGGGCCCCGGTATAAGGAAAGCAATGGGGACTGTATCATTGTAAACTTTAGATACCCAGGTCTGGTCCAACGGCTCCTCTCGACACAACGATTGGTATCCCAGATGAAGAGAAAGATTGGTATGGTCCCTTTGGGTTTCTTTTATAATCATACTCGGCTGATGGATGGGTTCCGAACCAGGAATTCTGGCAAAGTGCAGGGTGATGTACAGCCGACTTGCTTGCGAAATAGACTTATGACATATCTAGATTTGGAGGAGGTTGATTGACGCTATACTTAGAGACCCTTAGTGGGAGTGGTAGAACCCCCAAATTATACTATGGGCTTGGAAGGTCAGGGAGGGAAGACTTCGAAGTGCTGTCTCATTTCTTGGACTGTGGCTGGGTATGATACCAAGCTCTTAGATGGTAATTGGGTAAAGTAGATGGTATATTTTGATTTTATTCTACTTCAGGAAACCTAGTCGGATAGGCTTGCAGTATGGGATGGCTACCAATGGTTTTCAGTATCAGCTGAGCGACCTCAAGGAGGTCGCCCTAAAGGAGGTCTAGTTACCCTGATTTGGTCTTCTTAAATAGCGAGAGCATATCAAATTACCTGTAATCATCAGGGTTTCCTAATTATGTGGGTAGTTTTTCTAAATAAGTTTAATGTCCTGTTGGTACATTTTTATAATGTTGTATGGGACTCCGGATGCCAAATTGGGGTCCTCTTTTCAGTTTTGCAGATACTGAAGTGTAGACTGGAGGGGTTTGGTCTGGAGTTCTGTGCTGTTGTGTCAGGGGATTTCAACGCAAAGATAGGGGGTCACAGTACCATGGGGAACCCCTTTGAGCAGGACTATAGGACTGATACAGCTGCTGGATTACAGGATTCAAGAGGCAGTGCCCTGATCAAGAATCTACGGAGCTTGGGATTTCTGAATATATGCGATTTGGAAGCGATAGGTGAACATCAGATCCAAACTTTTGTAGGTAGAGGGGCTGGATCAACAATTGATTATATCTTTGTGTCCCCATCTCTTAAAAACCTGGTCATGTATGGTGAGGTGGTAGAGCAATATTTAAATTTGCTCATGCTGATTGTCAAATATACGCAAGCAAAGAGGGATACATTGTATCTTGCTTTTATGGATCGCAGCAGTGCCTTTGATAGGGTAAATTGAGGCAAGCTATGGGAAAGGCTAACCCAGATGGGTATGGATCCCCAAATTGTGGAGCTTCTTTGTTATCTCCATCTAGGAACAAATGCAACTGTGAGGTGTGGGTCGAATATGGAATGCACAGACTCATTCGGCCTTAATAGGGGTATATGACAGGGATGTGTTTTGGCTCCTACCCTTTTTCTTCTATGTACAAATGGGTTATATGATTTTCTAGTAGAAAGATGCAAGGATGTTCCTAAAATCAATTGCAAGAGTGTCCCGGTACTGATCTATGCAGATGATGCAGCTCTCATGGCCCGTACTATGAATGGTCTCCATGAGGCGGTTAAAGCGTATGGAACCTTCATGTCTGCCTTAGACCTAGTGATCAATTGTAGTAAATCACATTTTATGGTGTATAGTAAACCCCTGAGTAGGTTGGGTGGTTTGAAGATTAATGATCAAGTAATTAGCTAGATACAAGAATTCCCCTATTTAGGGGTACATTTTTTATGAAAAGGGTACCTGGAAATCCTGTATTTTCAGGAGAGGGGTGCGTTTTAATGCCACAGTAGGCGCTAGCCGCAAGGGTAGGAAATAAACCTATTAAGCCCCTGCTTAAAGTATATAGGTGTAAATGTCTTCCAGTTTTAATCTATGGGGCACAACTCTGGGGCTATATAGAGAATAGGGCCCCTGTGATAGAGGAAAATCGTTTTTGTAGAGGGTTGTTAGGAATAGGCCAAAACACCTCTGGTTTTTGCTTGCATGGTGAATTGGATTTGGATTTTATAGAGGATGCTATTAAGATTGCTCATTTTCTGTTGTGGATTTCCATCTGGACAAATGAATTTGCTTCCTTAAACAGGGAAATCCTGTGGGATTGTATGTTATGTGATCATGCGAGGGATATTCCCTGGCTAGCACACATAAGAGAAGTAGCCACTGCCCTCGGGCGGTTAGATATGTTTGATGCACCAGAGGGCTTAACACATTCTGATAAACGCTGGGCAAAGGAGAACTTTTTCAAAATCTCAGGGGCCAAGAGAGAGGTGGAGGAATTAATGAAAAAATCAAGGAGAGATTTTATAATGTTAAAAATGGGGGTGGGTTCAGAGGCGTACCTTTTGGAGATAAGAAATGTATGGGAAAGGATTCTCATTTCACGGTTTCGGCTAGGAGTAATTAGAAGCAGTTTGTGCCTCCCGCTAGGCTAGTTTGATTCAAATTCTATCCAATTGCACCCGTGCGATAGTGTGTCCTTACAGACCTTGATTCATTTTACTTTGTTTTGTGATTTTTACACACCCTTTAGGCGTTGTTTTTACTAGCCTTGTTGAGGGAAAGGGGTTTTGTGCAGTATCGCCCAGCCTTTTTGTGGCTGCGCATGGTTTCCGATGTGTTCGTGTGTCGGGGGTAGGATCCTTTTTAAAGGGAGCCATAACCTGGCGGAATAGTGTAAATCTTTTTTAGTTTGTATTTATACGTTTTTTTTACCAGCACTGAAATTCTGTATGGGAAATGAAATATTGAATGTCATTTTTAAACTTTTTAAATTTAGCTGTGTATGGTCTCTGATGTGTCAAACTTGGCGGAATATTGTAAATCTCTTTTAAGTTTATTTATAAGTTTTTATTTGGAAGAGAAGCTGTTTTATTGTGATTTTTTATGGGAATTGAAATTGTGAAGGTATTTTTCTAAATTGCCAAATGTAGTGATTTTTTCTAAAACATTTATTGTGATTGGTATGTGATGTTATTTATCTATTGTTATGATTTACATTTTTTAACCGAATAAAGTGTTTGATGGTATGTCTCTGAGATAAATCTTGGCTGCTCATCTACAGCTACCTCTAGAGAGCCCTGGCTTCCTAGATACTGCCTACATTCACTAATAGGGATTGCCTGGACCTGGTATAAGATGCCAACACCATAGGTGTCCACCACACACCAGGCCAGCTTCCTACAATAGGCTACAATTTTCAATGGAAGGTGGATCACCTGAAGTATCTAGGTATTTATATCAACACAGCTTTAGAACGTATAATTCAAGATAACTTAGATCTGCTTATTGCTAAAACGAAGTCAGAGTATGAAAAATGGTCCTGTCTTAACCTGTCCTTTTCGTGTGGAGTCCAGGCAGTCAAAATGATTATAGTGCCTTGTTTCACTTATATTTTAGGTATGTTGCCTTTGACAGTTGAAATATCAATATTGCAAGACATTGACAAACATATTAAAACCCTTATTTGGAGATCTCTTAGACCTAAACTTAAAATCATCCAAATTGATTGCTCACAGGCAATATGGTGGCCTTAGTTTACCATGCATTGAACATTACAATACAGCCCTCCATTTATCTCAATTGGTTTATCTTTGGCCAAGACAGGATGACCTCCCTACTATGAGTTCTTGTTGAAAGATAACTTGTACAGGCATCTTTCCATTTACAAACATTTTATACTCATAAATCACCTGCTTTACAAACTACCAACCCTATTATTCAATGGCTAAGATTTGGATATATGGGGTGTGGCTACCCGCCAGCCAAGATGGCCACACACTGAAATAGCTCTATAGCCGTTGTGACTAAATCCATCAACATCCGTCAGGAATCTGGACAAACCCTGCTAAAACTGGCAACATGAAGCCCCTAACCTGCTGAGCTCTATGACGAAGCAGGTGCTTGACAGCTCACAGGGGGTGAAAAACAGACTGCAGCCTCGCGGCCACAGACAATGACCAACAACCCAAGGTGAGAAGGCCGGAGAACACAGACCAGCTTCCAGTTGTCAGCAGTGAGTACCGCAAAGCAAGCCTGGCCTGGCATGAGAGCGCCAAGCACAACTTAATGGCTCATCCAGTGGAGAGGTGCCCTGAAGAAAGAATACAGAAAAGACAAAGTGGCCCAGGGGGGTGGGTGTCGACTAGCAAGATTAGCAGGGTCCTACAGGCTTTGGGGAAACAGCCGAGACTCGGCAGCCAATGACACAGCGAACCTGCCTGTGGCAAGAAGGTGAGTGTGGCTGGGTGCAGCGGGCGGTGGGGACACTACCGTAGACGCCTCCTGGCGTTAATCAGCCTCGATCCAGCAGCCCACGACTCAGTGGGCTGACGTGATAAGGGATTCAATGCAGGGGCACCACTTGGCTTCATCTGGCCACGGGCTGCCGGGAGCAGCGATCATACCCTCCCGCAGTGGTATTCCATCCGTGGCAACCCTCAAGGGGGGTAAGTCAGTTGGCTACAGGGGTGAACCCCCACCCCCCCCCCTTGAGCAGGAATACAGAGAAAGCATTCAAGGGCAAGCAGACTCACAGTTAGGCCTGTAAGGGCCTCGTAACAGCCACTGAAGTAGCCATTTGGACCTGTGGATGGAATAAAAACCAGTTAGGAAAGAGAGGCCAGGACAGACCGAGAAAGCGCTCAAACATTAGGCAAACAGCACTGGGTCCGTGCAGGAGTAGACAGTGTAATTGAGAGTCTGAGAGGTTCCAGGCCACAGTCAATAGACCCTCCACCCACAACTACATTACAGAAAACGTTGCAGTCACTGGGACAGCTCTATCATTGGAGAAGGCCAAGGAAACTCACAAAGTGGTAAGCGCCTACGATAATACCCCTCAATCCCCAGAGCCTCCATCAGAGAACACTTAAGGCAAAGACACCTTAAATGCATGCAGGACAAAGATCATGACCCTGGCAATGAGAAAACCCAGTGACACAGTTGCTTGGTCCAACGGACAACCACAGGATCACTCGAGCACCTGACGCATAAGTCATAATACAAACCACCTAGGGGGTGATCAGCTGGCCGAGGAGGGCGGAACCAACTGGGACACCAAGGACATAGTCTGAAAGTGCGGTCCCACACTCAGGCAAACGAACAACATAGACAAATATACGGTAGTGATGACTGCCGCGGCTGACCAACCCAAACAATAGAAAAGGGAGAGGAGCAAATAAGCCCACTCAAAGACAAACCATCCCTGTGCGAGATCATGGCCTCAATCCAAGATATGTGAAACACAATGGAACCAAAGATAGATGCCGTAATGACAGACGTGAACCTCCTACAAGCTGAATTCCATAATATCTCAGACAAGGTGAAAATAGCGGAATCTCAAATAGCAGGCCAACAATCCACAAACAAGAGCTTTGTGAACAGGTCCAAGCTCTGACAAAACTAACTGCATCTATAGGGGCCAAACATGAGGAATACGAAGGCAGGTCATGAAGAAACAACATCAGGGCTGTAGGTGTCCCTGAAGGGGCGGAGGGTCCAAGTGTGTAACTCTTTATAGAAGATCTGATAACCAATACCCTCCGCCTCAAGAGGTTATCAAAATTTTTCTCAGTCAAACAGGTACACAGAGTGCCGGTTCTGCCACCAAAGCCACGCACTTCCCCACGCACTATAATTGCCAGAATCTTTCAATTTTGCGGCGCAATCCTCCAGGCAGCCCGTTCCAATGGAGAACTTCACCTGGAAATGCCACAATATGGTTGTCCCCTGATTTCACGATGCAAGTACAGGGACAGAGAAGGAACTTTGAGGAAGCCAAAATAATTCTTCAAGATAAGGAATTGATATATAGGATAATGTATCCAGCCAAGTTAAGAGTAATTGAAGATGGTAAGTTGTGGCATTTGACTACTCCAGGGGAGACCTGGAGCTGATTGGAGGGTTGGAGAACAACAAGCCAAAAAGCAACAAAGGAAAATAAATATCCCCAGCCACAAACCGCACAGGAACTGCAATGTTCCTCCTCCATGGGACACCAACATAACCCGGATTCACCAGTAGAACCATGAAAATAACATGGCAAGGCAAAGATGTTATGAGGCATTTCAGGTGTAGACTTCGAACTCAGGGGGTGAACTATATTATATTGGAATAACTGGATCTGGGGAAGGTCCTGACGGGAAGGCCACAAATGATTATGGACCTCAACATATGTAAATGATTGGCTTTAAAGTTACAAAGTTAACTCATCACAACACCTGAGTACCATTCAGGGTGCCAAATACGAGATACATAGAGCGAAACTAATTATATACGAACCCAATCAAGCAACACAAATAAGAGACAGAGTTATTACATAACGGACACTCATACACCAATGGTACCAAAACAAAAAAAAATCTAAACATTTGGTCATGGAACGTCAACGGATTGGGTAATAAAATGAAGACAACACTGGTACTCCGATACTTGCAAAGGCAAGCCCCCGATGTAGTCTTAATTCAGGAAACACCCCTAGCGGGCACCCAATACAAGGCCTTAGATAGACTTGGATACATGTTGGTGTCACACGCTGGATACACCTCAGATTCCAGGGGTGGTGGGAATACTACTCAGAAGATCACTACCATTCACAGTCCAACGCATATGGCACGATCACCTTGGCAGATATATGGCAGTCTCGGGGATGTGGAAGGGTCATACACTGAACCTCTGTTCTCTATATGTGCCACTATGCCTACAGAGCATGACCTTCCCAGAAATTGGTGGAGGTGACATGAACGATGTAATAGATCCTAGGATTGATAAATCAAGCAGAGTGGTCAAGCTGGGGCAGAAAGGACAATTGCATTCCTTTATAGAGGCAGTGGGGATGGTGGACCTGTGGAAGGAACAGAACCCAGACAAACAACAATACACACACTACTCGGGGGCCCACAATACTCTCTCACATCTTCATACACCGCTCGACAACAGATGGGTTCAGAGAAGGGCAGCACTACCCTAGAGGAATATCCGATCATTTCCTGATTGGGGTTAGACTGCTGTGCACAATTAGGGATTTTACACAGCCTCTCAGAACAGACACATGGTTCCTCTGGGATAACAACACAAAAGGCAAAATAAGGGAAGTGGCAAAACTCTACTTTGAGGAGAACAAAGGGACAGTGAGATCTGCCTGTACTCTCTGGGAAACCTGTAAAACTGTGTTAAGGGACCAGGTACAGGCCCTAATTGAGGAAGGGGGAGAACAAAAAACAAAGAGGAAATTGAGTGGCAGGAACAGGAATTGGTACAATTGGAAGAAAGGGAAGTGAAGGTTGGACAGCCAGTCTGACCTACCAACTAAAACTTAAGCAACAAGAACTCCAAGCCTTGTTGGAACATAAGGCATGAAGTTATGCACTGATGGGGCAGTGCAGACTATATAACATTGAGGAAAAGGCGGGCAAACTGCTAGCCCGTCTGGAAAAGAGGGACTGAGGAGATTGTGGGTCATCGAAATAGTAGAAAAGGCATGCAGGAAACACAGACAAATGCAGAGATAGTAGAGGCCATCACGACCTACTGTGAACAGGTATACACCTCTGTTGCACCCAGAACAGATAAGAGCTGTGTAAACCTACTTACGGACATCACTCTGCCGGAACTAGCACAGGCCGACAGAGATACCCTGGAAACAGACTTAACAGTCGATGAAATAACAGCAGCCTTACGGAGCCTGCAATCTGGGAAAGCGGCAGGAACCAAGGGCTTGCTGGTGGAACTATATAAAACGTTAGCCCTCAAAGCTGCTAAACCAATGCCTGACATTTTCAAACAGGCGCAAGAGGAAGGTTGCCTCCTGGCCAACCAGAGAATGGCAACCATAGCAGTGCTCCACAACAAAGGCAAGCAACCTTACCAACTGTAGTTCATACAGACCCTTATCCTTGTTTGATACAGAAGCAAGAGTGCTGGCAAAAGTCTTAGCGACTAGGCTACGTGGGGTCATCACCTCACTTATACACCCAGTTCAATTGGGCTTCATGCTCCATAGGAGTACTCACCTCAATCTGTGACGACCATATGGGGTGTTACATAAGATGGAGTGACTCCACTCACAACAAGCCACGCTGATGTACCTTGATGCCAAAATGGCATTTGATAGGTTACCATGGAACTACGTGTTTGCCGCACAGCCAAGTTGGGATTTGGGCCACAATACTGCACTTGGGTGAGACTTCTTTATGGGGTTCTGTCTCGTGCATTCCCCTTACACAAGGGCACTTAACAGGGCTGTCCACTTTCGCTGATGATCTTTGCATTGGCACTAGAACCATTAGGTGCATGTGTGCACCATGACCTGCTGATAGCAAGTCTTCACATAGGCGGCACATAGGAGGAACGCATATCCCTATATGCAGACAACATTTTGTTATCTGTCTCTCACCCACACCTGTCTATCAACAAAGTGATCTCGATCTTCAACAGGTTTGGAAGTTACTCTGACTATCAGATAAACGCGTCCAAATCTGTGGTGTACCCCTTGACTGGAGGCACCCTCATACTACTACCGAATTGCGCAGCACCAGTGGTAAATGATGGATTTGAATACTTGGGAATCCATGTGATGGGTCATCCCCAGGAATCTTTACATAGAAATATACATTCCCAAGTTACTAGGCTAGGCAATGACATGACACACTGGCAAAAGCTCCCCCTGTCCATGAAGGGTAGAGCAGCCCTATAGAAAAAGATGTCTCTCCCACACCTTTTGTATGCCCTGCAAAATACACCATTTAAAATCCTGTTAGAAGTATTCCAAAAAATAGACCAAGAAGTCTAGACACTCCGCTGGAACTGCAGTACCCCAAAAATAGCACTAAACAAATTACAAAGGGGAGTGTATGAAGGAGGTTTAGCGATGACGGACATCCAAAAATATTATTGGGTGTTGCAGCTAACAGTAATTAATTACTGGGTTTTCTCGGAGCAGACCGAAAAGGCCTACAGAGTAGATAGAGAAGCCATGGCCAGCGGAGGTCATGAAGCTATTCTCTACAACTGCCAAAGAGAGGTGACTCTACTAAGCACCACATAAGACAGAAGTTAGAGCCTGAAGGGAGGCCACCACGTATCTAGGCTGGAGGGGGAAACTGACAAATCTAACCCACTTATGGTACAGTGACCAGCTCAGAGAAGTGTGGGGTATGCAGGGCTCCCATAGATTCGAACTGATTGGAGTAAACCATCTAGGGGACAGTGATGCTATGTAGATTTTAACCATCAACTCCATCTTGACCATAGACTCCATTTTGTGCGAGTGACTCTATTTTGTGCCCTGCTGCAGTTGCCGGGCAGCACATGTGTTTTTCCTTTCAGAACTTGTTTTTCTCTTCACCAGCAAAGAGTTGTACAGTGCTGGAACATATTATGTGGAATGCGGACTTGATAAGAGTTCACAAGGCTGAGCCTGTTTTTACAAGAGGAATGTACAAATCTGTCTCAGAACAAACATTGGGAGCCTGGCCAGCTCCTATGGGTGTTTTTGATGCAGACAAAGTACAGCTAGCATTTAATTTAATTAACAGCAGAGAGGGGTGCCTAGAAACTTCTTCTTGAGGTCTTTAAGGTATAAAAGACGGGGAAACTTGGCGCTGAGACAGGAGCTCACCTGTGGAGCAAACATGCTGTCCATGATCTTATTTGTGATCCCGATCGGGTCTCCTTCCTGAGTGATTTGAGGGCTCCCTCAGTTGCGCTGGCGAGGATGATGAATTCAACTCAATCGGTGAAGTATTTTAAATCTTGATTATTCACTTCATGTATACATGCTTTGTTGATGCATTGCGCATTTCTTTTTAAGCCTTGACCATTTGACATATCCATTTTTTTTGTATATCCACATGTTCTGCTGCACTTGAGTTATATGCTTATTCACATATATTTGTATTACTTTTTATTTGATATTTGGGAAGTGCCTTAATAAATTAATTACTTAGACTGAGTGCTGCAATCTTTTTGGCATCATACCCTCTTAGCTTAAATGAAAGTAATACATTTTGGCCTCACTTGCACAGTAGCGGCGACCACTAATGTCAAGGGGGGAGGGTGAGGGAACGACGGCAACAGGGGTAACAATAAAAATTAAAAAAACACACACACCTTTCTCATTGCCACAGCTCGCAGCCTCCTGCCTCCTCACGCTCTTCTTCTGGCGTGACAGCATTCACTGGGACACCAGCACAGGCTCCCCAGAAATCCTAGTGCTGCTCTCATGCTATACTTAGCATGAAAGCAGCGGCAGGATTGGATAGAGAGGCTTGGACTGCCACTCAGACACTTCCCTGGGATCTGTGCAGTTTCTCCATCCCGGCTGTTTAACACAGCTGGGCTGGAGAAACCTAAGTACGCATGTTTGTTTGGCCGGCCTAAGACAGCTGGCTAAACTCACATGTGCACTTAGGTGCACTCTCTCCTCCTCCCACCTCCCATGACCCAGCCTTACCCCTCGCTGCACTGCTGGTTGAGCCAGCAGATGACAAATAAAACAATATCAAACTATTGTTTTATTTTTCATTTCCTGGCTCTTGGCTAGGGGGGCAACACTCGTCCGCTAGGATACAAAGTAAAAGATTAAAGTGTAAAAATGTTTGGCAAAAAGAAAAAGGCAGTTTCCCAGATACCAAATGAATTACAGGGTTGAGAAACAGCTCCGTATGGTAAGCTTGTGCATGAGTGGTCTCACTGTTCTGGCTTGAGTAAAAACTGGAATGCCTGTATGGTAGACGCAGAGCCAGCAGATGTATTAGCTTGTTTGCAGAAAGTGCCAATTGGAAAAGGAAAAGAATTAACCATGTTAGGACGGGGAGGCTGCATTCTCTTATTTGCTTATCGTAAAATGCATGAGAAATGTGCTCAGTTAGAACAGGAACGTGAGCAGATGGAAAAGCAGTTAGAAGCTAAAAATATGTCCACAAATGTTATCATGTCAGAATAAGTTGTTACAAGATAAACTCTACACTTACCAGACTGTGGCTGAGTGAGCCGCAGTGAGTTTGGCGCAGTATAACTACAAGAAAAGATGGGGAAGAGTTAATAAATGGTAGGTTCCTTTAACCATTGCCAAAGCAGGGTTAGACTGGAATCTTGAGGAATGGGATGGTAATATTTGGGATTCTTCAGAGTTTTCAGACTGTGGGGAAGTGTGTTGTCAAAATAATGGTCAGGGTGAGTCGGAGGACCAGAAAGTCATCTGTGTACAGCCCATATTCTGACAAAAGTTGAAAGGTGGGGTCAGGATGTACTCCCTGGAGGATTACACTCAGCAAAAGATTGATGATATCACAGACAGATTTCGGCAGAGACCTGGGAAAACACTGCTCACAAGGATGGTGCGATAGTTTGATACAGGAGCCTCAGGAGTGATGTTAGATGTAGGAGACGCACCAAAGTTCTGTATACTCAGTAATGACCCTACTGTACAGGAGCATTTTAGTGGTTATCAGGGCAACAATCAAATCACCTTATTGTATTTAGCGGTTACAGGGTGCAATCATAGGTATCCTCTTGAGTCAGACTGTCTCCCGTTGAGAGATGCAATGCAGAGAATCAAGGAAGAGGGTATGAAAACCTCCATTTTCTGGGGGGATGCTCACCGTTTGTTGGATGGACCGCTGATAGTATCAGTGCTAAATAAAATAATTTGTTTAGCCCCCTCTGCCTACAAACATGTGATAATGACCCCATTAATCAATCAGACAGGTAACACCTTAAAAGATTTACTGGAGGCAGTACGTGAGTTAGGAGGGTTGGGTGACTGGATAAAACCTGAAAGATCCTCTTGGTCTGAGGGATGCACAGATAACAACAGGGTATCTAGGAAAGATATGTTCATGGCATTATTGAAGGATGTTGTGAAGAAAGAAAAGATAGATGGAACAGATACCTAGAGTCTGTGGAAAATGTATCGAAAGCGACGGCTGAACAGGAAGGTGAACAAGCAGGATAATAGGTGGATGAGTCAGGGCTAGTCAGATGTTAAGGAGGAAGACAGAGAGAGAGAGAGAGAAAAGCAGACCCTCATGGCCAAGCTCCAGTACAGGGATGGGCTTGCAAGGGTAATAGACCACATGTTGACTTAGAAATGTATTGGAAAAACAGGAATGTCCCTAAGGTCCGGTCCCTGGTGGATACCAGAGGGGAGGCCTCTTTGCTATATGGAAATACGAAAAAGTTCAAAGGACAGAACTACCCCATTACAGGGTTAGGTGGAAAGGAAACCCCGCTGTGCAAACCAAGGTCCAAAAGAAAATAGGGAGAACGCCAAAACGAGAATACACTGTTTTGATAGTGACCCTCTTTAAATATATTCTTGAAATTGATATTCTGAAGGGGATGACTCTATGGCGGTCATTCTGACCCTGGCGGTTGAAAACCGCCAGGGCAGAGTGCCGCGGAAGCACCGCCAACAGGCTGGCGGTGCTTCTGGGGCAATTCTGACCGCGGCGGTAAGGCTGCGGTCAGAAAAGGGAAACCGGCGGTTTCCCGCCGGTTTCCCGCTGCCCCAGGGAATCCTCCATGGCGGTGCTGCAAGCAGCGCCGCCATGGGGATTCCAACCCCCTTCCCGCCATCCTGTTTCTAGCGGTTTTCACCGCCAGAAACAGGATGGCGGGAAAGGGTGTCGTGGAGCCCCTGGGGGCCCCATTGAGATTTTCAGTGTCTGCTTGGCAGACACTGAAAATCACGACGGGTGCAACTGCACCCGTCGCACACCAGCAACTCCGCCGGCTCCATTCGGAGCCGGCATCCTCGTTGCTGGTGCTTTCCCGCTGGGCAGGCGGGCGGCCTTTTGGCGGTCGCCCGCCAGCCCAGCGGGAAAGTCAGAATGACCGCTGCGGTCTTTTGACCGCGGTACGGTCTTCTGGCGGTTCCCGCCAGGCTGGCGGCTTCCGCCGCCGGCGGGGGTCAGAATGACCCCCTATATTTGGAAGATGGGTGCTATCATCGGATCGAACAGATACATCTCAGTGGCAGCAGTGAGGGTTGGTCATTTGAAAATACCTCAGATGAAGGTTGCCCCAGACACCAAGTTGGTTCATTTGAAGTAGTATTGGATCACGGGAGGGCATGGGGAGATACGTAAGACCACACAGGATTTGGTAGAAGCAGGGGTGGTGGCCCTGATCAACACTGTATGGAATAATCCAGTGTGGCACATGCGTAAACTGGATTGTAGCTGGAGAATGACAGTGGATTACCGCAAATTGAATAAACATAAGAGAAAAAGGGATTCTTTGGAGCTGACTGCAAATGTGCAGTAGGATAAAGATCCAGTGAAAATTTACCAATGAGATTGATTCCAGGGGGGAATTTTGTTCATGTCCCGTAGAGCAGAAGTGACATTCTGTCATTTACAAATGATTATCCAAAATTAAGAGAAAAGCCGCTATCCCAGACACCATCACCTTGATTGAAAAGATACAGAGACATAAAGGGATTTGGTATGCAACAGGTGATATTGCCAATGCTTTCATAACTATACCATTAGCCCTTGAGAATCAAAAGCAATTCTCATTCTTGTGGAATGTGAGAAAATTAAAACTTTTAAAACTTCCTATGGGCATGTACATATCGCTATATCTGTCACCGGCTGGCGGCAGAACACCTAGATGAAGTACCTGTCATTCCAGGGGTGCAACGTTTTTCATTATATTGTGATGGTGCAGAGTGAAACACAAGAACTGGAGCAGACTCAGTTGGACAGTGGAATATTTTCAAAACAGGCAGTGGGAAATAAATCCCGAAAAGGTACAAGGACTACCTCAAAGTGTCAAGTTCCTAGGAATTCAGTGGAATCAGGAACATAGGGAGGTGTTGCCGCAAGTGAGACAAAAGATATTGGAATTTGATACACCGCGTAATAAGCAAGAAAGACAGTGGTACACTGAATTATTTGGCTTTTGGAGGCAGCATATCCCTCATGTGAGTCAGATTTCGGCCCCTTTGTACAAAGTGACTTGGAAGAAACGTGACTCTGAATGGGGAGAGCAACAGTAGTGTGCATTTGAACCGGTAAAGAAGACAATTCAACATGCTTTAGACTTGTGGCCAGTACAGAAGGGAGGCATTGAGATACATTTGATAGTTCATGGGCAATACGCAAACTGGAGTATGTGGCAAAAACAGGGAAGAAAGGTTTCTGGACCAAAAAGTTACCAGATGCTGGAGAGCGGTACACTCCCTTTGAAAAACAGTTACTGGCATGTTATTGAGCTATGGTGGATACTGAACAGATGACAATAGAGCATAATGTAATTCTGAGGCCTGAGATTCTGATAATGCAGGTGGTGATGAGTTCACCTAAAACTCACTGAATAGGGTATGCACAGGAAGCAAGTGTCATTAAATGGAAATGGTACGTACAGGGCAGGGCCCGAGTGGGACTAGCGGGAACCACAGACCTGCATGAACAAGTGGCACAGGCCCCTGTGGAGGTTAAGGAGGTGTTACCAGTGAAGTGGGGTGAGCCATTTGAGTCTTTGTGTCTCCTGAGGACGGAAAGCATGCATGGTTCACCAATGATTCAACAAAGTATGTGGGGGCCAAAAGTCATTGGAAGGCAGTGTCATACAATCCAGTAACAAAAAAGCTGTTTTCCACTACTGTAGAAGGAAAGAGAAGTCAATATGCAGAATTGTATGCTGTGAATCAAGCTTTAAAGCACAAATTACCTGGGAAAGGTTGCAGAAAAGTGCAGACACTGTATATCATGGAGACGCTCCCTGTCCCACTGACTCACTAGAATGATGGTTTCACTCTCTTGCAGACAAAAAAGCCCAAATCTTGGAAGCAGAAGTGGCAACACAGGATTCAGACTTAGTGGGGATGGTTAAATGGGCTCACCAAAAATGTGGACATCTGGGAGAGAAGGCCACTAACAGGTGGGCAGAGATTAGAGGGATAAACATTCCCCTAGATTTGATCAAGATAGTGAAAATGCAATGTCCTATTTGTCAACACACACAACAGAGATCTGTTCCACAGACAACTAGGGAGAGGAAAGTTGCCAGGCAGATATGGCAGATTTATTACATCGGACCAATGTCAATTAGTCAAGGATGTCAGTATGCATGCATAGTGATAGATACTTATTCTGGCTATTTAACAGCCTACCAATGCAAGCGTGCTACCCAGTCTAATCCCATTAAGACACTAGATTTGTTGATGTTGTATTATGGAGTTTCACTACAGATCCAAACAGATCTCGTTTTAAAGGTAAGTTGGTACAAGAATACTTTTCGCAGCATAATATAGAATGGATTTATAATGTTTCATATTACCCATAAGCTGCGGGATTGATTGAGAGAATAAATGGATGGTTGAAGTCTCAGTTGAGGAAATTTATGGGATGGATCTTTGAAAAATTGGTGAGATCATTCAAAAGAAGCAGTACAAATACTGAACAATAGACTTTTGACAAATGCAGAGACGTCTTTGATGCGAATGTTAACCCCAGCATTTCAAATACAACCCCATGTGGCGACCAATACCATTACGACAAGAGCTTTAGCTCCGTAATGAGCAACACCAGAGACTGCAGGTCTTGATTTGCATGCTTTGAACATGATGATAAATATATTATTTATTTGGCTTAAAAAACCATGAAAGCATACAACATAAATACACACTACAGTGGTTCATAAAATTAATCTGTCACATAGCTCATACCCGCCTGTTCTTAATTCATGACAGTTCATGATTATAATGCCCTCCTAATAAAGTCCAGTATTACTTTACTAATCCCTATTCAAAATTCCTTTACAGACTATGGCCCTCATTATGAACACGGTGGTCGAAACTGCCGTGTTCATGCTGGCGGTCATACTACTGACCTCCAGCGCCCCGGGATCCCCACCGGCTGTATTAAGAACATTCCTGTGGACCGGCGGGCGGAAACATTTTTCCGCCCGCCGGCCCACAGGAATGCCTGGCCGGGACATTGACGGCGGCTCCACATGGAGCTGCCGCCAATCCCTCTGTGCGGCGGGTGCAGCTGCAACCCTCGCGCAGATCACTGCCCAAACATCGGGCAATGACCTGCGCAATGGGGCACAGAAAGGGGCCCCTGCACTGCCCATGCAAATTGCATGGGCAGTGCAGGGGCCTCCAGGGGTGTCCCGGTGCACACCTTCCGCCAGCCTTTCCCTGGTGGGGAAACCCACCAGGGAAAGGCTGTAGGGATCATTCTCTGAGGGGCAGCACCGCTGCCCTGTCGGATAACGATTCCGACCGCTGCCAAGCTGCCTGACGGAGGCAGCCTGACGGTGAGTGAGGGCCGCCTATGGCAGCCCTCATAGGGTTCATTATGTGACGGTGTGGCCTGTCATGCCGGCTGGTGGGTTTTCCCACCACCGCTGACATGGCGGACCACACCGCCAGGATCATAATGACCACCTATATTACAAAGTGCTTTGAACAGACCTGCCTAACCCGATTAAATTTCTAAAAGAAACAAAAAATCCTACAGTTTAACCATGACAGCAAGTCTAGATAAAATGACAGTGCTTTACTTTAAAATCTGATTCTAAAGATGTGGTGATAGAACATTTTTCCCATGTTTCTCAGGGAGGAGAGCAGCTATGACATTTAGGAATTATAATCCAGCATGAGATAAAATAGAAACAATAATATATTTTTTTTAAAACAATTATAAAAACATCATTTATCTCTTATAAAATACCATCTCAATTTATGCCTTGCATACTACGCTCTAACACCTTGCAAGCCACATTAAAAAATCTCATATCTACCAATAATTTGAGGGCTTGATCCTGGTTATTAATATTATATTCCCAAAAGATTAGCTTTAAAAACTTCTTCTGTACTTTTAAAAACCATAAACAATCCAATAAAATGTGTGGGCACTACCTTTTTGTTGTAAGCCACATATACATAAGCCAAGGTCGTCCCTAATTATGGCTTTTATTTTGGGGTCCATATAACAAGGGTTTAACCTGACCCTGAATTTTAACGCCACATCTCTTAACTTCGGGTTAGGTAAAGTCTCTACATAGAGGACATTTTCATCATTTCTTCACCCACACACCATAAACTGGGTGGAAATGTTTCCCTCCAGATACCCTATGACTGCTTCACTTGCACTTTTATTTACAAAGGCACGCAACTCCTGCTTTCGAATTTGTTCTCTGCGCCACTGATTTGCAGCTAAGCCTAAAGGGACACAGATCTTTTCTAATCTTCATCTCACTTGGGATGCTCACTTTAATTTGCTTGTCTTTATGTCCCTTTTATATATTCTCTTGATTTTAGAAATTCCCTCTTCCGACAGGCTCAACCAAAACTTCAATGTGGCTTGCATTCCCTGATAACTCCACGCTGTCATTTGGCACTCCGCCCTTATAGCCTGAATCATACTTGAAGGAGGTAGCGAGAGCAAGCGTTTCACACATTTACTTTCTTCCACAACCCAGCTTAACTTCCCGGAGAGAGTTAAAACTTCTACCCCATATTGAAATCGAGGACGTACCATAGCATTAAAGGCGGAAAGTACTGGACGAAGGAACAGTCATCCATACTTCTTACTGAACTACTTTAAACCCCAAACTGATGTTAAAGCTCCGATTTTTAGAAACTCAGGCCCTCATTATGACATTGGTGGTGACTATTAAAGTGCCGGTAATACCGCCAACAGGCTGGCGTTAATTACCACCAAATTATGACCATGGCGGTGAGAACTCCCTTAGATAGCCAATGTATCACACCAACCGCCAGGGCGTTAACACCACTGACCACGGCGGTAGCCGGCAACAGTCAGGCGGAAGACAAAGTACCGCCCACCATATCATGTCACAGGAAACCACCACAATTTCTGGGGCGGTACCAACGCCATCAAAAGCCTGGCAGAAACAGAACACAGAAGACCAAATATTCACCATCAGAGACACAGAGAAGGACAAAGCCGCCATGGAATCGGAACTGCAAGTCTTTCCTATACTCATCTACGCAATGCTTCACCTGGAACACCAACGCCGATTAAGATGACGATGGTGAGTACAGCTGCCTAGCACATAAGGAAGGGAGGGAGGAAAAGGAGAGTGACACACACGCACGACACACACCCTAAACACAACCAGCTACAGATGAAAAACAATGGCACACGACACATGGCATAATAATGCAAGGACAACAAGAATGCAGTAATGAGAATGTATTGAATGTGAACAGCCACCAAATGAACCAATTGTACGAAAAACAGATATATACAAATGTACACAAAGGGCCAATGCCCAGTCCAAAGTACTAAGGGCCCACATAGCCACAGGGCACAGTCGAAGGCCCAACTTGACTCCTGACATCATCCAGATAGAACTCTGCAGGGGCATCAGTTTGCAAGTGGGCAGGCACCTCTGCCGAATACGGGAACATGCACACTGGTTCTGGAGGGGGCTCCATGCCCTTTCATTCTGCTGGGGAGTGCAAGGTCACAGTCTCTCATGTGGGGAACTTGCCCACTGGTTCTGGAGGGGGTTCCATGCCCATTTCACTTTGCTGGGAAGTGCAAGGTCACAGTCTCTCAGGTGGGGAACTTGCCCACTGGTTCTGGAGGGGGCTCCATGCCCATTTCTCTCTGCTGGGGAGTGCAAGGTCACAGTGTCTTGGGTGGGTGACTTGCCCACTGCTTCTGGAGGGAGCTCCAGGCCCATTTCTCTCTGCTACAGTGTGCAAGGTCACAGCCTCTCAGGCGGGGAACTTGCCCACTGCTTCTGGAGGGGGATCCATGCCTATTTCTCTCTGCTGGGGAGTGCAAGGTCACAGTCTGTCCGGTGGGGAGCGTGCCAACTGCTTCTGTAGGGGGCCCCTTAAACAGCAGTCCCTGGAGGGTGGCCTACATGCCCTCCGCCGGTGGTGAGGGCTGCACTGTCTCATCTGGAGGTGAGGGCTGCATTGTGTCAGCAGGTGAAGGTGCCTCTTGTGCAGCCTCTGCTGGAGGTGAGGGCTGCACTGTCTCAGCAAGCAGGAGAAGCTGCCTCCTGGGCAGCCTCTGCAGGAGGAGTGGAGTGCACTGGCTCAGCTGGCAGTGAGGGCTCCGTGACCACTGGTGGTGGTGTCACCCTGACAGCCTCTACTGGAGGTGAGTGCTGCACTGTGTCAGCAGGTGAAAGTGCCTCCTGGGCAGCCTCTGCTGGAGGTGAGGGCTGCACTGTGTCAGCAGGTGAAGGGGCCTCCTGGACAGCCTCTGCAGGAGCAGTGGACTGCACTGGCTCATCTGGCAGTGAGTGCTCCGTGACCACTGGTGGTGGTGGTGTCACCCTGACAGCCTCTACTGGAGGTGAATGCTGCACTGTGTCAGCAGGTGAAGGTGCCTCCTGGGCAGCCTCTACTGGAGGTGAGTGCTTCACTATGTCAGCAGGTGAAGGTGCCTCCTGGGCAGCCTCTGCTGGTGGTGAGGGCTGCACTGTGTCAGCAGGTGAAGGGGCCTCCTGGGCAGCCTCTGCAGGAAGAGAGGGCTGCACTGGCTTAGCTGGTGGTGAGGGCTACATGACCACTGGTGGTGGTGTCACCCTGACAGCCTCTGCTGGAGTCTGGGGCTTTTTCCCCTTCATGGCAGGAGGTGTGGGATCCTTACCCTTCCTGGCAGGGGTTGAAGGCTTCTTCCCCTTCATGGCAGGAGGTGCGGGCTCCTTCCCCTTCATGGCAGGAGTTTAGGGCTTCTTCCCTTTCATGGCAGGAGGTGCGGACTCCTTCCCCTTCATGGCAGGAGTTGAGGGCTTCTTCCCATACATAGCAGGAGGTGTGGGATCCTTATCCTTCCTGGCTGGTGGAGTGGGATCCTTCACTGTCTTTTCTCCATGACTAGGAAGTGCCTCCACTGTCCGCGTGGACTGTTTGGCTGAGGTGCTGGGCTGAGTCGTTGGGAACCTCCTCTTACAGACAGGACGGGGGAGGAGGAGGGAAGAGGTAAAGTTGGGCAGAAAAAGCTTCTTAGGGACAGTGGGGCAGGATGAGGGAGGAAGGATGGGAGTGGAGGTTGTTGGAGTGGTAGTCGGAGGTGTATGTCTGCTAGATTTGTGTGCAGGTGCCTGGGCAGTGTGCTGATGTGAGGTGGATGGCTGTTAGGTGTCTGAGTGTGTGCATTTGTGTCCTTTAGGAGGGTGGCAGACAGGGTGGAAGAGGACAGAGGGGACGCGTGAATGGATGTAGTGGAGGTGTCTGATAGTGAGGTGTGTTTGCTGCTTGGTGTGGTGATGCTGGTGGTGGCTGTTGATGCAGTGCATTCAGGTGTGAGTGTGGACGTGACTGTGAGGGAGGTGGAGGAGGAGGCGGAGGGTGAGACAGTGGAGGCAGTGGATGTGGTTGTGTCTGAAACTGTCTGGTGTTTGTGTGAGTGCTTCTGGGATGAAGTGTGGTGCCTGTGTTTGACAGTGCCACTCTTGTGTGTTGTCTTGTGTGCATGCCTGTCTGTATGTGTGCATGGGATGGGCTGGCGTTGAGGATATTGGTACTGGGGAAGTGGTAGTTGGAGGGGGGACGGTAAGAACAGGGACAATGGCTGCCATCAGAGAGGAGGCCAGAGCCTGAATCGTTCTCTGTTGGGCTGTCTCAGGAGGTCAATAGCCTCCTCACTCAGGGCAGCAGGACTCACTGGGGCAGGGCATAAGGTGCCTGGGGCGAAGGAGATGCCCACCTTCCTGGGTGAGCGGGCCTGGGCAACTCACTGAGGGGCTACTGGGAGGGCAGTGCTGGTTAGGGGGTAGCGGCTGTACCTGCAGCTGGGGTGGTCACAGAGGTGTCTGCCACCACCAGGGAGCTTCCATCGGAGGAGGTATCTGAGTCAGTGTTGTCACCTCCTGTCTCTGCTGTGGTGCTCCCCTCACCCTCCGTCCCACTGGTTCCCTCGGCGTCGGTGGATTCTGCCTCCTGGGTCCTGTGGGATGCAGCTCCCTCTGTCACCGGTGCCACTGCTCCTCCGCCAGATGATGGTAATGCACACATGGACAGGATGACAGAAGAAAAAGGGGAGGGAGAGAGAAAGGAAACACTGGGTCAATTACTAAACACAACACCACAGTTGTCATACACAGCACCGGCACACACAGGGATCAGGATTGGGCACTATGCATTGCACTGCCATTGATTTGGTTAGATGCCACAGCAAGATGAAGGCCAAACACCGCCAACTGCACCCCACCTGGAACCCTAAAGCCCTGACTGACATGGAATGCTAACAAGCAAGGTTACCTGCATTTGCCATACTCCCATTTCCCTTGAGTTGGATCACGTTGCAATGTCTGACCTGACATTAGGGGGCACCCACTAACTCACACCCACCTCGCAGATCCCCTGCCACCTACTAATTATAGTTGTAACGCCACTATACTCACCCCCTTGTGGCTACTGGGATGCCCTCAAGCGCCAATCAATCTCTGGGTAGGCCACCGCCAGTATACGGGCCATCAGGCCCAGCATCTCATGTCTTCCCACCGTTTCTGACAGTGGGTACCCTGCTTGCCATAGACCCCTAGGGTCCACCCGTCTTTGGTGATGGCACGCCATAATCCCGTCTTTTGATGGGCGCTGACCTGCAGAGGTAATACAGACAGGAGGACAACATTACACATAAAATCCAGCCTGACACACATGTGGCACACCAATCCTGTTTCCATCACCATTGGCACACACATCCCCCAGCGCACACCATGTTCACCACCACAAGACATTGCACCCTCTGATGACACAATGCTTGCACACACATCTCCATGTAACCTTCCCACATGTATCGTGCCCAAGGTCACCTGTTGGTCTGGGGGCCCATACAGCAGCTCCAACTCCTCCGCATTGAAGGCAGGGGCCCTTTCCCCGGTCATACGTGCCATGGTAGGTTCCAGACACAGGTTACAGCAGCACACGCAGTGTAAGTGTTCTCCTGTTGAAGGTCAGGAAACAAGTGAGGAATCTGATGGAAAATGACGGTCCCGTCCACGAGCGCTGATCCCCATTGGCCACTGTACTCCATAGACCCCCATATTAGCCAATTTGGAATTGCACGGCAGTGCAAGACCACCTTCCACCCCGACACCCAGCTTCGGCGGAGTTACCTCACTTCCATCTGTCCCTACATAGAGGATAGGCAGTCGCCATTTCATGGTGGTGGACAACGATCATATCAACCTTAACGGCGTCACTGCCTAGATTTGCACATACATCGCCATTCCCACTATCCCATCACATAAATACACTATGTACACTGAGGTGGTGGTTCCATTGTTCAAATTGTGACAGCCTACTCACTCTTGTGTCCCTTAGATACCTACCGCTGCGTGGATTTGGCCACACTGGAAGACAGGCACATGATACTCACCTATAGACTGGACAGGGCCACAATCACAGAGCTGTGGGCCCAATTGGAGCCTGACCTGATCTCAGCTATCCACCTGGGATCCCCGTCTTGTGCAAGTGCTATCAGTGCTCCATTTCCTGGAAACTGGTTCTTTTCAAGTGACAGTGGGCTAGGCAGCAGGAATGTCACAGCCAATGTTTCCAATCATGCTGGCAAGAGTTGTGTCTGGCCTGGTGAAACACATGTGCAGCTACATAGCTTTCCCCAAGGTGGAAGATTTGGCCACTGTGAAGGCCGGATTCTATGCAATAGGACATATCCCCAATATTGTTGGGGCGACTGACGGGACACATATAGCGTTTGTCTTCCCATCCCCCCGCCAGAATGAACAGGTGTTCAGAAATCGTAAGTTTCCACTCAATGAATGTGCAAATGGTGTGCCTGGCGGACCAGTACATCTCCCACGTCACTGCCAAGTATCCTGGGTCGGTGCATGATGCCTTTATCCTGAGAAATAGCAGCATCCCAAATGTGTAAGCCCAACTACAGAGGCACAGGGTGTGGCTAATAGTTGAGCCAGGGTCCCCACCCACTGTGTGTCAGTGTATGCCTTCAGGTGTCAAACCCATAGCATTGTGTGAGGCTAAATGTGGTCCCTCAATACTTGCAGGTGACTCTGGTTACCCAAACCTATCATGGCTGCTGACCTGTGAGGAATGCCAGGACAGGGGCTGAGGAACATTATAAAGAGGCACATGGGTGAACCAGAAGGATCATTAAGAGGACCTTCGGGCCCTTGAAGGCCAGTTTAGGTGCCTCCATCTGACAGGTGGATCCCTGTGCTACTCACCTGGGAAGGTCTGCCTGATAGTAGTGGCATGCTGCATGTTGCACAACCTGGCCCTCAGACGACATGTGCCTTATCTGCAGGAGGAGGAGACTGGAGATTCCCCTGTGGCAGCAGTGGACCCTGAGCGCAGTGAAGATGGGGAGGCAGATGATGAGGATGAGGACAACAGAACATCAGTTATACATCAATACTTCCAATGACACACAGGTGAGACAGTGCAACTGGCCATTCCTCTGACTATTGATGTTTTCTGTGTGGCTGTAGCATGATGGCATTAACTTCCATTGCATCTCAACTTACTGTCACCTATGGCTTGTCATTTTCTAGATGTTGGTGATATGACAACAGTATCCTTTTGTGATGAGTAGAGACAGCTACAGGTCATTATGTCTATGCTCTGACAGTGTTCAGATCATTTGCACTAGATAGGACTGTTTCCATAAATGCACATTTTCAACACATAAATTATTAGTAGTCAAGTTGTGTACAAGGGTGTTTATTGTAGTGCTATGAAATTGAGGGAAAAGTGCAATGGAATGGGGTGAAGGTAGAGGAAGTCCAGGATATTGTTCCAGTCTGTTTGTAGCACAGGTCCAGTGTCCAAGGGGCCATAGGAAGGGGAGCAAAGGCAGTTCAAAGTGGACAAGGTGACAGGGTGGGACACAAGGGGGACAATCAGAAGAGTCTCATTTCCTGGCAGTGTTCTAGGCAAGTGTCTCTGGCTTCTGTCTGGGTTGCAGGGAACGTGTATGGGGTAGTTCACCTTCACAGGGGAAGGGGTGCTGGTGGCCTGTGGGTCCTGTGGTGAGGCCTCCTGCCCACTAGCTGCATCAGAAGTGGAGGGCTGGTCAATGGACTGGCTAGTGGTAGGGACCTGCCGCTGTGCTGTTGCTTCCCTCATGATGTTGACCATGTCTGCCAGCACCCCTCCTATGGAGATCAAGGTGGTGTTGATGGCCTGCAAGTCCTCCCTGATCCCCTGATACTGTTCCTCTTGCAGCCACCTGTTATTCTGCACGTTGTCAAGGATCTGGCCCATCGTGTCGTGGGAATGTTGGTGGGCTCCCAGGATCTTGGTGAGTGCCTCCTGGAGAGTCGGTTCCCTGGGCCTGTCCTCCCCCTGGTGCACAGCGGTCTTCCCAGTGTCCCTGTTGCCTGTGCCCCTGTCCCATGAACGGTGTGCCCACTGCCACTGACCCCAGGTCCCTGACTGTCTTGGGTATGAGGTGTGAACTGGGGTCCCTGAACAGGTGGGCACACTGCTGATTGACGTGTCCTGGGGATAGAGGTGTGGATAAGCTGGGTGGGTGCTGTGGTGTTGGATACCGAGGGGGGAGGCTCTGTGGTGGACTGGGAGTGGGCTTGGTTGACTGACTGTCCAGTGGTCCCTGATGGGTCAGGTTGTTGATCCAGATCCTGAAGTCCAGAGTTACTGTCATCACTGGGGACATCTTCTGTTGGGGGACTGGATTGTCGTGGCACCTCCTCTCTGCTGGGATTGGCTGGGGCACCTGTGGGGATGTAAGTGATGTATTAGGCTTCATGTCTGTGACATATTGCCTATCCCTGGCCTCCCCTCCATCGTTGCTGTTGCCCTGCCACCTTTGTTTGTGTATGATGATGTATTGTGGGATTGTTAGTCTCCCTATGCTGTGCATTCTTTAGAGATGTATGTCCATGCAGGGCTGGGAGGGCTGTCTATGCATTGGTATGACATTTGAGGGTGAGGGGATGTGATGGCATACAGGTATGGGGGTGATAAGTGGAAAATGTTGACGTGCCAGTGTCCAGTCCTCAGGATACTCCAGTGAGTCCCTCAGGATGCAGTAATGCCAAGACCTGCTACTCCCATGCTGTGAGCTGTGGGGGAGGAGGTGGCGGTCCACAGCCAGTCCTCTGTATGGCGAGCTGGTGCCTTGCTGCCACGAAACATACCTTCCCCCGTAGGTCGTTCCACCTCTTCCTGATGTTGTCCATTGTTCTTGGGTGCTGTCCCACAGCATTCACCCTGTCCACGATTCTCCGCCACAGCTTCATCTTCCTGGCAATGGATATCTGTTGTACCTGGGCTCCAAACAATTGTGGCTCTACCCTGACTATTTCCTCCACCATGACTCTTAACTCCTCATCATTGAAACGGCTGCCTTAGTGGGGACATGGGTGTTGTGTGGTGTGTGTTGGTAAGAGTGTGTTGAGTAATGTGGTGGGGTGTGTGATGTGGGGTGCGTGATGGATGTATGGGTGTATGTGGTGTGTGTGTCTAGTTGTCTCTGTGCTCTTCATGTCAATCTCCTGGCAGTAATTGTTGTTTATAAAGGGTTGTGGGTAATGTGGGGGGGTGTTTTATGGTGCTGTGGGTGGGTGGGTGTGGTGGGTATATGAGTGTCAGGTGTGTGTTTTTGGTATTGGCCACTGTAGTGTTGTTTTGTATTTGGGTGTCCATTCTGAGCACGGCGGTACGTACTGCCAATGGTTTACTGCCGCTGAATGTCCGCCGTGATGAGTCGTGGGACATGATGTGGTTGGCGTTGTTTTGTTGGCGTAACGGTATGGGTGTTGGTGCCGACACTTTAGCACTGACCTTTGGGCTGGCGGATTTGTGTATGTAGCAGTATTCTGTCAGATTGGTGTGTGTGTGTCATAATATGCAGAACGGATATTCGCCACCACGGCGGTATGTTGGCGGCCGTCACCGCGGCAGTAAACAGGACTTAACGCCAATGTCATAATGATGGCCTCAGAATGCTCTTTTCATCTTAGTTCAGAGTCAAACCACATGCCTAAATATTTATATTTTTCAACTATTTCTACTTTATCTCCTCCCAGATACCAAGAAAATGCCTGCTTCTTTGTCCCTAACACCATTATTTTTGTTTTATCCAAATTAACTGTACGTTTTTTTACTTTGGCAGTAAGTATTAAAAGCATCTAATTTTCTTTGCAGCCCCAACTCCGTCTTATCAACTATCATCAAATCATCCATGTATAATATGCAAGAGATATGGGTGCCATCCATTTTTGGGCAAAGGCCCTTATCCTCCTTTAGTATGCCTGGCAGGTCAGACAGAAATATAGCGAACAATAATGGGGCTAGAACACATCCTTGTCTCAACCCATTCTTTAAAGGGATCTTCTTTGAGAGCGATCTACCCATATCTAAGATCACTTGGGCTAAATTTTGCAAATGTCGACTGAAAAAGAAAAAGTAGATCAGAATCGACCCCAAGCCATTTCAATATAATCCTACAACAAATTCCGATCCACCAAATCAAAAGCGGCTCGGAAATCAACAAAGCAGCAAAATAGACACTTTTGTATCTTAATTGACTTTTTGGTCTGAAACAGTGATCTATTGTCGAATGACCTTCTTTAAACCCACCTTTCTCTACTGGGATTAAGTTGCTTAACTCTACCCAGGATTTGATTTGACCCAGCAATAGTTTTGCAAAGATTTTTTCGCCTACATCCAGTAAACTAATTAGGCGATAATTTTTTGGTTGTGTTGGGTCATCTTTTTTTATAGATTGGCCTAATTATTGCACCCTTCCAGTTCTCAGGGAAACAGACGGAGTCAATAATTTTGTGAAAAGTGACATAAAAAAGTCTTGCCCACCAGTCGATGTTTTTTTTAATTATTATTGCTGGAAGGATGTTTGGACCCGCTGCTTTAGTTAGCATAAGAGGTCAAATTGTTTCTTTTATCTTTTGCAAGGAGATAGCTGATGTGTATACGTTGCTCAGATGTTTATTCCAATCATCTTTACCAACTAAATACTGCATGTTCCCAGTGACTTTTCCCTCCCTCACCAACTGCCAGAACCCCCTAATGTTGTGCGTTCCTATCACATCTAGCATAACTCCCCAATTCCTATTTATATTCTCCTATCTCCTCATCCTTAAGATTTTTTTATAACCTTGCTTTGCTAGGTGGAGCTTCTGTTCTACTTCCTTATTGCGTCTTTTCCTGAAATCCCTTTATAGTTTCCGCACCTTCAGCTTCTGGATCCTGCACTCATGATGATACCAGGTGTTTTTATTGACCCTTCCAACTTGTCCCTTAGTTTTGTTCTCCTTTGTTGTTTTTAATTTTACTTTCATACAGTCTACTATGTGCTCAATTACCCTATTGCATCCCCTAATTAAATCAATAGGGTTCTCCACCACCCTAAGATCCCTAAAATTTACCATCAGCTCATTAAGCACTTTTAGGCTTTTTCCCGTGATTTGGGTAGTTATCTTAAGCAGGTATTCTACCTGCAGTGCCTCCACTTTTTCTTTTTTTCTTAAGGCGTTGTTTCCTGTCCCGAGTGTTAACTGTAGAAGCCTGTGATCACTACTGTCTAGATACACAATTTCAAAGCCCAACACTTCTCTAAAATGCCAAGCATTTATGAAGGCATAATCAGTAGGAGAACCTGATTACCTATTTGAAAAGTCTGTTTTGCCAGATGGTCTCTATTCATGTGTCTGTTAATGCAGAACAGTCCTAGAGAGCCTAAGATCCTTACTAGGGCCCTATCCCGGGCCATACTCTCTGTCTTGGGGAAAATACTTTGCAGTATCCGTGCAGCGGTCAGCAACTCTTTATACAATTTATCACTATTTGCAGGATCAAGGTTATGATTAAAATCTCCCAGGATCAGTACCAGCTGTTCTGCTTTACCTATACATAATGCTTCCAAAACTTCCTCAAGCAGACCCTGCTGGATATCATAATCTACTATGATCCCTGGATGAACATATACATTGATTATCATGAGCTGTCTTGACCCTCCAATATTATTATAAAGGTCTACATGACCAGCTAGTAGTCAACAACTTTTTGTTTTTTATCTCTGTGAGTCTGTTGGCTAGTCTAGTCGAGGTCAAAATAATTAGACTGCCCGAGGGACGACCTGGGCCTAGGCGAGTGGTCAATGTTATAATGAGGGCTTATATCATAATTTTCTAACATTTCTTTGAATCAGTCTTGTTTTAAGTGTTTTTTCCAGGAAGACATTAGATGGCTATGCAAAGAGGCTGATTCCTAGTCCAACTCACTTTGCTTTGAACATGTACAGACAGACAGCAAGAGATATGTTACTCATTGAGACAGGAGCCGGGGTACAAATTCCCCCAGAGCATTTCGGATTGATTGCTCCTCGATCTGGGCTGGCACTCAAGGGTATTCAGGTCTTGGAGGGAGTGATCGATGCAGACTATCAAGGAGAAATCAAGGTGATATTATTGAACAGCGGAGAAGCTGATTTGATAATACAAGTTAGAGACCGAATTATTCACATTGTGATTATTCCAGTGTATGTAGGAATAGTCAAAAAGGAGACTGCCCCAACCCTTTTTACTGTGCGAGGTGAGGAAGGCTTTGGCTTCACTGACAAGAACCCTGGTGCCAAGGTGTGAGTGGAACCCCCAGTTCGTCCCCCTGAACCAGCAGAAATTATAGCCAAAGGAAAAGACAATATTCTGTTAGTCATGAAACCAGTACAGGAAAAGTGGGAACATGTACCAGCTGATAAATATTATTTGCGAGATTAATCATATTTGTCTTTTGTCCAGATCATATTACGAGGTGCCTTTGTGCTGACTGTACAATGTGGAGTGTGTTTGGACGGGTCCGAGTGGGGTCAGGAGGGACCGAGGCCCCCAACCCTGAAGAGATGGACCGACAGTACGGATCGACACCTCTGTTACACCAATCTGAGAATTTGTGGATATACCTGACACAAATTGTGCTCAGCATGTCAGACTTCTGCATGACAAATATGAAAAGCCCCACCAATGTAATTTCCACCTGCGGAGTTGCCATACTTTACTACTGACCGAGCCAAAATACACACGCTGTAAAGAGTCAAAAAGAATCTCTGGATTGCGCTTCTTAGTCTAAAGAAGACATTTATTAAAACACTTTGCAAGGCTCGTGAAGGAAGGTTAGTACAACGGAAAATGCACTTTTAAAATGTGCAACAATAAAGTGAGAACATGTAAAAATAATCTTCAATCTATAAACAGCGAATATATATATTCAAAGATACAAATACATATATTAACATACATATTCATACACAATGCAAAGCAAATCATTTGTAAAAATTCATCACCATGGGGCACAGTTGCTCCTTCATCTTTCTCCTGCCAGCAAGTCGTTGACCCTGGTTCGGCTGCAACGAGAAAGAGAGATCTACCCTCACAGGAAATATCAGGCATTTGACGTCTCAGTACTGATTGAGGTCTCTGAATCTCCCCACCGTCGACCTGGGTCTCCTATATACCTTAAACAAGGCATGAAGGAGATTTCTAGAAAACTCCTCCCACTCTGTAAAAAGTGTTGAAAAAGACTGGCTACTTCAGATCAGTTTTGAAAGAAACACTTTGGAAATGGGCAAGTTCCCAAGGTGTCCCTCCCAAAACGTAACCATTCCCTGCTGTACCATAAACATCATCCTAGTATATCCTTATCCTGCTGACTGACTGACTCCTCCACGTAATGTCCTAGCCCTTGAAGAGAAAGAACACGCAGACATGCAGAATAGAAAACATGTTGCATAACATGTTTTGTACCGAAAAATACTTGCACCTTTAATGTTGCAGTGAAGCTAAGTCTAAGCTGAGTACAAAATGGAGTCTGTAACTTGTGACAGCTAATGTGACGGTGCACAGCTAAGCCAAATGCAAAGGGGAGTGACACAAAGTCAGTGGTCAAAGCACAAATTTCTAACAAAATGCTTGTTGGTGTTGGTATGGCGATTAAACAGGTTGACAAAACATCCACAGTGCTCCTCATGGCTCCCATGCAGAAGTCAGATCTGTTAAGCACTGTTTACGCCAAATGAATCCAAATATTATCGTTCAGATGTAACAGAGGTGTTGCGTGATGTGATCGATCAATCAGGTTGAAGTTAGGGGTGTTGGGTCCCTCACAACCCCATATGCACACTCGCAAAAGGAGACCACATGGCACACTGTTGCAAAGGCAAGCTGTAGTATTATCTGTGTAGGAAAGTACCATCTTGCCTGGCATGTTACCCCCATATTTCACTGTATATATGTTGTTTTAGTCTATGTGTCTCTGGGACCCTGCCAGGCAGGGCCCCAGTGCTCATAAGTATGTGCCCTGTATGTGTTCCCTGTGTGATGCCTAACTGTCTATCTGAGGCTCTGCTAACCAGAACCTCAGTGGTTATGCTCTCTCTGCTTTCCAAATTTGTCACTAACAGGCTAGTGACTAAATTTACCAATTCACATTGGCATACTGGTACACCCATATAATTCCCTAGTATATGGTACTGAGGTACCCAGGGTATTGGGGTTCCAGGAGATCCCTATGGGCTGCAGCATTTATTTTGCCACCCATAGGGAGCTCTGACAATTTTTACACAGGCCTGCCAGTGCAGCAGAGTGAAATAACGTCCAGGTTATTTCACAGCCATTTACCACTGCACTTAAGTAACTTATAAGTCACCTATATGTCTAACCTTCACCTGGTGAAGGTTGGGTGCAAAGTTACTTAGTGTGTGGGCACCCTGGCACTAGCCAAGGTGCCCCCACATCGTTCAGGGCAAATTCCCTGGACTTTGTGAGTGCGGGGACACCATTACAAGCGTGCACTGTACATAGGTCACTACCTATGTACATCGTCACAATGGTAACTCCGAACATGGCCATGTAGCATGTCTAAGATCATGGAATTGTCCCCCCAATGCCATTGTGGCATTGGGGGGACAATTCCATGATCCCCCGGGTCTCTAGCACAGAACCCGGGTACTGCCAAACTGCCTTTCCGGGGTCTCCACTGCAGCTGCTGCTGCTGCCAACCCCTCTGACAGGTTTCTGCTCTCCTGGGGTCCAGGCAGTCCTGGCCCAGGAAGGCTGAACAAAGGATTTCCTCTGAGAGAGGGTGTAACACCCTCTCCCTTTGGAAATAGGTGTGAAGGCTGGGGAGGAGTAGCCTCCCCCAGCCTCTGGAAATGCTTTGATGGGCACAGATGGTGCCCATCTCTGCATAAGCCAGTCTACACCGGTTTAGGGATCCCCCAGCCCTGCTCTGGTGTGAAACTGGACAAAGGAAAGGGGAGTGACCACTCCCCTGACCTGCACCTCCCAGGGGAGGTGCCCAGAGCTCCTCCAGTGTGTCCCAGACCTCTGCCATCTTGGAAACAGAGGTGTCTGTGGCACACTGGACTGCTCTGAGTGGCCAGTGCCAGCAGGTGACGTCAGAGGCTCCTTCTGATAGGCTCTTACCTCTCTTGGTAGCCAATCCTCCTTCCTAGGTAGCCAAACCTCCTTTTCTGGCTATTTAGGGTCTCTGCTTTGGGGAATTCTTCAGATAACGAATGCAAGAGCTCACCAGAGTTCCTCTGCATCTCCCTCTTCACCTTCTGCCAAAGGATCGACCGCTGACTGCTCAGGACGCCTGCAAAACCGCAACAAAGTAGCAAGACGACTACTAGCAACCTTGTATCGCTTCATCCTGCCGGCTTTCTCGACTGTTTCCAGGTTGTGCATGCTCTGGGGGTAGCCTGCCTCCTTTCTGCACCAGGAGCTCTGAAGAAATCTCCTGTGGGTCGACGGAATCTTCCCCCTGCAACCGCAGGCAACAAAAGACTGCATCACCGGTCCTCTGGGTCCCCTCTCAGCGCGACGAGACTGGTCCCTGGAACTCAGCAACTCTGTCCAAATGACTCCCACAGTCCAGTGACTCTTCAGTCCAAGTTTGGTGGAGGTAAGTCCTTGCCTCCCCACGCTAGACTGCATTGCTGGGTACCGCATGATTTGCAGCTGCTCCGGCTCCTGTGCACTCTTCCAGGATTTCCTTCGTGCACAGCCAAACCTGGGTCCCGACACTCTAACCTGCAGTGCACAACCTTCTGAGTTGTCCTCCGGCGTCGTGGGGCTCCCTTTTGTGACTTCAGGTGGACTCCGGTTCACTTTTCTTCTAAGTGCCTGTTCAGGTACTTCTGCGGGTGCTGCCTGCTTCTGTGAGGGCTCCCTGACGTGCTGGGCACCCCCTCTGTCTCCTCATCCAAGTAGCGACATCCTGGTCCCTCCTGGGCCACAGCAGCATCCAAAAAACCCTAACCACGACCCTTGCAGCTAGCAAGGCTTGTTTGCGGTCTTTTTGTGTGGGAATACCTCTGCAAGCTTCTTCACGACGTGGGACATCCATCCTCCAAAGGGGAAGTTCCTAGTCCTCTTCGTTCTTGCAGAACACCAAGCTTCTTCCAACAGGTAGCAGCTTCCCTGCACCCTTAGCTGGCATTTCTTGGGCTCCTGCCCACTCTCAACACTGTCACGACTCATGGACTTGGTCCCCTTGTCTTACAGGTACTCAGGTCTGGAAATCCGCTATTGCTGCATTGCTGGTGTTTGTTTTCCTTGCAGAATCCCCCTATCACGACTTCTGTGCTCTCTGGGGGTAGTAGGTGCACTTTACACCTACCTTTCAGGGTCTTGGGGTGGGCTATTTTTCTAACCCTCACTGTTTTCTTACAGTCCCAGTGACCCTCTACAAGCTCACATAGGTTTGGGGTCCATTCGTGGTTCGCATTCCAATTTTGGAGTATATGGTTTGTGTTGCCCCTATACCTATGTGCTCCTATTGCAATCTACTGTAACTTTGCATTGCTTGCATTACTTCCTTTTGCTATTATCTGCATAATTTTGGCTTGTGTACATATATATTGTGCATATTTCTCATCCTCATACTGAGGGTCCTCACTGAGATACTTTTGGCATATTGTCATAAAAATAAAGTACCTTTATTTTTAATATATCTTTGTATTGTGTTTTCTTATGATATTGTGCATATGACACCAGTGGTATAGTAGGAGCTTTACATGTCTCCTAGTTCAACCTAAGCTGCTTTGCCATAGCTACCTTCTATCAGCCTAAGCTGCTAGAAACACCTCTTCTACACTAATAAGGGATAACTGGACCTGGCACAAAGTGTAAGTACCTCTGGTACCCACTACAAGCCAGGCCAGCCTCCTACAATCTGTAAAAGAAACAAGTATGATAATTCTTGCAAATAACATTTATCAGCTGGGATATGTTCCCATTTTTCTTTTCCTGGTTTCATGATCAGCAGGACATTGGGGACCTTTGCTATAATTTCTGCTGGTTCTGGAGGGCCATTTGGGGATTCCACCCACACTTTAGCACCAAGGTTTTTGTCTGTTGAACCAAAACCTCCCTCCCCACGTACAGTATACAGTACCAATCCTCCATGTACTGGAATTATGACAAGTTGGGCAATTCTTTCTCCGATCTGTATGAATAAATCAGCCTCTCTATTATTCAACAGAATAGCTTTGATTTCTCCTTGGTAATCTGCATCAGTCACTCCCCCTAAAACCTGAATACCTTTGAGGGCCAACCCAGAACTGGGAGTAATCAATCCGAATGCTCCGGGGGAATTTGTATTCCAACACCTGTTTCACAAAGTGCCATGCCTCATGGTTTCAGTCTGTAATCTTGTAAAGTATGTATGTCAAGACCTACAGATTCGGGTGTGGCTCTGTAAGGAGCTAAAGCTCCAGGTTTTAGTTCCCAGTACGTGATGATATTGGTGGCCACATGTGGTTGTATTTGCAAAGCTGAAGTTAACATTCGTATCAGGGGTGTTTCAGCATTTGTTTATGGTCTGTTATTCAGAATCTGGAGGGCTTCATTTAAATGCTCTCTCCAGTTTTTCAAAGTCCCATCAGATAATTTTCGCATTTGAGCTTACAGTAAGCCATTCATTCTCTCAATCAGTCCTGAGGCTTGTGGATAGTAAGGGATATGATATATCCACTCGATATTGTGCTGAGAACAATAGTCCTGCACCAATTTTCCTTTGAAGTGTGACCCATTGTCACTCTGGACCTGGAATGGTACTCCATAGTACAACATTAACAAGTCCAAAGTTCTGATGGTGTTGTGCTGAGTGGCACGTTTGCAAGGGACAGCAATCAGGTACCCAGAGTAAGTGTCCACTACGGTGCAGGCGTATTGACACCCGCGCGTAACCGGTGGTGGTCCAAGGTAAGTAATTTGCCATATCTGTCCTGGTAACTTTACTCTCCCCAATTGACCTTTGACTGTTTGCCGGACAGATCTCTGTTGTGTGCTGACAAATAGGACATTGCAAAATCACAGTTTTTAATCAAATCTAGGGGAATGTGCATCCCTCTAATCTCAGTCCACCTGTAAGTGGGTTTTTCTCCCAGGTGTCCACATTTTTGGTGCTCCCATTCAACCATCCCCACAAAGTAAGAATCATGTGTTGCTACTTCTACCTCTGAGATTTTGGCTTTGTCACCTGCAAGAGAATTAAACCAGCGTTCTAATGAGTCAATGGGCAATGAGCATCCACGTGATAAACTGTAACTGTACTTTGTTCTAGCATTTTCCAAATTTCTTGCCACAACTCTTTGCCCCACCTCCTTCGAGTGGATAAACCAGTTATGTGCATGCCATGTGGGAAGCCAGGTGGCTAACCCATTGGCAGTTGTCCAAGAATCAGTATAAATATGACATGTCCCAGGCAGCTCTTGCTTTACAGCCTGATACACAGCGTACAACTCTGCATATTGGCTACTTTTCCCTTCACCTGTAGTGGTCAACAACTTTTTGGTAACTGGATTATATGACACCGCTTTCCAATGTCTTTTGGTACCCACGTATTTGGATGAACCATCAGTAAACCATACATGCTTCCTATCATCAGGGGACAAGGATTCAAATGGCGCACCCCATCACATTGGTGACTCTTTTACTTGTGGTACCTCCTGCACCCTCGCCTCATCCTGCACAGGGGTTTGTGACACCTGTTCATGTAGGGCTGCAGTTCCTGCCGGTCCTACTAGAGCCCTGACTTGTATGCACCATTTCCAGCATATGATACTAGCCTATTGTGCATGTCCTATATGGTGAGATTTAGGTGAACTCATCACTCACTGTAGGATTGGTATTTCAGGTCTCAGAATGACATTACAACATAGTGTTATTTGCTCAGTATCCACTAGAGCCCAATAACAGGCCAAAAGCTGTTTTTCAAAAGGAGTATAGTGCTCCCCAATGTCAGGTAGTTTTCTAGTCCAGAAACCTTGTGGCACCCTCATCCTTCCTTGTTTTTGCCACATACTCCAATTTGCATATTGTCCCTGATCAGTTGCATGTAACTCAATGTCTCCCTTCTGCATTGGCCACTGGTCTAAAGCCTGTTGAATTGCTTCTTTTGCCAAATCAAAAGCACACTGCTGCTCTTCACCCCATTCAAACTCATGTTTCTTCCTTGTCACTTTGTACAGAGGGGCCAAATTCTGACTCAAATGAGGAATGTGCTGTCTCCAAAAAACAAACAATCCAATAAATCTCTGTGTCTCCTGCTTAGTGCGGGGTGTGGCAAACTAGAGAATCTTTTGCTTTGCTTGCGGTAACACCTCTCTGTGTCCCTGATTCCACTGAATGCCTAGAAACTTCACATTTTGAGATGGTCCTTGTGTCTTATCTGTGTTAATCAACCACCCCTTACTCTGCAAGAGTTCCACCACCCGCTCCAACTATGTTTGGAAGGAAGCCCAAAACATCTGCTTCTAAAAACGTGTGTGAACAGAGTGTTTCTCAAATTCCTGGATGGTGCCGGGCACCCTATGATGTATTAGCTAATTAATTTTCACATTTGGCTGGTTTATCGGAGAGTTGGGATGAATGTGTGAATGAAGTAGAACCATTGGATAATTTGTCTTGTTTAAGAAAAGTACCTATTGAAGGGAAAGATCTTTCAGTTCTTGGCAGACGAGGGTGGATGCTTTTGTCTGCCTACAGAAAAATGCATGAAAAATGTAAACAGTTAGAGACAGAGAAACAACAGTTAGAAAACCAACTTGTTGTTACAAAACATACTGCAACCATGTTGTCTTGTCAGAATACATTATTGCAAGATAAGGCAGACACATATCAAACCATCCCAGAACGTGCTGCAATCAAAGTAGCTAAAAAAAATATTGTAAACGTAGGGGAAGGATAAATCAGAAAAAGGTTCATTTAGTCATTGCTAATGCTGGTTTGGACTGGTGCCAAGATATGTCTACTAACATTTGGACCAGCAATGATCTTTCAAACTCTATTGATGAGGAGAGTAAAAAAGGTGGGGGGCAGGGGGACCTAGAGGATCAGAATGTAGTACATGCACAGCCAATATTTAGACGAAAATTGCAGTACTCACCACAAAATCTGTCATGGATTGAAACAAATTCCTTTGAAGATTACACACAGCAAAAAGTCAAAGATATCATAGATAGATTTAAGCAACAGGCTGAAGAGTCAGTACTTACCTGGATGGTGCGATTGTTTGATTGTGGCTCTTCAGGCGTGATGCTTGATATAGGGAACTCTTCTAAAGTCTGCGCTCTAAGCACAGACCCTGTCATACAGGAACAGTTTAGAAGTGTTCAGGGTCCACACCAAATGGCTTTTCCTGCAGTTAGCCTTTGAGGGGTGCAATCATAAGTACCCTACATAATCAGATTTGCCGCCTAATGATAAACCCTGGTACACCTTAAGAGATGCAATGCAGAGACTTCTCTGTGCGCAACCGGATTATTTGCCTTGCTCCGCAAGCCTACAAACAAGTAATCATGACTCTCCTAAATAATCAGACAGTGCATGCATTAAAAAACATGCTGGAGGCTGTCAGAGAGTTAGGGGATTTAGGACAATGGGATAAACCTGAGAGATCGTCAAGATCTGAGGGTCGCACTGATAACAACAGAGTGTCCAGGAGAGACATGTGTACAGCTTTACTAAAAGATGGTGTCAGCAAAGAATAGATTGATGTGATAGATGCCAAAAGCTTGTGGGATTTGTACCGTAAAAGGGGTTTGGATCGTAAGGAGGGCAGCAAAAAGGTAAACAAGCAAGATAACAAGCGTGAAAGGCAGAGCCAGTCACAGTTGTCAGGGGAAGGAAAAGAAAGGGAGAAATATGTTTCCTCACAAGAGAGGGAGGAAAATCTGGACAGTGACTGGTTAACTTTTAAGAATAGGGACAGAGGCGAGCCTGCTCGCAAATATGAAAGTATATATCCAGACCTCACTTGGGCAAAAGTTGACAGGTTTAAATCAGACTAGGAAACTGGCAAAGCTCCGTTACATAGTTGGGCTTGTCGAGATAACAGACCTCATGTTGATTTAGAAATACATTGGATAGGTTCGAGTCTCAGTTGACACCGGGCAGGAGGCCGCGGTCCCAGACACCATCACTTTGATTGAACGAATACAGAAGCATACAGGGACATGGTATGCCACCACTGATATCGCCAATGTGTTCTTCACTATACCCTTAGCGCCACAATGTCAGGAACAATTCTCATTTTCACATGGCAGTAGACAGTTCCGGATTTTATCTTTGCCAATGGTGTACATACATAGGCCCTCATTCTGACCCTGGCGGTTCTCTACCGCCAGGGCCAACGGGGGCGGGAGCACCGCCGACAGGCCGGCGGTGCTCCCTTGGTCATTCTGACCGCGGCGCTTTGGCCGCGGTCAGAACGGGAAAACCGGCGGTCTCCCGCCGGTTTTCCATTGACCTTAGAATCCTCCAAGGCGGCGCAGCTCGCTGCGCCGCCGAGGGGATTCTGACCCCCCCTACCGCCATCCTGTTCATGGAGGGAAAGCCGCCATGAACAGGATGGCGGTAGGGGGGGTCGCGGGGCCCCTGGGGGCCCCTGCCGTGCCCATGCCAATGGCATGGGCACGGCAGGGGCCCCCGTAAGAGGGCCCCGCAAAGTATTTCAGTGTCTGCCTTGCAGACACTGAAATACGCGACGGGTGCCACTGCACCCGTCGCACCTTCCCACTCCGCCGGCTCGATTACGAGCCGGCATCCTCGTGGGAAGGGAGTTTTTCCCTGGGCTGGCGGGCGGTCTTTTGGAGACCGCCCGCCAGCCCAGGGAAAAACTCATAATACCCTCCGCGGTCTTCAGACCGCGGAGCGGTATAATGGAGGGCGGGATCCTGGCGGGCGGCCTCCGCCGCCCGCCAGGGTCATAATGAGGCCCATAGTCCCACTATCTGTCACCGGCTGGTGGCAGAGCACCTGGATGAAGTATTTGTCATTCCAGGTGTGCAGTTGCCCCATTACATTGATGATGTGATGATTCAGGGAGCGATAGAAGAACAGGTGCAGACTCAGTTCACAAGGCTGAGACTGTTTTTACAAGAGGAATGTACGAATCTGTCTCAAAACAAACAGTGAGAACCGGGCCAGCTCCTATGAGTGTTTTCGATGCAGATGAAGTCCAGCCAGCATTTAATTTCATAACAGAGGGGTGGGGGTTCTAGAACCTTCTTCTTGAGGTGTTGTAAGGTACAAAAGATGGAGAGACTTGGCGCTCAGGCAGGAGCTCGCCTGTGGAACGGATCTGATTTGCGATCCCGATCAAGTCTCCTTCCTGACTGATTTGAGGGCTCCCTCAGTCGCACTGGCAAGGATGATAAATTCAACTCAATTGGTGAAGTATTTTAAATCTTGATTATTCAGTTTATGTATACATGCTCTGTTGATACATTGCACACTTCTTTCTAAGTCATGACCATTTGATACATTTGATACATGCATTTATTTCTGTATATACAGGTTCTGCTGCATCTGAGTTATATTCCTATTCTCATATATTTGTATGTCTTTTATTTGATATTTGGGAAGTGCCTTAATAAATTAATTTCATTTCATTTCAAGAGTGCTGCATTCTTTTGGCATTCTGTCCTCTTAGTTTAAGTGAAAACAATACATTGACATCTGGAGGAAGCAAGCCATAATAGATTTTTCGGACTTGAACTGAGAATACAAATTGGCAGAATCCGAGAGATATAGATACCTGCAACATAGGCATGCCCTGAGTAGACATATCCCAGAGGGTGAGCTTTTACCAGAAAATCCCCTCTAAAGGACAGGCATCTTGGAGCCCTTACCGGCAAAAGGCATCGCTCTATATAATGAAAGTTAATGGACAACACCCTAGAGCCATTAGTGGCACTAAGAGAAGCATGGACCAAAGACCGGGGTGACATAGACAATGTTGACTGGACGGAAACTACCCTAGAATAGTAGCAATCCAAACCAGATTACGACTGAGGTAACTGAGAGTACTCCACAGATCATACTATTCCAGAACAAGGTTATACAAGATAGGTAAAGCAACAATGCCACTCTGTTTGCGAGGATGCAATCAAGAAGGCACATTCTTTCTCATCCTTTGGGAATGCCCACTGATCCAAGAATTCTGGAAGCAAGTAAAAGAGGTTATGGCTTAGATGTTGGTGCAGACGGTCCAAACTGAGGCAAAATGGCTTCTCCTGGCCATCACCGGAAATGAGGTTGAGCAGCGATACCAGAAAGTAAGCATGATGATAGCATTGCCAAACGAAACATAGCATGAACATGGGGAAAAACAACCCCATGAGAACAGAGGACTGGGAAATGGATTTGTTTTGGTGTCAGAGGGCAAAGAAAGTGGCCTACCAGATCAGAGGATGCCCCAAAAAATGGGAAAAGGTTTGGGGGGCCTGGCGGGAATATAAGGGCTTTTAAGCACAAGAGGATCAGGAAAAAATAAAACATAGGGAACCACTACCTCTACTGTTTAGCAGCAATATCGGTTAACAATGTACAGTGAGGCCATAAAAGCACCAAAATAATGAAGCATGTATAATCTGAATAGAATGTAGATGCTTAGAGGAAACTGCATGATGCATGATAAATGATGATCATAATGTATATATCTTGTATGATGCAAAATGTTAATAAAATAAGAGTTTAAAAAAAACAAAAAAGATTAGAATACATGCCCACAAACTCCTTAAGAGTAACCTGAGACTACAAAACAAGGCTCCTATATGGCATAACGCTAATATTAGAATAGAGAAACTGACCATTTCCTGGGATATATGGGAGAGAGCAGATATTCTAATGTTGGATCATTTATTCACTTCAGAAGGCGAGCTTAAAACCTTTAAAATGCTTTAGATAGAATTTCAACTCCCTAGCTCTCAAGAGGGGAAATACTTATAATTGAAACAAGCTAGGATAATTTCTGTGGATACCCGAGGATTCCCCAGTGTTACAATACTTAAGAATTTTGGGGAAATTTAAAGGAGCAGTCTATGGATTTTATAATCTCATAATACATAAAGTACACACACCACCATTACTAGCAAAACTCCATGTCAAATGGCAAGGGTTACTTAATGTAGTTTATTCCAATGAGGAATGGGTGAATGTTATCTTAAACATGGAAAAAGGAATCAAAGAGGCAAGAAGGAAATTTACTCTTTTCAAAATTCTTCATAACTGGTACTGCTCACCACAAAAACTCAAGATAGCAGGTTTACTACACCATTCTACTTGTTGGAAGAGTCCACATGAGGATTGTGATATACTACACATTTTACTCTGATGTCCAGTTTTGAAGGAATACACATGATGTCTGGCTTATTGAAAGGTATAAAATGTCATCATATTAAAAACTAATTTACAGATTGCAAGATAATGTTGGAATTATCATCCAACTTTAGAAACCCTTTCTAGCAAATAGATAGTCTATTTCTATTCATACTTAAATGTATTCTCCTAATTAGAAAATACAACAAAGGGAGACCCTTCCTCTTTTTTTTGTTTCTTTCTATCCCTTTTAAGTCATTTTCATTATTGTTTATAGTCATACTAACACTTTAGCCTTTAACACTGTTATTTTAATTAGGACTTACTGTTCACCTACTCTACATTGTTGGATATACGTCCATTTGAAATGGTATATATGTGGATTTCTATGATATTACTATCTCTACTATCTTCTAACCATTGATAATATATAGTTTAATGCATAGTGCATAATTCCCTCTTTCCAGGTTTTCTTTTATAGTTCTACCTCTAATATTTAATTCACAGCTGGAAGCATTATGAATAATATCTCATATACTGTATTAATTAATATTGGTATTATGTCTTTTTGTGTTTAGAAATCTGAGAAGTATATATTTCATAGTATTTTACTGTGTTGTTGTTTAATGCTCTTTTTTAACATATTGTTTATGTATTGGCATATTCTTCTCAATACAAATATACAACAATAAAACATGGATAGGCTAGCACAGGTATCAATAATTAATAACTTGAACATACAGCCCCTTCTGACCTGCAGGGACTCATAGGGAAGTCGAGTCCTTTTGGGCTGTCCTAATAGGTAGAGTACTGGTGTTGTGATGGGAAGAAGGAGATGGAGGGACAAAAGAAGAGGTAAACTGGGTGTTTTTTTGGGCACTTTCTTTTACAATGAACCACCTGACCACAACTGAAACCGAAATCAGCTGGTAGAGTAAAGTCTTCCCTTCCTCACTCCTGGCCCCACCTAGCTCTCCTTGTCTACCTCTGCTACTCTCTCTGACCAGTTGTTGGACAAATTACAATTCATGGGGTATTCACTTATTGTACATGGATCCCTGCTTTCTTGTCTGGGCAGCAACAGTGATAACCCAGCTCCAAAAAGGTCTTAGTTTTCCAACCCACAAAAATGTGTTGTAATCGTTCATGCACTTCTGGCTTTAGCCCAAGAAAAAAATCTACCCTCACTGCTTCCGACGCAGACCACTAGCTTTCACAGTAAGACAATGACCACCAAAAACATCCTTTAGTAGACAACTAACCTTTTTTTCCCCTTTTTGATTATTTTCATCCAGACAGTATTGTCTAAGAACACCTCAGTCTGTTCCATTCAACAATGGGCGTTTTTAATACTTCTGACACAAGGTTCTTCCTGAGTGTTAAGGCTTCCTCTTGCCAATTTAATTGCGACTGCCATTTTGCTGGTAGTCTTAATTCCAGGCTTTTTCAATGTATTATTGAGATTATTTCTACATTCAATGTGGTAAATACCTTTCTCTGGAAAATGTGTATTCTGGTCTTCACCAGACCTTACATGTGCTATTACTACTATGGTATAGATTAAGTAGGCGGGAGACCTGTAGGTGGAACCTAAAGGATTTTCCATTAACTGATTCCCATGTTCACCTGCCTTCTTCTTAAAAAAAAAAAGAAATCTTTTTTTTTAACGAGGTATAAACAATCACCATGTAACAGATCAGAAGGAAAGCACCAGTAGACACATGGTACATACAAGCAATGAAACTTTTGCAAGTCATACACAGAATGAGTCCCCAGAAAATATTGCCCTTGGTAGGAAGCTATGACGTGTGGTTGTACAAGTGCATGATAAAAAGTGAATAATCATAAAACAACTCGCCCAGCCCCTTTGGGAGCCCTGCAGTGCACGGCAGGACATAATTTGTTGAGGGGTGTAATATGGTACATGATCAAAGCCTATATTATAGGTGGAAAATCCGAGACAAGAACAGTAAAGGGAAATAACAAAGGAAGAACAGTTAGGGAGAAAGCGGAATGGGCCCTTGGTAACTAATCCGAAAGTTGGGAGAGGTTTACAGTTTTGAGATATCTATGTAATTCTCTTATAAGCTGTAAGGGTAGACAATTAGATGAGTCCATAAGTGACTCTGACAGTGCTTGCAGGGAGGCTTCCCAGTTACCCACAATAGGCTGCTTGCGGAGTCCTTTATTTTCTTTGCTGCAAAGAGCAGTCCCTTCTGCGTGTGTTTTAGCTCACTCCTACAGATGGCTGGCTGGGTACTGGGTGGGGGGGGGGTTGAGATTTCTTCCAATGTATTGATATAGCGCTATATAGTTAGTAACAGAGCGAGATTAATAAATCTTGTTGTGACGATCTTCGATTTTGGCCTGAGGAAAAGGCAGAGAGCGCAGCTTTGAAGTTAATCAATACCAGTACATTATATGACTCATGCAATATGTCCTAGTATTGCTGCCCAAAAGGAGCTTAAGGAAGGGGAAGCTCAGAACACGTGCACAGGCCCAGCTGGAGAAGCTCAGCACCCGGGGCAAGTGTGCAGTGTTACGGGTTATATGAGATGAAGTGTATGAGAAGTTAGATTTGCTCTGTGTAGAAGTAGAATATTAAACTATATTCACGTAATCTTGGCAATACGGGAGACTTTATACGGATACTCCGGTATTCTCTGCCATTCTTTGTCGTGAAGGGAATAGCCAATAATTTGCACCCATTTTTCTTTCAGTGGGAGGAGATTTACTCCGCCACATTGATGGATAGCCTTATGGAGCCAGGTAACTAACTTCCTGACATGCCCCGTGGTCAGAAGTAGAGTGTTCGTTTCTGGTTGATGTTCTAAAGTCACCTGAGTGGTCCCTGTATGCTTTCAAAAAGGAGGAAAATTCACAAGCCAGAGCGTACAGCACCATCAACTCCTGAAAGCTGAGCAGGGAACCACCCGAAAACAAGCCCTCCATAGTCTGAATACACACACCTCCCCAAGCCTCACATTCCCTGGCTGTGAGTGTGCCTCATCTGGTCGGTAAGCCTATGAGCAGAATTGCCAGAATAAAAGGTTGGGACAGTTTGGCAAAGGAGATGCAATGCTTTAAACAACCTAGGACTGTAGTAAGCAGGATGGGAATTTTCTCTGGGGTTTGGGACAGATGAATATTTATTCATGAAGCACACTTTACCTGGAGAAGATCCTGTCTCATAAAGCTGTTGCCATGCAAACCAGTGGGCCATCCATGCAGCTAAGCAGAGCAGTATTAGACCCCCTGTGATTGAGGGCTTCACCGTAGACAGTGCAACTCACCTACGCCCAATTCCCCAGAGCAGAGAGGTCAAGAGTACATCTAATTTGTGAAATATCCTGATTGGGAGAAGAAGGGGAATAGTGGGAAATAATTTAGGATTTGCAACAGCATCACCATTTTTGCCACAGCTACACATCCTGAGTGGGATATCGGTAGGGTATTATCTAATGCTATTTGGCATTACGAGGATCTGATGGTTTTCTCCAAGTTTCCTTCCAGGAGGTCCCAGTGTGTGTGGAAGATCTGAATGCCCAAGTATCAGAAAGTTCTGGAGGCTCAGGGTAATTTTGTCCCCGCTAGGTGGACTGTTTGCTCTGGGAGGTAATTAAGACGGGGCAAAGTTAGAGATTTAGCTTGGTTAATGTGAAGTCCCGAGAGTATCCCAGACTCTGCAAGGATATGGACAGATTCATGCCGGTGTCTCGAGTCACAAGTAAAACACAATTTCATCAGCATAGAGGGAGGCGGCGTGTGTCTTCCTGTGCAGCAGTATTCTCCAGTTTGCTTCCTGGGCACGGATTTTCATTACCAGGGGTTCAAGGATAAGCGTAAAAAGCAAGGGTGACAGCGAAATCCCTATCTATTACCTTGCAGTATTGAATACTCGGTCGATATAAAACGGCCAGTTTGGACTCTGGCCAATGTTCACCTGCATTGCCTACACTCTTTCCAAAGAAAAAAGGATTTAGGCAGTCTGTATTGTTCACTATCGCTCATCTCAGAAGAGTGAGGACTGGAAGGTATCATCAGGACAAAGGGAATTAAGGGTCTCCAAGTTACTATGGTTGATAGTAGGAGTCGATAGGTCTCTTCCCAGTAGCTGGTAAAGCTGGAACAGCAGCAGTAACCCTACTTTACCAGCCTAATCTACATACAGGTCAGATATAGCTGACAACAGTCCTTTCTTTAGGAAAGCCAGTGGTGGTGATCAACAGTACCTTGTCAGCTGAACCATCTGCCGCTCTGGAATGTTCTGAAAAACTTGTATTCCAGGTAACTAGGTGAAGGTGTATAACAGCAACCGAATGCTAGATATGTTTGCTTGAAATAAACTCTATTCTTCCCTTACCATTGAAATGCTGAAAGCGCTAAGGCATGCTAAATTTACGCCTATTGAACCATTATGTCCACGGACTACATGCAATCAGGACACCCCAGTAACAACAAATGAGGTTCACACAAGACCTAGGCAGCTGAAGCAGACTCCATTGGTCAATAGCATTTATCCAATAGGATCTATAACTGGAACCTAGAATACCATGGTGCCCCTCCTGAGGATTATAACTCACACTGTTATCTGCCTTTCACCCCAACTGTTTAAATTCATCATGTTCTATCCAAATGTCTTTATTACAATATTTTCGTCAACAAAAAAGAACCTTGTGTCAAACTATTTGTCACAACTCAGATTACCCACAGTCTCTCTTCTGAAGAAGTGCCCTGAATTCTTTGAAGGTATTTCTAACTTCCCTCTCTTGTGTTCCATGGTCCACAGGAAAACTCATAATTGAAGGCCTAAATACAATAGGGGAAAGGAAAAAGAGAGAAATGCTAGTAGAAGATGTCATCTTTTGTGGTGTATATTAAAATGAAGATGCAGTAGTTAGTTAATAGCAGCGAGAGAGATTGCCCTCAGAAAGTATAAACAATGGTATTCAGTGTCTATGGTGCAAGCACATTTTGAAACCCTCACCTCAATTACCAAGGGCACTTCTAGTTAACAGGCTTCAAAAGTTAGGGATTGGTATAGTCATGAAGTTACATAGGGTAGTTTGTTTAATCAGCCACTGCACAACATCCAATGATCCAGTGCTTGAGGGTTAGGGTATATAACATATTTCTCACTTCAGCGATCAGGTCCAAGGGAGGTAATGGTTCCTGGGACCAAACGATAGTAGGATGGTACCGGGTCAAGGTCCATGTGTGAGCATCTCAGCTTCTGAAGTGTTAAGCTTGAGATTGTTAAATAACATCCAGTGGTTCACTGAGGCTAGGGCCGACGGCAAAGAAGTACAGATCAGAGCAGATTTACAACATAATGATGATCTGGGTATTGTCAACAGAATTGTAGCTGGTGAGGTTTAAGTACATGATAAAGGGGTCATTACGACCCCAGCGGTCGGCGTTAATGTGGAGGTAAGTACTGCCAACACGCTGGTGGTACACACCGCCATATAATGTACCACTCCGACCGCCACAACGATAACAGTCACCGGGCTGTTGTTCAGCCTGCGGGATTATGACAACCCCCCTCCAACATTCACGCCCCCTTCACACACATACACACACACGCATACACACACCCATTCCCACATGCTTACACGCATGCATACATCCATTCACACACATCCACACACACTTCCAAACATACACACAGACACGCATTCACATTTCACAACATACACGTCCGTAAATGCACACACGCACTCACCACTCAACACACACCTGCATTCACGCAGACACATACATTCACACACCCCCAAACACACACACAACACCACCTCCCCTGTCGGAGACCCGACTTACCTGGATCCAGGGGGTCCTCCGGCAGGAGACGGGACGGGGCGCTGCCCACCAGCAGAACACCGCCAGGCCGTTTTATTGGTCATAATACAGCTGGCGGTGGTCTACTGGCATGGCGCTGTGTAGTGCTTTCCTCTTATCTAGTTTCTAAAGCACTAACATAACACACCAGAAATGCACTTCTGAGTTCAAAGAAGACTTTTATTGTTGTTAATTCTTCCCCAACCACACTTTTTATGAATGACGAATTAGTAGCTTTCAAGCCCGCGTTAATCAAACAAAATATATCAGTTTGCAATATACACAGCAGGTTATATTTATAAGATATTGAATGCAAAGCAAAACAAATACTTCACCGTGTGGGAAACTATTTACAGCTTCATCTTTCTAAGGTCTGCAAGCTGATGACCCCCTGTCAGCCGCGAGAAAGAGATTCATCTACCCACACGGGATTGCTGGCAGCTGGCGCCAAGCTCCAGCACGAGGTCCGGCAGATTCGAATCTAACCCTCTGCAGCCTGTTACATTCATTACAAAGGTGTGCCCCCTCCTCTCAGACCTGGGAAACTGAGCAAGCCTTTTGGAGACTGGCCAGGTCTCCAAGACTACTCCTGTTCCCAAGCTCAAGCGAAGAAAAACAACACCCATGTACTCTCTCTTATCATGTCTAGTCTACTGTGAGAAAAACATCTTGGTTCTCTGGTGCAAAAACACAGCTTGGAAAAATACAGCTTGGATTCTCAACTGCAAGATCTAACTCCACGTTAAAGGCAATAGGCAGCTAACCTAAGTATCAAATGCAATGTCATGTTAAAGGCAATAGGCAGCTAACCTAAATATCAAATGCAATGTCTAGTGTCATGTCAAAGCCAATAGGCATCTAAGCTGAATACAAAATGCAATGTCTTATATCATGTCAAAAGCCCATAGGCAGCTGAGCTGAATACAAAATGCAATGTATAATATGTCAAAGCCAATAGGCAGCTGAGCTGAATACAAAATGTAATGTATAATATCATGTCAAAGCCAATAGGCAGTTAAGCTGAATACAAAATGCAATATATAATATCATGTCAAAGCCCATAGGCAGAATATCTAATAGCATGTCAAAGTCAATAGGCAGCTAAATTGAATACATCATGTCAAAGCCAATAGGAATGCAATGTCAAAGCCAATAGGCGGCTAGACTGGATACAGCATGTCAAAGCCAATAGGCAGAATACAGAATGTAATGGCTAATGCAATGTCAAAGCCCATAGGCGGCTCAACTGAATACAGAAAGTAATGGCTAATGCCATGTCAAAGCCAATAGGCAGAATACAGAATGTAATGACTAATGCAATGTCAAAGCCCATAGGCGGCTAAACTGAACAAAACATACCATGTGCTACTGGTGAACATTGAGCAACTAATATGCGCAGTGGTGAAACACAAAGTCATTGGTCAAAACAAAATTTAACAAATGGCAGTACATTCCGCCCTTTGACCAATGAATTTTTGTTTCACATATCTCTTGTTTCAAACAAAAACAAAAAACTAAAAAAACATCAGCACAAAAAAAAAAACATTATCAGCAAGTCAGATTTGATTGATCAAAGCAATCCCTGTAAAGCAATAGAAGTGAATTAACACATTGATCTCATAACCTTTCACATCAGATACATCTGCACAGAAAAGACTGAGCAATTTGTACTCTGAATGAGTCTCTAATTCAACAGTGTTAGCAATTTGATGTGGCATGAGTTCTACTCATGTAAAGATGCACGGTCCACCTGAAAGGTTTGCTGGAAGGTAAGCAAAAGTCAGAGTTCCATACGAGAAGGGAAAAGAAAAAAAAAAAAAAAAAAAACACAGCTTAGTTCCAGTGGAAGAATGCAATCAAACAAGTTGAACTTGAACTGAAGGCGCAGTTTGCGCAAAATGGATCCATGGTGCTGGCACTTTACTCAGCCAGGTTCAGGTTGGGGATTCGGTCCCTTCCCCAACCCCACACGCACACACCGGAAGGGGGACCACACAGCACACTCAGGGACAGTGGCGAAACGTGGTAGGATCTGCAAAAGAAACAAGTATGACTTTTCTTGCAAATAACATTTTTCATTTAAACTGCACCCTTCCTCTTTCTTTCCCTGTTTTATGATCAGCAGGACGTTTTTGGGGCCCTTTGTTATATTCACTGCAGGTTCTGGAGGATCACTTGGGGCTTCAGCCCACACATCAGCACTGAGGTTTTTATCTTCTGCGCCACAGCTTCCCTTTTCTTGCACTGTCAGAAGGGCTGGGGCAGACTCCTTCTTTACCAAACCTCCATTCACTGCATTTTTGTCAAGTTGGGCCATTCTGTCTCCAATTTGTATGAATGAATCAGATTCTTTTCTCGGTATCAGCATAATTTCGATTTTTCCTTGGTAATCTGCAGCAATCACTCTCCCTAAAACCTGATCACTTTGCCATTCCTGTCCTGGTAACGTTCCTCTCCCCAACTGCTCTGTGACTGCTTGCATGACAGATTGCTTTTGTGCGTGCTGCACAGTTTTGATCAAATCTAGGGGAATGTGCATCTCTCTCATCTCTGCCCACCTGTAAGTGGCTTTTTCTCTCAGCTGTTCACATTTCTGGGGCACCCACTTAGCCATCCCCACTAAGGCAGAATTCTGGGTGTACACTTCTCTCTCTGAATTTTTCTCATTAACATCTGCAAGGTAATTGAACCAGTTAGGTGCAAAAACATTAGCAATGAACCAAAAATCAGCGTAAAAATGACACATCTAACTTAGCTCTTGCTTTAAAATCTGACACACATTATACAACTCCATTCCTTCTCCTGTGCCAGAAAACAACATTTCAGTCAATGAATCATTAGTAAAACAAACATGCTTTTTATCTTCAGTGGACACGAGTTCAAATGGTGCACTCAACTTCATTGATAACTCTTTTACCTGTGGTACTCTAGCCCTGTCTTGCAAGTACCAGATCCATTGTATGATTCTAGCTAGGGGCACTATTTTCTTTCCTTGTTCTTGAGTTACATGTACATAAGTATTTCCTTCTTGCACTGCGCAAAAACCTAAAGTCTGCATTATTTCATTTGCCAAATCACAAGCGCGCAACTGCATATAATTTTTCACAGTGACCATATACAAAAGTGTTAGGATTTCTCTCAAATGAGGGCTATTCTTTTTCCAAAAATCAAACAAGCTAATGAAACTCGGGGTGTCTTGCTCTAAAATCCTTCGTTTTACTTGTGCATTTTGCAACGGTAACTCGTAAATCACATTCTGGTCTCTCTCGTCCGTGTTATCAGTTAAGGAATGCATTTTGTCTGCCAAAAACCCTGGCTCACACGGCTCAAAGCAGCTCGGAGCTGTCTTAACCCCCTCATTACTGGAATGGGAAAAGAAAGATTCTTCTACAACAGCAGTTTTATAACTTTCAGAATTATTTTGAATTATTGTATCCTGGCTAATTTGCTCACGTAAATTCCTATTTTCATGTTCCAACTTCCTACATTTCTCCTGCATTTCTCTGTAAGCAGATAAAGGTATCCAGACCTTTCTGTCATCATTACTTCCAAAAGACACTTTTTCTACATATGTACAACAGGAATTATTTCTCAAAACACTATCAGGCATTTTAGCTACACATGCATTTTCAGACATGGTCTGTCGTGCTTCTGTAATTCCCCAAACAGAAAACAATTCATAGTTTTTCCGAGCACCATCGGGCAGTTTAACAACACATGCATTCTCAGACATGGTCTGCCGTGCTACTGTGATTCTCCAAACAAAAAAAACAATTTCTGTAATTCTCCAAACAACAAAAACAATTACACTTTTAAAGTGTGCACTTAGAAATCTACCAACTCGTCAACACCCTCTTAATCACCTCTTAATGACCGACCCCACTTCTGGTACCAATTGTAGTGCTTTCCTCTTATCTAGTTTCTAAAGCACTAACATAACACACCAGAAATGCACTTCTGAGTTCAAAGAAGACTTTTATTGTTGTTAATTCTTCCCCAACCACACTTTTTATGAATGACGAATTAGTAGCTTTCAAGCCCGCGTTAATCAAACAAAATATATCAGTTTGCAATATACACAGCAGGTTATATTTATAAGATATTGAATGCAAAGCAAAACAAATACTTCACCGTGTGGGAAACTATTTACAGCTTCATCTTTCTAAGGTCTGCAAGCTGATGACCCCCTGTCAGCCACGAGAAAGAGATTCATCTACCCACACGGGATTGCTGGCAGCTGGCGCCAAGCTCCAGCACGAGGTCCGGCAGATTCGAATCTAACCCTCTGCAGCCTGTTACATTCGTTACAAAGGTGTGCCCCCTCCTCTCAGACCTGGGAAACTGAGCAAGCCTTTTGGAGACTGGCCAGGTCTCCAAGACTACTCCTGTTCCCAAGCTCAAGCGAAGAAAAACAACACCCATGTACTCTCTCTTATCATGTCTAGTCTACTGTGAGAAAAACATCTTGGTTCTCTGGTGCAAAAACACAGCTTGGAAAAATACAGCTTGGATTCTCAACTGCAAGATCTAACTCCACGTTAAAGGCAATAGGCAGCTAACCTAAGTATCAAATGCAATGTCATGTTAAAGGCAATAGGCAGCTAACCTAAATATCAAATGCAATGTCTAGTGTCATGTCAAAGCCAATAGGCATCTAAGCTTAATACAAAATGCAATGTCTTATATCATGTCAAAAGCCCATAGGCAGCTGAGCTGAATACAAAATGCAATGTATAATATGTCAAAGCCAATAGGCAGCTGAGCTGAATACAAAATGTAATGTATAATATCATGTCAAAGCCAATAGGCAGTTAAGCTGAATACAAAATGCAATATATAATATCATGTCAAAGCCCATAGGCAGAATATCTAATAGCATGTCAAAGTCAATAGGCAGCTAAATTGAATACATCATGTCAAAGCCAATAGGAATGCAATGTCAAAGCCAATAGGCGGCTAGACTGGATACAGCATGTCAAAGCCAATAGGCAGAATACAGAATGTAATGGCTAATGCAATGTCAAAGCCCATAGGCGGCTCAACTGAATACAGAAAGTAATGGCTAATGCCATGTCAAAGCCAATAGGCAGAATACAGAATGTAATGACTAATGCAATGTCAAAGCCCATAGGCGGCTAAACTGAACAAAACATACCATGTGCTACTGGTGAACATTGAGCAACTAATATGCGCAGTGGTGAAACACAAAGTCATTGGTCAAAACAAAATTTAACAAATGGCAGTACACGCTGCTGGAGTTAGCAGCGCCACCTTACCGCCATCCACCGGCACGGCCACAGCTGGATTTCCGCAATTCTTGTGATGGAAATCGGGCTGTGGTCATAATATGGCAGACGGCTGGTAGCCACGGCAACGGACTTTTGGCGGCTGTCGCCGCGGCGGTAGGTGTTTTTTACCGCCAAATGTAAAATGAGGGCCATAGTCTTTAAATAGACTTAGAGGTACGTTGAATAGGAGTGGGATGGTACTGGGGCCTTGTGAATGCCTACATTGGACGTGAAATGGGTAGAGTGGAAATGTGGAACCATTATGTGCAGTCTTGTGCCAATCTTGATTATGATCCAGTGGTGTGGTGTAGTGTGTGAAAGGCAAAAGGGAAGTCTATTTGAAAAAACGCAGCTCGGTTCTTCTTAATGGGGGTCTTAAGGTCAACCGAGGTGACAATCAAGAAAAAAATTGTGGCCCTGCCTTATTTGCCAGTCAGAGAGAATGTACATTTCTTCAAAGTATAAAAGAGAGCTATGTAAAAGCTGATTTTTCAGTGAGATTGCACAGGAATGGCCCAATAGTGGTGGTTCTGAAGCTACGCAGGATTGCTAGGTCAAAGCCTTGTTTCTTAAAAACAAGTATAAAGTGACAGTTTCTTAGGTCATTAGGAAACTTGACAGATGAGAGGAAATGACTGATAATGGCTCTGCTGAGAATTCTGCTGAGGTAAATCAGAAAGGATTTCTTAAAGATTTGGGGAGGACAAGAGCCTACCAGCGAGCCAACAATGCCATTTCCTTTGGTGGTATGTAAGATTATTGGTGATGAATGCTTTCAGAAGTGCCGTCTTGGGTGCAGGCTGAAGAGCTGAGTTGCGAGTGGTGGACGTTGTGGAATTATTTCAACATGTTACTTGGAAACTTAGGCTTTGGAAATGTAGTTAGCTGCATGTTTTATCCACATTTCTCCAAGATACTGTTTTCTGCTATATGGACAGCATGGGCCTGATTTAGATATTGGTGGATGGGTTACTCTGTCACAACGGTAACGGATATCCTGTTTGCCGAAATCTAAATCTCATAGGAAACAATAGGATTTAGATTTCGGCGGACGGGATATCCGTCACCTTTGTGATAAAGTAAACCATCTGCCAATATCTAAATCAGATCCTATGTCTTTTAAAAGCAAGCTTATTTTATCCTTTTTATGTGGCAGATTGGGGGTCCTCGGAGGAATCAGTGTGTCAAAGGGGGCAGGTAGCATTAGGTATAACTCATATATTGTCCTAGGGTTAATTGACATGGGGTTTCTTCCATGGTCTAAGTTTGATTATGTATCTTTGTGGTATTTGTATACAGCAAACTTTGCCAAAAGCAAGAACCACTATACAAGGTCAAAGGCAAGGATGCAGTCAACAAGTGCCTTAAGATGTAGCGGGTTTGTGCACTGTTAATGCAGCAATATGTGGTGTTCTTTAAAGAGGTGCATCTTCAACTCTCCCCTGAATTTGTACATGGTTGGAGTCGTCCTATTGGATTCAGAAATCCTGTTCCAGATCCTGGGGTTATCAATGGAAAAAGCATGTGGTCTTGATTTTTCTTTTTCACGTCTGTAGTCTGATCAAGTCCTTGCTGAGGGTGTACTGAGAAGCATCACAGATGGTATGCTTCTCAACCAAACAGGTGGAGCTGGTGGTGGTGATGGCTTTGTAAATGATGCAGCAGGGTTTGAAGATGGTGCAGACAGGCAAGGGAAGCCATTGTAGTTCGATCAGGATAGGGGTGAAGTGATCATATTTTTTCCGGATGTCAATGTGATGTGTTCTGTCATGTCAGGCACAATTAAGAGTGGCCAGTATGGAGAAAGGAGAGCATAGAGTATCCACCATCCAGAAACAAGACTGTGAGGGCTTGAGAAGCAGTTTTAATGTTGCATTCAGGTGAACAATTTCACTTTCTTCAGTAGAAAGAGCTGGTTTCAGGTCACCTATTTTTCTTTGTATTGTGTCCCTTGAAGATGAGGCTGAAGGGCAGGGTGAAAGTTGTTTTGCAGCACCACTGGGTGTAAGTTGGAGTTTAAACATGTCCAGGTCCAAGTCACTGTCACAGGTTTGGACTGGTTACTGATGGTTGCTCCTGGCAATTTTGTCTGTGTGGCTTTAAGCTTCGGGTAGCTGCTAACCACCCAGGTATGGATGAGGCCCAAGCAATGTTTGAGGCATTGGATACAGGGGCAGCTCTTCTGCTATGGACCTCCGTCAGCAGTCGCAGCTGTAAAACTGTTACAGTAAAAGCACAATAAACTATGTTTATTATGGTTTTAATGTAAAAGGGTCGGGCCATGGGGCGTGACGTGGACAGAGGAGGAGTGCTGAGCACTCCCCCTCAGTGCGCATGTATGTTCGGCCGGCAGTCTCGGGCCGGGCAAACATACATGTGCATTAGGCTCTCTCTAACCCGGCACTATCTTGCCAGGTGGGAGAGAGTAGGCAGAGACTCACTCTGCCTCGGAGCGCCCTGGCTGGACGCTCCATCCAATCCTAATGCTGCTTTCAGGCTGCCAGCAGCATGAAAGCAGCATTAGGATTGGACGCAGGGCAGGCTGGAAGCCTGTGTCTGCAGTGGAGGAGCGGATCGGAGCGGCACAGCAAGAAAGGTGCTTTTTTAAAAATTATATATTTGTTTTGCCCCCCCCCCATCCCGCCATGCGCCGTGCCACCCCGTCCCTTTTCCCTCCTGCGAGCTGCAACTAATTGGATGTCTGGAACAGAGGAGACTTTCAAAAATAGTTGTGTTTGTCACATTATTGGTGAATGTTGATGCTATTATTGGTGAGTAGAGCCCAAAGTGGCTCTAATTAGAAGATGAAGAAGAGGGGTGACAGTATAGGGCACTGTGGGACTCCTCACATGATAGAGCTCTTTTGGAACCTAGAGATGTGTTTGGAATAGTAGCTGAGCTCAAAGTTCAAGGGCTGGTGGCTGCTTTATGAAATTAATTTGAAAAGCCCGCCATGGGTACAGGTTTAGGGCCTATTTCAAGTCTAGAGGACTGTACTCTGTTCTGCAACGCCAGCGAGGTATATAATCTCTGGCTCCAAGTTGCCATATTTAGAGTTCTCGGACAGGCAAATGGAGATCTCTGTAGCTTTCAGAAGAACCACCGCCACAGCCATTCATCTAAAGGCACTGACGTTTTGCTGTGTGGGTGCTATCTTCCATGTGCAGATATAGCTTTTTTTTTGTTTTCCTAAAACAAACTTCCCAAAGCGAAAGTCTGTTGTTGAAAAACAAATAATGGGCCTGATACATTAGGAGTATTTTCCCAGTGCTTAATGGTCATTAATTCTAGTTCCTGTTTGGGACCGACACCCTCCTTAAGGGCAGATGGCCAGATGTTCATTGGCTAGCAGGCCACTGAAGGTTGTCAATCAAAGGCTTCTGCCAGGAGTAAATGAGGTTATATCCAGAGGAAGTTGTAACTTCCTAGGAGACACCGCATATCAATGATTCATTTGTAGAATAATAAGTGCTAGTGCTCAAAGCGCTGCTCAGAAACCAGTGGCGGCACCGGCGCGCTGAGTACCATGCTGCGTGGTCTTAAATCGACCTCAGGCCACTTTAATCCATCGCCAGAGAAAGGGGGACACAGCAAACAAAGAGTTCTGACCGCACCATGAAATGCAGACAATGCAGAACAAGTATATAAACGTAAGGAGGAGGACAGGACAGGTAGGTACATACGTTTTTAATAATGTCTCAGCCCATCGCATAGGGTAGAAAAATTCAATAGCCCCAGGCCTGTTAAATAAGTGCCGGTGCTAAGCACTGGAAACCACCAGCACAAATCAAGTACTTCCGTATATATTAGAATTTGATGATCCTCTGCCTATTTGCTGGTGAAGCTAGAACAGCAGCAGAATCTCCACTTTACCAGCTTCAGCTACAAACAATGCAGATATCGAAGACCACACTCCTTTCCTTTAGAAACCTGACTATCAGTAGTTGTGGTCAACAGTACCTTGTCAGCTGAACTACCTGCACACCTGGAATGTCCTGGTAAAGTTGGATTCCAGGTAACTAGGCAAATGCTTATAACAACAACTGAATGCTAGACAAGCTTGCTTGAAATAAACTATTTTCTGTAATGTTACCACTGAAATGATGAATGTGCTAGGTCGTACTTGATTTGTTACATGCATCACCACCACAACTGTATTATCGATCACTAGGATCATAAAAGTACATCACAATACATCACATAAAACATTTAAAAACACAATCAAATAAATATTAGTTTAAAAAAGTTTATAATAATCCAATAAAATATCAAAACACAAAATCTATAAGGCGAAGTTAAAACAGAACAAATTACACAAAAACAATCGAAGACCATTAGAAATACAAAAAGGGGGAACTATTTGTTACATACATACATAAATAAATATTTATAAAAATGCCTGTTTATACTTGTGTGTGTGTGTGTGTATATATATATATATATATATATATATATATATGTATATATATATGAGCTGTATACTTCATATTGTTTACCTTTGTGATCTTCCATTATGAGATTGAATAAAGATTTTAAGCAAGTATGTAAGTAAATAAATATGGAAAGAAGTGCAGAGGCTCAAGATTTTTCTTAGGAACCCACTGCTGGCACAGCGGAATACTAGGGTTGCTAAATAACAAGGCTGATAAGTCTTGTTTGCACTTGCAAGCAACAATAATGTAATCATCACATCACTTACACGCACAATATGCGATACACACAATATGGGATGGCAAAGACAGAAGCAGTGAGAGGTGCACTCAAGTTACTGTCTCTTTTCATAGAATCCAAACTCATTCAATGTAAGCCCCATCTAGGGTTAATATTCGATTCCTGAGTTAAATTCAGAGACTTCAACACCATACTGATGTATAAAAATGGTGTACAAAACTGTTTTATTGTGAATTAATAGTAAAAACACAATCTAAAAAAATAACAAAGCAAATGTACCCTCTTGCATAACTAATAAAATATGTAGTTTTACAAACAACTCAACCCTTCTACATAAAATTTTAAAACAGATGAATAATTTATATACAATTGAAATTGAATAACGGGTTATTTGGTGCATTTGTATGTTCGAAGGATGTGGTTGTTACCTCAGTGAAGCGTAGTGAACCTGGAATAGTTATAGAAGTAGTAGTAGTAGTAGTAATATAAGTAGCAGTTACAAACGTAATGCTCATAGTACCACATTCATATATACAGTATTATAGTGGTGGTGTCAGTAATACTGGAGAAATATTGGAGCAAGTACTACAATTAGCACTGACAGTGGTAGTAATACTGGTAGTAGTATTAGTAATGGTAGCAAGGGCTATAAAATTAGGATTAATAGGAGTTGCATTTGAGGACTACTTTAATGTGACAAAAGGTGGACTATTTTCCCTTTTGTTGTATTAAATACATATATTTTCTATAGGTTTCCTTTTAAAAAGAAGAAAATGGATATCTATGAAACTGACTTATTTCAATTTGCCACAAAACTTAAGGTACTAAAAAACTGATTACATTGAGTTGATGAGTAGAGTTTGGTAGCAGAATTTGTATTCTAAGCAATGACGAAGTGTAGGTTTTTAGATATGGAGCTAATGCCAATAGATGTAAGATGGAGTCCAACTGGTAGGTAAGACCGATCCTAACAACAGATGCCTCTTCTTTTCATGTGAATGCTGACCATAGGAAACATTATTAGCGTAGCTGGGAGGTAGGTCCAATCCTGACAAAAAGGTCCCTCACCTTTTCAGGTGGAAGGAACCAAAACGCACCAAGGGCTGGGGAAATACCAGGACTAAAGGGGCAGATGATGGAATTACGTCTATGTAGTATTATGAAGAACCTACAACAGGGAGTGTGATTATTGACAGTTGCTGGGACAGAAATGTCTCCTGTATTGTGAGGGACGTGCACACTTGCCCTGGGTGTCCCAGCTTCATTGATATCTGGGCCCCGGGTACTGAAATTTGGTCATGAGCAAACTTGGATCATGCTTCTGCGCCATGACTGAGGTCTATCTCATGGCAAGGCAGTCTTGTTAGACCAGGAAGTGGTGCACTAAGCACTCCCCTCATAGTGGTACAGGGCTACTGCCCTTGCCAAGAGACAAATAACGTGAGTGTGGTGGTGGCAGCCTACCCGTTTTGTGTTTAGTAGTTATCACTGGTATGAACAGGCCTTTTTACTGTCACTGGACTGGTGCTTACTTTTTATGTAAGGTTTTTTAGTGTGTTCTTTCCATGCTTTGTGTGCTTATATTAAAATACTATATTTTTCATAGAAGCAAGCATGTGACTGGAACAATCAGCTTATCGCAGTTAGTGTTTTTATTTTTAGTTTTGCACCTGCGTATGCCTCACATCTACACTCCCTCCCACCCAAAGACCCTTGGGCTGCTGGACATGGGCTGCCACTGAGAGTCAAGTGTTGAAAGGGGAAGTACTTAGCCCCTTCACCCAATACCCATAGTAGGTCAGGCCCCTGGACAGCAGGAGTAAAATTCTCACCCACCATGGTTGGACCCAATTACCCCTGCTTTCCCCCTGGCCTTCTGAAAAGGGCTCTGATACCAGTGTTGTGATGAAAGACTTACGACTGATAATTTGGATTTCACGCAATTACGTAATTAGCATTTCTGTGTAATAATTAACAAAATCCTTTCCTCTAACGCATATCCCAACTCAGCATACATGGTTTTCAAGGTTACACTATGATTTTCTCTTCTTCACACAAAAGGTACAAAAGTGGCAGAGCTGGCCATACCCCTCACTTTCCCCAACAGAAAATATTAATAGCAAAGCAGCAGTGCAATACATATTCTTCAGCAAAAAAAGTCAAAAGTAGTGGGCCTCTGTCCTGTTGTCAGACGTATCTGGCTTTGGCCCAAGCTCACCAATGCAGACTGCTCCACAAACATCAGAGGTGACCTTGCATTCTCCGTCCTTGTCTAGTACTGTAACTGTCTGGGTTAAAGTTTAACCACTCTCTGCTTGTGCAGTATCAAAAATCATGTCACGTACACATCAACAAACATAACTATATTTACAGTACATGTTGGGTGATTTAATTGCACAAAATGCAGCAGTGTAAAACCCATATTTCATAGGGAACTGTGAAAAATAGAAAACGTCACAGTTCCATGTAAAACATGGTTTTCATCATCATGACAACTCCTAAAACCATTTTGCAGAGCTCTAACTTCGTGGGTTTTCTATGGTTACGTGGCATGGAGGAACATATGAGTCAAGTTTATTTAAACAATACAGCAAAAAAATACAAATTATGCGCACGATCTCTGGTAGCATTATTTTCATTCATTTGAGCTAGGAACATTTTGGGGAACTCAGCAAATTATGTGACAAACACAGTAAGTGATTATCATGCAGTAAACTTCACAGCCCAGAATTGCATAAATCCACGGACCCCCGCCACTGTCTATTGTTTTATCAGCTATTTATTCACAAAGAATAAACAAAACCTAAATATTAGAATTTCTGTCAGTGCCCACTGTAGGCTGCTCTTTGAAGAAAAAAGATTTGTGAAGCTAACTACCCTAAAAAAAAACGCATGTGTCCCTCACAGGGGTTTCCGGTGCACCGTGTGCTCACTGTGTCTTATTTCCTCTTCACCGAGTGGCTGTTTGAAGTCTTCTGAAATTGTGTGACACAGTGCACCATGCGTGTTGGTAGCTCTGCTGTTGTTGTGGTAGGTCATATGGAGTGTTATTTTCTATACTTCCAAAACATCTGCCATATTGAGCGTACACACAATCTGACGGCTATCTCGAAGTATAGAAAATATTGTGTCAAGATGGCCGGACACTAACGTTTCCTTTTCCAGTGGCAGCAACATTTCACAAGCACTGGTAAAGAGAACGGAAGTCGGTGAGCAAAGGCGGTGGGCGGGGAGATGGGCGGGTGGAAGGAGATAGGAAGGCGGGCGTCGGATAAGAGTGACAGAGTTACTGCTGTGCAGAGTGTTAGGACTGCAGGGAGGGTTACGAGGTAAATACAGAACATTAGGGGAACACAGGATGACTAGAGGGCGAGGAGAGGAAGATTAGAGAGAGGAAAAGAGAAAGCATAATGTGAGTGTGAGGGCGAGAGAGAGCTGGACCCGTACTTCCATCGAATGTTCAGTCAGAAGTAGCAAGACAAACAAGCATTGACAATGCATCGGGTCTCGCGTTTGCTCGTGTTAGAGCCGATCGCGTTGTAAACTCCTAACCCGACTTTTCACCTATCGGGCAAAAGTGCATTTATGCACGTAAGCCGAAAAAGTGAAATCAAGTAGGTAAAGCGCTCGACTTCTGCCAAGCGAGATCGGGCTCGTAAATTAGTTTTAAAAAAAAGTCCACGAGCCCGATGGAAAACAGCGAGCCTCGGATGTTTTCTGTACTTGGTCGCTGCGCTCGAGGAGGGCTTGCCACCGGAAAAGGCATGACATATGCGTGCCTCGACTAATGAAAGCAAGCCGATTTAATTAGGGAAGCCCACGAACCAATAAAAAGCACTGACTGAAGTTGACAGGGCTCGGAGCCCTTTTCTAAATACATAAAAGTCTCCCTGCTATACGCATGCGCGAGCGCATGCAAAGCAGGCTCTACCCTAAAAAGCACAAAGCAAAAAAGTCCCCTGACATCAGCTGTGGAAGGATACACTGAACCAACCAAAAGTAAGAGTGAAACCATAATGCTACAAAGGTGAAACAAAAATATTAGCATGGAAGAAAGGCATTGATCAGGAGCAAATCAAAAACAAGCATACTCAAAGCCAGTAGATCTCGTCTGTGCCAAAGCTATTGGCTTTGACAATGTTTTTCGGCCATGTTGTATAGCAGCTTGGCCATGTCAGAGCACTTTTTGGTTTATGGTGGATGAGGCAACACAGAGGAAGAAGTGAACAAGTAACACTGACAATATAAGGGTAAAAAAAGTGCTATGACATGGCCTGTTCCGGACGCTTTATAGCACTTTATTTTCTTATGGCTGGTGAGGGGGCAACACAGATAATGGGATGGAGAGTGGGAGGTAACAAGCCACACGGGTAATAGGAGGATGGAAGGGAAGAAGCAATACAGACAACGGGAGGGCAGGAGAGAAGCAGCAACACAAGCTACGATGACGGGGGAAAGAGGAAATAAAAAATAGTACCTCAATCGCAGCAGAAGGGCACTATTTGAAATGAGGAAATCAGTTCTTGGTGCTGGTTCCAAACGAAATAAGTGGAAGTGACACCTGCAGATGCTGGGCAATTAAGAGGCAGCAAACAAGGCGGACAATGAAACCAACGAATGGTGAGCAATGAGCAGGCTCCAAGCCCCTTGTAGTGAATAAAATGTCTCACAAGTGAGAGTGCATGCACTTGGCTGTCTCTGCAAGAGAAAATGAGCAAGAGACAGACCCTAAGCTTATCCTCTGTATAACTTTTAAGTAATGCTCATACCTGGCTTCACTTGTGGTTGTTATTACACATTAATAAAAACAGATAAAAAAACTGTTCTAAGTAATACTTATAATGCTGTCTCAGACATACAGTTAACTCTGTGTGTAGTGAGGCCAGTGGTCAAAGTTGGCGGGATCTGAAAGGCACAACATACCCATACAGTTCCCCTACTTTTTGTGAAAAGACAACCGCCCTGGCCGGTTAATTTTGACAGTTTAAATGTTTCAGCTGAATTGTAAGGAAGACAGTCTCCTGTGCTGCGAAACTGAGGGAGGGGCAGACAGGTAAATAAGACTTGTTTCCACTGTGCCTGCTTGTTCCGTAAAGAAATGTAAATGTGCACAACTGGTTAATCTACAAATGTAAAGGGTGCTTGGAAGCCAGTATGGGATTTAATCAGTGGATTTACTTTGTAGCTTCCTGGTGAGACAGATTTATTATTTTTGAGTGGAATTACAAAGGAGTTACCAGCTTAGCTGTCAAGTGCGTGTTTTTAAAAGACAGTTATAAAAACAATGCACTACCTACAGTCTGGGTATTACTAATATCTATATTTTGGAAGCACCTTTGTACCGTACACCTTTTTGCATATTTTGTAGCAAATTATCTTATAAATAATTACTTACATATTCACTGTTTTCTGTCACAGAGAAGGACCTCGTAGCGCCAAACATACACAAGTCATTCTCCGCTACACCAACCAGGATTCAATACTGTGTATCTCTCTGGTGCAGTACATTAACTAATAGAGATGTTTTGATATACAATGGTGAATTTCCCACCGATTAACTTGCATTTACTTTTCATTTAAGGTCTGTGTTATTTTATATGTAGCTACCTGAAGGTGAAAGACCGAAATAAGTTACAGAATATTTTTTTTTTTTTAGCCATGGATTTGACGTTGTCCCCATTGTGCACAGCATCACAGTTTCTATACTTTATTAGGTTTTGGTTAATACAGCGCATGTGCTGTCTCTTCAAGACATGTTGGACCTGGCTTTTTGACAGGGACATCCCCAAACTTTTTGCCTCCTTCCTCCTATTTTTTCTGACCTGTTGTTGTTGGCTTTTGACCTCTGGGCACTTTACCGCTGCTAACTAGTGCTAAAGTGCATATGCTCTCTGTGTAAATTGTACTACTGATTGGTTTATCCATGATTGACTATTTAATTTACTTGTAAGTCCCTGGTAGAGTGCACTACATGTGCCTAGGGCAGGTAGATTAAATGCTACTAGTGGGCCTGCAGCACTGGTTGTGCCACCCACCTCAGTAGCCCCTTAACCCTGGCTCAGGCCTGCCATTGCAAGGCCTGTGTGTGCAGTTTCACTGCCACTTCGACTTGGCATTTAAAAGTACTTGCCAAGCCTAGAACTCCCCTTTTTCTACATATAAGTCATCCCTAATGTGTGCCCTAGGTAACCCCTAGATCAGGGTGCTGTGTAGGTAAAAGGCAGGACATGTACCTGTGTAGTTATATGTCCTGGTAGTGTAAAACTCCTAAATTCGTTTTTACACTACTGTGAAGCCTGCTTCCATCATAGGCTAACATTGGGGCTGCCCTCATACACTGTTGAAGTGGCAGCTGCTGATCTGAAAGGAGCAGGAAGGTCATATTTAGTATGGCCAGAATGGTAATATAAAGTCCTGCTGACTGGTGAAATCGGATTTAATATTACTATTCTAGAAATGCCACTTTTAGAAAGTGAGCATTTCTTTGCACTAAAATCTTGTTGTGCCCTTCAATCCACGTCTGGGTAGGTTTAGTTGACAGCTCCTTGTGCATTCACTCAGACACACCCCAAACACAGGGTACTCAGCCTCACTTGCATACATCTGCATTTTGAATGGGTCTTCCTGGGCTGGGAGGGTGGAGGGCCTGCCTTCACACAAAGGACTGCCACACCCCCTACTGGGACTCTGGCAGACAGGATTGAACTGAAAGGGGGCTTGGTGCATTTCTTAGACACTCTTTGAAGTCACCCCCACTTCAAAGGCACAACTTAGTATAAAACAGGGCCTCTGCCCTACCTCATCAGACACTTGCTGGAGAAGAAACCTGAACCAGAAACTACATCCTGCCAAGAAGAACTGCATGGCTGCTCAAAGGACTCACCTGTCTGCTTTTCTACAAAGGACTGCTGCCTATCTGTTGGCCTGCTGCCTTGCTGAACTGCCTGGCTGCTCAAAGGACTCACCTGTCTGCTTTTCTACAAAGGACTGCTGCCTTGCTGTTGGCCTGCTGCCTTTCTGAACTCTTGTCTGGCTGTAAAAGTGCTCTCCAAGGGCTTGGATAGAGCTTGCCTCCTGTTCCCCGAAGTCTCAGGACCAAAAAGACTTCTCTCTTCCACTTGGACGCTCCGTGCGTCGAAATGTTCGACGCACAGCTTGTTCCGCGGCAAGAAAAACGCTGCACACCAACGCTGATCGACGCGACGCCTTTGGGACGATCGAAACTTTGACGCACGGCCTCGCAAGGACAACGCCGCCCGACTCCCCAGGAGAAATCGACGCGACGCCTGCCGTGAGATCGAAACTTCAGCGCGCAGCCCCGCAGAACGACGCGCAGCCGGAAAACAAGCAGGAAAATCCACGCACAAACCCGGGACATCTGGTACTCCCCGCGAACCACAGAAAGAGACTGTCCGCGCGCCGGAAAACGACGCACGACTCCCCGCGTGGAAAATAACGACGCTAGTCCTTTGTGCTGAGGAGAAATCGACGCACACACCAGTTTTCCACGTATCTATTCTCCTGTGGCCCTCTGAGGAGATTTTCCACCAGAAACCAGGTACTTTGTGTTTGAAAGAGACTTTGTTTGCTTTCTAAAGACTTAAGACACTTTATATCACTTTTCAGTGATATCTTTACAAATTCATATTGCAACTTTGATTGTTTTGACCTGAAAAAACCCAGATAAATATTATATATTTTTCTAAACACTGTGTGATGTATTTTTGTGGTGTTATGCTATGGTGTTGTATGATTTATTGCACAAATGCTTTACACATTGCCTTCTAAGTTAAGCCTGACTGCTCGTGCCAAGCTACCAGAGGGTGGGCACAGGCTGATTTTGGATTGTGTGTGACTTACCCTGACTAGAGTGAGGGTTCTTGCTTGGACAGATGGCAACCTGACTGCCAACCAAAAACCCCATTTCTAACATTGGTGATCAGCGGTGAGGATAGGACTTGTGTTTGTGCAGTGACATACAGTAGCTAAGTATTTCACTACCTACCCACAGTTGAAGGTCAACTTGATTTTTCATCTTTTTTGGCTTTTGATTCTCTGATGTCCTCCTGGATATACTATTGATATTTTGGACTTTGGATTTTGTTTTTTGCTGGTAAGATCTTATCAGAATGGGATTGCTTACCTACTCATTCTTTGTTCGTACTGACCACCTCACTAAGGCGGACCTAAGGAAGCTTTGCAGAAAATGGGGCCTTCCTGTAGCAAGGAGATCTACTAAGGCGGAGATGCTACATAACTACATAGTCTGGGGGAAGGAAAGATGGGCAGAGAGAGAGGCAGCAAGAAACCAAATGACTAAGTACCCCTCAGATGAGGAGGAGGACTACGCACATGAGGAGGAAGACTGTTCACATGAGGAGGAAGACTACTCAGATGAGGAAAGAGACCCAGAGATAGATGAATGGCTCCGAGGTCAAAGGCGACAGGAGCAACAATTAGAGGAGTATCTTGCAAGGGTTGAGGCAAAAAGACTCTTAGCCCTGGAAGAAGAAAAGATTGCAGCTCAAGAGCTGAGCTGTAAAGAGCTGAAACTGGAGGCCGGAAGGGCTGAGTCCAGTTCAGATGGTGGCAGCAAAAATCTTGCATCCGGTACTGCTGAAGAAGGGCACAAGCCCAGAGATGTGGTGCCCAACTTGAAGAAGGGAGTTGACACACCCCAGGCGGTTCAAGGGTATGAGGTAGTTCCCGTTATGCACAGGGTCCCTGAGAAGGATTGGGGAACTGGCACAGGGAGTCATATTCCTACTGGGGGGAGGGACACTTTACTGACTCTAGCAGAGAGTGACAGAGAAAAGGGTTCCACCCTGGTGGACGTTCTGGATATAGAGTGTAGAGACATCCCAGAAGAGTATGGGTTGAGTGTCAGGGAGAGACAGATACTGTCTCACCAGTCTCAGGAGAGTGAGGTAGAGTGCTTTTCCAAGGTTGAGTTACTGGGTGGTTGGGTGAAGGGTACTGTGGTTAATACATGTGAAGGGCAGAATGATGTAATTGCTGGAGAGCATATGTCTGGTCCTTATTTTCCAGAGCTACGCCAACACCAGGTGGAGTGTAAGTTCTCTGACCCCAGGGAACTTACAATGGAGGCAGACTTCTGGGTGAGTACCAGAGAGTCTGAAGAGGCATTTGGGGGTGCTCCTGAAGGGAGTGGTCTAGGTGGTTCCCAACCGAGTGAGGTGGGAAAGGATTGTAGTGTCCCAGGTAGGTCCCAGGTCCTAGAGGGTTCCATGAGGGAACACCAGGAGGGAAGCCTAGCCTGTACCGTAGGGCCACCTTTTGAGGGAAGCCCTGCAGTGTCGGAAGAACTTGGGGGGGTGACTGTAGCCCGCATCCCAACAGTTCTGGTGTCTGGCAGTACCCCTCCTAGTGAGGGGGTGCAGAAGTCCAGACATAGGGTTGAGAGGGGGTTGCAGACCCCAGTGGAGGACCTTGAGAGTCAGGGGACAGCTCTGAGAGCAGAGCCCCCCAGGAATGACCCAGGTGAAACCGTTTCTGGTTTGGGGGAAACCCAGACTCTGCCGGATGGGCAGAGGTCGGGAGACCTGCGCCAAACAGACTCTTGTGTGGCCCTTGGGGACGGTGTGTCCCTTGTGGGGGTGATAGTGCCCCCCAGGAAGTCCTGGCATGCCAGGCAAAGATTCAACCTCAGGGTGGTGACTCTGGGTTGGATACCCAGGTTCAGAGGTTAAACTCTGACCTGGTGGGAGGTAGGTGTGCCTCCCAAGAAGTCCTGCTGTGCCAGGCAATTGTCCAACCTCAGGGTGTTGACTCTGGGTTGGATGACCAGCTTCAGAGGTTAAACTCTGACCTGGTGGGAGGTAGGTGTGCCCCCCAGAAAGTCCTGGCGTGCCAGGCAATTGCCCAACCTCAGGGTGGTGACCCTGGGTTGGGGAACCAGGCTCAGAGGTTAAACTCTGACCTGGTGGGAGGTAGGTGAGCCTCCCTGGAAGTCCTGGCCTGCCAGGCAATGGTTCAACCTCAGGGTGGTGACTCTGGGTTGGCTAACCAGGTTCAGAGGATAAACTCTGACCTGTTGGGGGGTAGGTGTGCCCCCCCAGAAAGTCCTGGTATGCCAGGCAATGGTTCAACCTCAGGGTGGTGACTCGGGGTTGGATACCCAGGTTCAGAGGTTAACCTCTGACCTGGTGGGAGGTAGGTGTGCCTCCCAGGAAGTCCTGCTATGCCAGGCAGTTGTCCAAACTCAGAGTGTTGACTCTGGGTTGGATAACCGGGTTCAGAGGTTAAACTCTGACCTGGTGGGGGGTACTAGTGCCCCCCAGAAAGTCCTGGTGTACCAGGCAGTTGTCCAACCTCAGGGTGCTGACTCTGGGTTGGATAACCGGGTTTAGAGGTTAAACTCTGACCTGGTGGGGGGTAGGTGTGCCCCCCAGAAAGTCCTGGCGTGCCAGGCAATTGTTCAACCTCAGGGTGGTGACCCTGGGTTGGAGAACCAGGTTCAGAGGTTAACCTCTGACCTGGTGGGAGGTAGGTGTGCCTCCCAGAAAGTCCTGGTGTGCCAGGCAGTTGCCCAACCTCAGGGTGGTGACCCTAGGTTGGAGAACCAGGTTCAGAGGTTAAACTCTGACCTGGTGGAGGGTCAGTGTGCCCTCCAGGAAGTCCTGGCGTGCCAGGCAATCGTTCAACTTCCGGGTGGTGACTCTGAGTTGAATGGCCAAGTTCAGAGGTTAAACTCTGACCTGGTGGAGGGTCAGTGTGCCCTCCAGTAAGTCCTGGCGTGCCAGGCAATTGTTCAACTTCAGGGTGGTGACTCTGAGTTGAATGGTCAGGTGCAGAGGTTAAACTCTGACCTGGTGGGGGGTAGGTGTGCCTCCCAGAAAGTCCTGGTTTGCCAGGCAGTGATCCAGTCTGAGGGTACAGACCCTGGGCAGGAAGACCAGGTTCAGGGGGTCCCCCCGGTCCTGGAGGGAGGGGCTACTGATAACAGTGCCCCTACCATGTTGTCTTCTGAGGAGGCCATTCCTAGTTGGAGGGTGCTGGACCCCAGAAGGGAGGGCAGGGGGAGGGAAGCCTCACCCCGGGCCCTAGTCCAACCTGAAGGTACAGACCCCAGGTTGGAGGGCCAGTTGCAGGTTAACAGCCCTGCACTGGTGGAGGAATGGTACAGGGCGACTTCTGTAAGCACCCTGACCATGTTGGACTCTGGGGGTACCGCTCCAGGAGGGAGGGTACAGAACCCCAGAGGGGAGGACCAGGTTCAGGCTGTCATCCCTGACCTGGTGGAAGGGAGAGTGGTTAAAGGGTGCCCAGCACCTGGGGCTACCGCCCCCCACTCTCCACAGCCACAGTGGTGGGAGAGCTTTGAGAGGCCTGGGGCCTGGCTCTCATCCCTGGCAGCTGTCAGTAATCACTGTGGCTTGCTGTCCGGGTGGACAGAGTTATCCCTGGGGAGGGGACAAGTGGGCAACACCACTGTGTTGGTCATGGTGGTACTATCCTGCTCCTGGGATACATCTGTGAGCAAAGTAAGGTTAGGTGCTGCACAGATGGGATCCGCAGGTAAGGAGAAAGGTTCCCCATGGGTTGGCTTAGTGGGCCCTGAGAGTATGGACAGAGGGATCCAATTGGAGTCAGGAAGGCGAAGAACTGGAGCATGCCCCTGCTGTTGTGGGCCTGGGTCCTTGTTCTGTCGCCTCAAACAGGGAAGTACATCAGGATAGTGATTGTTCTCTCCTGGCTTTAGGCTGGTAGGGGGTCATGTTGGACCTGGCTTTTTGACAGGGACATCCCCAAACTTTTTGCCTCCTTCCTCCTATTTGTTCTGACCTGTTGTTGTTGGCTTTTGACCTCTGGGCACTTTACCGCTGCGAACCAGTGCTAAAGTGCATATGCTCTCTGTGTAAATTGTACTACTATCCATGATTGACTATTTAATTTACTTGTAAGTCCCTGGTAGAGTGCACTACATGTGCATAGGGCAGGTAGATTAAATGCTACTAGTGGGCCTGCAGCACTGGTTGTGCCACCCACCTCAGTAGCCCCTTAACCCTGGCTCAGGCCTGCCATTGCAAGGCCTGTGTGTGCAGTTTCACTGCCACTTCGACTTGGCATTTAAAAGTACTTGCCAAGCCTAGAACTCCCCTTTTTCTACATATAAGTCATCCCTAATGTGTGCCCTAGGTAACCCCTAGAGCAGGGTGCTGTGTAGGTAAAAGGCAGGACATGTACCTGTGTAGTTATATGTCCTGGTAGTGTAAAACTCCTAAATTCGTTTTTACACTACTGTGAGGCCTGCTCCCTTCATAGGCTAACATTGGGGCTGCCCTCATACACTGTTGAAGTGGCAGCTGCTGATCTGAAAGGAGCAGGAAGGTCATATTTAGTATGGCCAGAATGGTAATATAAAGTCCTGCTGACTGGTGAAGTCGGATTTAATATTACTATTCTAGAAATGCCACTTTTAGAAAGTGAGCATTTCTTTGCACTAAAATCTTGTTGTGCCCTTCAATCCACGTCTGGCTAGGTTTAGTTGACAGCTCCTTGTGCATTCACTCAGACACACCCCAAACACAGGGTTCTCAGCCTCACTTGCATACATCTGCATTTTGAATGGGTCTTCCTGGGCTGGGAGGGTGGAGGGCCTGCCCTCACACAAAGGACTGCCACACCCCCTACTGGGACTCTGGCAGACAGGATTGAACTGAAAGGGGGCTTGGTGCATTTCTTAGACACTCTTTGAAGTCACCCCCACTTCAAAGGCACAACTTAGTATAAAATAGGGCCTCTGCCCTACCTCATCAGACACTTGCTGGAGAAGAAACCTGAACCAGAAACTACATCCTGCCAAGAAGAACTGCCTGCCTGCTCAAAGGACTCACCTGTCTGCTTTTCTACAAAGGACTGCTGCCTTGCTGTTGGCCTGCTGCCTTGCTGAACTGCCTGGCTGCTCAAAGGACTCACCTGTCTGCTTTTCTACAAAGGACTGCTGCCTTGCTGTTGGCCTGCTGCCTTGCTGAACTCTTGTCTGGCTGTAAAAGTGCTCTCCAAGGGCTTGGATAGAGCTTGCCTCCTGTTCCCTGAAGTCTCAGGACCAAAAAGACTTCTCTCTTCCACTTGGACGCTCCGTGCGCCGAAATTTTCGACGCACAGCTTGTTCCGCGGCAAGAAAAACGCCGCACACCGACGCTGATCGACGAGACGCCTTCGGGACGATCAAAACTTTGACGCACGGCCTCGCAAGGACAACGCCGCCCGACTTCCCAGGAGAAATCGACGCGACGCCTGCCGTGAGATCAAAACTTTGACGCACGGCCTCGCAAGGACAACGCCGCCCGACTCCCCAGGAGAAATCGACGCGACGCCTGCCGTGAGATCGAAACTTTGACGCGCAGCCCCGCAGAACGACGCGCAGCCGGAAAACAAGCAGGAAAATCCACGCACAAACCCGGGACATCTGGTACTCCCCGCGAACCACAGAAAGAGACTGTCCGCGCGCCGGAAAACGACGCTCGACTTCCCGCGTGGAAAATAACGACGCAAGTCCGTGTGTGCTGAGGAGAAATCGACGCACACACCAGTTTTCCACGTATCTCTTCTCCTGTGGCCCTCTGAGGAGATTTTCCACCAGAAACCAGGTACTTTGTGTTTGAAAGAGACTTTGTTTGCTTTCTAAAGACTTAAGACACTTTATATCACTTTTCAGTGATATCTTTACAAATTCATATTGCAACTTTGATCGTTTTGACCTGAAAATACCCAGATAAATATTATATATTTTTCTAAACACTGTGTGGTGTATTTTTGTGGTGTTATGCTATGGTGTTGTATGATTTATTGCACAAATGCTTTACACATTGCCTTCTAAGTTAAGCCTGACTGCTCATGCCAAGCTACCAGAGGGTGGGCACAGGTTGATTTTGGATTGTGTGTGACTTACCCTGACTAGAGTGAGGGTTCTTGCTTGGACAGATGGCAACCTGACTGCCAACCAAAAACCCCATTTCTAACACCCCATTTTAACTATTTTTTGTGCTTTGAGCCTCCTTCCAGTTAGTGACAGAAATGGGTGTGAAACCAATGCTGGATACCGGACAGCTAAACATTTCTGAAAAGTAGACAATATTCTAAATTCACCAAGGGGTCATTGTGTAGATCCTACAAGGTTTTCCTACGGAAAATAACAGCTGAAATAATGTCAGATATTTAATGAGCTGCAACTTGCAATGGGTTTTCATTCTATACCGGTATACAGCAATTCATTTGCTGAAATATAAAGAGTGAAAAATAGGTATCAAGGAAATCTTTGATTTCCAAAATGGGCACAAGATAAGGTGTTTAGAAGCAGTGGTTATATGCACATCTCTGAATTCCAGGATCCCCATATTAGCATGTGAATTACAGTGCATTTCTCAAATAGACGTCTTTTTTACACACTGTCTTACATTTGGAAGGAAAAATTTTTGAGAAAGACAAGGGGCAATAACACTTGTTCTTCTATTCTGTTGTCTCCCAAGTCTCCCGATAAAAATGGTACCTCACTTGTGTGGGTAGGACTAGTGCCTGTGACAGGAAACGCAACATGGACACATCACATTTTTACATTGAAATCTGACGTGTTTTTTGCAAAGTGCCTAGCTGTGGATTTTGGCCTCTAGCTCAGCCGGCACCTAGGAAAACCTACCAACCCTGTGCATTTTTGAAAACTACACACCTAGGCGAATCCAGGATGGGGTGACTTGTGGGGCTCTCCCCAGGTTCTGTTACCCAGAATCCTTTGCAAACCTCAAACTTTGAAAACAAAAAATCCTCACATTTCAGTGACAAAAAGTTCTGGAATCTGAGAGGAGCCACAAATGTTCTTCCACCCAGCGTTCCCCCAAGTCTCCCGATAAAAATGGTACCTCACTTGTGTGGGTAGGCCTAGAGACCGCGACAGGAAAAGCCCCAAAACACAACATGGACACATCACATTTTCCCAAAGAAAACAGACCTGTTTTTTGCAAAGTGCCTAACTGTAGCTTTTTGCCTCTAGTTCATCCTGCATCGAAGAAAACCTAGCAAACCTGGACATTTAAAAAAACTAAACACCTCAGGGAATCCAAGATGGGGTGACTTGTGGGGCTCTTACCAGGTTCTGTTACCCAGACTCCTTTGCAAACCTTAAACTTTGGCAAAAAAACACTTTTTCCTCACATTTCGGTGACAGAAAGTTCTAGAATCTGAGAGGAGCCACACATTTTCTTGCACCCAGCGTTCCCCCAAGTCTACCTCACTTGTGTGGGTAGGCCTAGTGCCCACAACAGGAAATGCCCCAAAACACAACGTGGACACATCACATTTCCCCAAAGAAAACAGACCTGTTTTTTGCAAAGTGCCTAGCTGTGGATTTTGGCCTCTAGCTCATCCAGCACCTAAGAAAACCTAGCAAACCTGGACATTTCTGAAAACTAGACACCTACGGGAACCCAGGATGGGGTAACTTGTGTGCTTGCACTTGTTAAGCACACTACTCACCCGTTAGGGTCTCAAGGCACTGTATGCATACCGCTGTGGAAACCCTCCTGGCTTTTCCCTGTGAGGTGCCCGCTCCTGGGCAACCTCAGGGTGAAGCCAGGCATCCAAGCGCTGTTAGGGCCGTGGTGGAGATTAAGCAAGCTATTGCCCAGAGTTACAGAGCAGGACCCATTAGTTAGATTAGGCACTGAGGCGAGAATTATCTGGTCCAAGGGAATTGAGCCCAAGACCCGCCGAGGCAGGAATTGAACCCTGGCCCCGGGCCAGATCTCTGCATCAGGGTCTGCCGCTCTAACCATTGTGCCACACTTCTCCACCAGGTTATGTTACCTAGAATCCTTAGCAAACCTCAAAATTTGACAAAAAAACACATTTTCCTCACATTTCGGTGCTGCAAAGTTCTGGAATCTGAGGGGAACCACAAACTTCATTCTACCCAGTGTTCCCCTAGGCCTCCTGATAAAAATGGTACCTCACTTGTGTGGGTAGGCCTAGTGCCCGCAACAGGAAATGCCCCAAAACACTATGTGGACACATCAAAATTATCAGATACAAAATACCTGTTTTTGCGGGGGCACCTGCGTTTTTGGTCCTGGGCAGCCATCCAGGCAAACCTACCAAACCTAAATGTTTCTGAAAACTAGACACCCAAGGGAATCCAGGGAGGTGTGACTTGCGTGGATCCCCTGCTGTTTTTTTTACCCAGAATCCTCAGCAAACCTCAAATTTAGCTAAAAAATGTCATTTTTCCCACATTTCTGTGTGGGATCACTGCATCGGCACAAATTTTCTACTACCCAACGTTCCCCTCAGTCTCCTGGTAAAAATTATACCTCACTTGTGTAGGTGGGTCAAGTGACTGTGACAGGGAAGAGCCAAAAGCATGTCAAAAATGAAGGGGAACAAAAGCGGGTCCATATTGGCAGTTTGGAGAAAAAACGTTTTTAGGCTGACAAGTGGGGCAGATTTTTTATCAGTATAGATGTGACAATGCTGGGTGGTAGGAATTTTGTGGATTCTTGCAGTTTCCGGAATGTTCCATCACAAAAATGTGGGGAAAATGTGTAATTTCCAGCAAAGTTGGAGGTTTGCAGGGCACTGTGGGTAAGAAAATGGTGCGGGTGCATGTGAAGCACACCACCCTGGACTCACCCAGATGTTTAGTATTTAGATGTGTCTAGGTCTTGTGGATTTTTCTACATGGCAGCGTCCCAATGTCCAAAAAGTGCAGCCCTCACCATTCCAAGTGGGAAGATTTTGAGAGTTAGCAAAGCTCTTATGGCCCAAATGTAAAACCTAAACCCAAAATAATCAAATGTCCTCTTGCTTGCCGTGGGATAAGATGTTTTAGTGTGAGGGGAAGAGCTGAAAGACTGTTACCCCATTCAGTTGGGATGGGGGCATAACCATGCCCATACTGGTTGGTAGCCACCACCCCACTATTTATTTTTAATTCCCTGGCATCTAGTAGGCTTTCTGCCCTCCCCCATCCCCCAGAGTGGATCAGGGGTAATTGCCCCACTTATCCACTGGTAGGCAGAACTACTTTGGCCCCATTTATTTGGGATGGGGGTATGGCCATACCCCCACCCTCTTTTTTGGGAGAAAAAAAATCTTCCCTGGTCTTCGGTGAGCTTTCTGCCCCCCCTTGGGGGCAGATCGGCCTTCCAAAAATAGGCCAATCTGCCCCAGAGGGAGCCAGATATGGCCAACAGTAATGTGCCCCCATGGGGAGCGACCCTTGCCCAAGGGGCTGTCCCCCCAAACAAAACACACACATGCACACACACCAATCCCTGGTGCCTAAGTGTTTTTTCCCCCCACCTGGGTGCAGATCGGCCTAATAGAAATAGGCAGATCTGCCCCCAGGGGGGGGCAGAAATGGTCTAAAATAAATTCCCCCCCCCACCCCCCCCAGGGGAACATCCCTTGCCTAAGGGGTCGCTCCCCACATGTAAACAATAAAATAAAAAATAAAAATCCCTGGTGTCTAGCAGTTTGTGCCCTGCCCCTGGGGGCAGACACGGCCTTAGAATGAATTGCCCCTGGGGAGAAGCCCTTGCCCAAGGGTTCACTCCCCTTATGTGTAAGTAAATAAAAAAAACTCCCTGGTGTCTAGTGGGCATTTTTGCTGCCCGATCGCATCGTGATCAGGCAGCAGAAATGTTTCGAGAGACATCAAAGGAAAGGAAAGGCCTTTCTTTTCCTTTGATGCCTCTCCCGCCCCCTAAACGTGATGGGAGGAGAAATGCTAAAGCATTTCTCCTCCGATCTGCTCTGGAAGCTGAGCTTCCAGCGCAGTGGGGGCAGCCTCTGATGAGGTCAGCGCGCGATCGCGCTCTGACGTCATAAGACGCCACAGGGGGTGGGTGGGCAGGGGTGGAAGGGGAAGCGATTCCCCTTCCATCTCTGCCCTGGAGGCATGGAGGCGAGGCTAATGGGGGGAGCGCTAGCGCTCCCCCCATGACCCGGTCCAAGGATGTAACGGTTACGTCCTTGGCGCCTCAGCACCGCAGCCAAGAACGTAACCGTTACATACTTAGCTGCGAAGGGGTTAATAACTGGTGCAGGTCTGGTTACGGCACATTTTATTAGTAGAAGATTTCTTTCTAAACAGATAAAATGTGTTCCACCAGAGGACGTATACATTTAGAAATTTCAATTGAGGGGTACTATAATCTGAAATTGTTTCCACAGCAAACATCTTGGAAGCTGTTCTTGAGATGTAAACAAACGTAGGGGTAATATATGCATTATGGGGAAAAGCATGAAGCCTATACATTCTTGCAATACAACATATCAATACGTTAGAAACAAGTATTTTCTGTTATACCTGTTGGCTATCTAGTAGCATCAGACAAATTCTGCACATCTTGGTAATTGGCAAGGTAAATAAAACAATAGGAGAGGCAAGTTTTCATCAACAGTAAAAATCATCTATCCTTCTGGCATCCCCCATCCAACAAGATTGCAGCGTTTTATATATGTCATGTGATGGAACTGGTAAAAAATAAACCACTACAATTGATCAGGTTTAGTGCATAATCAGGATACTGTCCATCACATCCGTTTTCTGTGGGGTCAGTTTTAGCAACACCATGATCTACTGATGATACCAAATCAAATTTAAAATAATTTCGTATGAATGTAAACAAAAATAAATCAGTGTGGTGTGCATGCACATAAAACCATCATGTGATAAAGATGTTGTTTAATAAAAGGAAAATCCACCATGGGGAGGTGTCAGGGCGAGATAATTAATAACTGATCTTAAGATCACCAACTTATTTTGAGGAGCTGCATTTTTTTGCAATAGTCAGGAAGGAGAACAGCAGTTTGAAAGGTCTTTTAAAAGATCTGTCAAATTAATTGAGATCTGTTGTAAGTTTTATTCTTTTGGGAAGACAAAAAGGGGAAACCGCTGCAAACGTTCCACCAAGGAAACAAGAAAGCGACTTGTATTTTCTTTTTGCTAGGAAAAACTATTTTTCTAAACCTGAACTCTACGATAGTCCTTTAGAAACGGGCCGCATCGGTGCCTGTATTTTCAGGTCTTGGCTAGACAGCGCACATGCTGTCTCTTCGAGACATGTTGTTTACAGTCAGTGCAAGATTTGAAGTCACCCAATGCTCACCATTCAGGCTTTCTTTAACCAGGCAGGGACGTAAACTTTCAACCCAGTTGCTTCTTTCTCCCTCCTACCCACTGCCATCCATGTTGCTTCTTTCCCCTCTCATACCTGATAGCATTAATGCAGAAAAGATCTGGCTTACTGACCAGAGCTACCAAATTTCACAGCTTTGAGTCTCAGTGTTGGATTAACATCCTGTGATTTCATACAAAATACCTACCCAGATGAATGTGTCCTTGTGTAATGTAACTGTTGCTCAGGTAAAGTGCTCCAATACCTCAAGTTCGCACTTTATAAACTGCAAAAAAAGTTACATTACATTGAGATGCATTCAGTTTTGTCTTGGCTGGACAGCGCATGAGCTGTCTCTTCACCTCCCCCTCCATTTTGAGTTCATTGTTCCGATACATAAAAAGCGCTATTGCGTGGACAGAGCTGGCCACATCATAGTGCTTTTATTGTAACTTTCAGCCATGCTGAACAGCAGGTATGTTTCTAGATAATAAGACTAAAAGACGTTCACGTTAATAAAGCTGTAGCGTGTCTGCTCCTGGAGAGTCTTGCCCAGAGGCCTAGTGCCATGCAATAAACATGTGGAGACGTGTGTTTCGTGCTTGCAGGTCATGACTGAGTAAGTCTCGCCTCTGCGTTCTTTTATTGCCACTTCAACGTTATGCTGGGACATACTAATACACCCCGCACACGCGGATGACTGTTGTGAGACCACCCCGCCAGAGATGGCAAGGTGGTACAGTACATTCCTCCCCAACTTTAACAAATGTAACAACACATAACCGAAATACATTAAGATGTTCAGACATGTAAGAACATTACTACGCCATTTGCGAACCAGGGTAGGCAACTTGTTTCACACCAGGAAGTCTGTCAGTCGGGAAATGGGGCTGGGTTGCATCTTAGGTGATCCCTGGAATATACCTCTTGGCCCCCTTTGCTTGAAGCACTGGCCTCGGTGTCTGGACAGGTTGGCGGGGACCTACTGGCTGGGCTGGAATTGGGAAGACACTCATTGGAACATGGAGACTCTTCAGGCAGTGCCCCAGAACGAGGGGACTGAGGTGGGGGTGTCAAAGCTGCAGCCTCTGATGATGAGTCGGAGTCATTAAGGGGACTTGAAGTCTCCCTGGGGTTTTTTGGACTTAGTTGAAGAACAAAACATTTCAGGTGACTACGTCATCACCCTGAAGGGCTGTGATCATAGTGCCTTGGTGACCTACTATGACCTATAGAAATTCCCTTATTTTGCCACCTTTCAGCAGATCTACACGCAGGGGCTGGAGACAGAGGTAAGCAATAGTTCCAGGGTTGGAATGCCCTTTTGGGTCTGTGCAAAATTGCTAACTTGCATGTTTTCAGGGTTTTCACCAGCTCTTCTCTATTTTTTTCCATACAGAGAAAGGTTTGGAGTGTATTCCTGACATGGGCAGAAGTAAAACTTCTTCAAGGGTTGGGAAAAAGTAGTTGGAGGGAAAGTGAACTTGTAAACACTCAACAGATTTTAACATGAGCAAATCTACACATGCATATTTGCTTGTGCTAAAATGCAGTTCACAAATATTTTCTAGGAGTACGATTTATTGGCCTACTTCTGTAAATTCTTGTGAAGTCATGAAAGCTGCAAATCTGCACTAATACAAGTATATATACTATGGGTGCACTTTTGTGATTTTTCTACAAAAATATTTCAATTCTATCTATCTGTTTATCAGCTGACTTCACTGTGAATGATGGCATTCTGCTCTTTCACAAGGAGCATATACACACATAAAGTAGTTTTGTTCAGTGCCCTGAACTATTGTGGCCAGGTGTGCTTTTTGAGACCAGAAATATGTTTGCTTTTTGCCAATGTTTGTTACAGCTCCCACAACAATAACGTCTTACAAGAACCATATCAAAAGAAGACACACATTGACAAAATCAAAAGGCTGGCCAACAATGTCGGACCCGTTGGCTTTGCCAATGCTTGTTTATTTTCATGTTTCCCCTAATCTTGTTGGAATTGGTTACACTGATTTGTCCATTATGATTTCTTTTAAATACTAGCATGGATCAATACATTTTACTGAATAATTCTTCAAAGAAATGGCACCTAAATTTAACAGAAGTTCAGCAAAACGTTTTTTTCTTAGTTGCCTTTTTTGTGAACATTTTATTTTGAAAGCAAAGATCACCAACTCTGCTTTCAAGCTTCTGCAAATATTTGTATCAAACCAGACAGCATGCTGGGACCATAACACATAGCCTCATATTTGTTTTTATATTGGAACCACTATCAGTAGTGCAGTCCGAGCTTACAACATTTTCTTAGAGTGCTCACCCTAGTATCATAGAATCATAAGTACAAATTCAAATAACATTAACATTTGGGCACATATATTACCTTAACTACAAACAATGCCTTTACCTGATCCATCATGTGGTACTGTATACTGGCAGTCAATGGGTTTGTGCTGTAGGGCGGTTTGTCTACTTGGACCAAGGACAAAATAAACATAAAAACTTGTTGTCCTTATTCCCAAACAATATGTTCTGGGCGTCGGGCTAAAGGAATTCCACACACCTGGTATGTCATCACTGACATTGACTATTCCAGGTAGGCCACTGAGCAGCTCATGGATAGTGTTGTGAAAGACTTTTGCGGCGCTTGAGTTGCTGATGTTACGGCAGCGGTATATCGGCAGCCCAACATGGGTTAAAAAGGTTGTTATATATCTTGAGTCCAGATAGAGTGGCAGTTGATGATACCCTGATCAAAGGTCGACTTTGGAAAACCACTGAGCTCTGTGAGCTCTTCAAGGATGTCGTCCATAATGGGAGTCAAATGTCTGTCTAGTTTGATGGTGACATTGGGAAGCCTCATGTCTATGCAAATGCATACTTCTCTGGGTTGTTTCTGTTTTTTCAAGACTACGATCGGCGAAAACCAAGGGGTGGGTCCTGTCATCTTCTCAATGATGCCGGCCCATTCTAATTTGTTCAGCTCTTCTTCAGCTTTTGGCCGGAGATGGAAAGCTGTGCGTCAGTGCCTCAACGCGACTGGTTGGATAGATTGGTTGATGTGAAGCTTGACCACTTTGTCAGGTAGGCAGACGATGTCGGTGAAGACTTCTGCAAATTCTTCTAGCAGGGCTTTGATTTCTCTTTCTTGTACTCCCAAGGCAAACAAGATTAGTTCAAGAGCCTCTGCCATCTGTCTGCTACCAGCATGGCATGCCTTTCCTTTGTTACGCAGACAGTAGAGACAACACTGATTTCTCCCTGGGAAAAGGGTGACTGAAAGCATCCCAGTAGAGGTATTGGTTGCGTCTGCCAAATGTGAATACGCTAATCTTCACCCTTTTTAGTAGTAGGGGGTTTCTCCAGGGTGTAGTCATAGCTAGCGATGAATGGTGTAGGACAGAGTCTGGAGTGCTCAGGTGCACCAGGCCCCATCCAACACCATCCTGGCCAGTTTTAAGCAGCGTTGATGGAGGGGCCCAATATATCCCTGGGGCTAAGCAGCTGCCTTGGCGGGGCCAGGGTTGAATTTTCCACCATTCCTTGGTGCCGAGCCTGCTGGGAGGGGGTGTTGGATTCTGTGGCTGCAGAGGACACGCCACCCTGCTTCTGTGATCCCCAACACCAGCCCCCCCCAAGACCGATCCTGATGGCGCAGCCGAGCAAGGGATTGCAGATCGCACCCACTCTGGCGAGACTGGGTTCCCTAGGGCCCAGATTCGGCTGCTGCTGCTTGGCTAAGTGGAGGTCAATGGGAGACTGGTGAAAGGCAGCCCCCCGTGGAGGAGCCTGAAGTGGAGTTCGCTGACTAGCCTATCCCTGGAACTGTAGCAAGGCCCTGGCTTGTCCACAGCCGCTGGAGCATGAGGTGAGAAGGTGGTGGGCGAGGAGGCCTGGGTGACCGTACAGCGTGCCTCGCTGTACCTCCTGGAGGTGAAGGCGGGCCTGTGGGGCCCTAGGAGAGCTGGAGATGTTTGTTCTCCCCCCTGGAGCTGGTATTGGTGTGAGGAGAGGTGGACAGAGGACCGGGGCTACTGGAGGCTGGCATGGATGACTGGCAACAGGACCACGGGGCGAATTCGGCGGTAGTGCACCCACCGTCTAGGCGCCTCCTAGGCCTGGGGCCCAATCCCAGATGGCATGCTGCTCATCTTTCTGCGGCTGCGGCCTAACCTCCCAACCCCCTCTGCAGCAGACCATCATTCTAGCTGTTTCGGCCATGAACGCCTCTGTCCCCAAGGGTTAGCCGACATTGGCGCACGCCACCCTTCGGTGACTTTGAGGTGACTCACCTGCTGGAGGGATGCCCTGGCTGCAGTGACAGCATACCTGCCTGACACCCGAGGGAGCCTTCCTGGGTTCGGCCCTCATTAGCGGAGGCTGTACCCGACGTTTATCCGCTACGAAACACATAGCAACTCACCATGTGAGTGCGAAGAAGCGTGACGTGGAACTGAGAGGCCATCTGCATGGGGAAACTGACCCTACACCTCCTGCAACCAGGGTCTGCCATATGGTTGGGGCTTCTCCCCCGCTCCCATGCTCCATGAAGTCCTGCAGGCCATTGTGGCATCGAGGGAGGCTCTGGAGATGACGATTGACAAGCTGAGCACTGATTTGAGCCCAATACGTGATGATCATAGTCAGTTGGCAGCGCGGGTCACCGTGGCGGAGAGGAAATTCTCTCATGCGACCTCCGCTGTGGTGGTGGCTGTTGGCCAAATGGCCACCATCAAATCCAGTTTGATAAGCCTTGAAAGTTAAGCAGAGGATGCTGAAAACAGGGCACACTAGAATAATATCAGAGTGGCGGGGCTACCCAAGAAAAGTGGAGGCTACGACATGGTGGCATATCTAGAGAACTGGATCCACACCCATGCGGCCCCAGAAGGCTTGTCCATCTTTTTTGCCCTGCAGCGCGCTCATAGGGTCCCAGCACAACACTTCCCCCAGGCGCCCCTCTGAGGCGCCTATTGTACTTTAAGGATGGTGACCACATCCTGCAGCAAGCAGGCAGAGGGAATCCCTAATGGTTAAAAATCAAAAGGTGATGATCTTCTCAGACTTTTCCTGCAAAGTCCAGCGTCAACGTACTGCTTTTGCCAAGATGAAGAGGAGACTTAGAGACCTCGGCATCACATGTGCCTATGGGTGGTGGGGCCTGAGGGAGTACAATTTTTCACCTCACTGGAGGTGGCCTGGGCTTAGACAAAATGGCAACCTCACCCTGGTCCAGGCGGTGGCACAAAGAGAGAGGCAGAGGGTGGTTGAGGCAGTCGCATCCCTCAGCGCCCAGTCCATCATCCTCGTCCCAGGAGGTGGAGGGTGGAGGATCTGATTCCGAAAGTGACTCTCTGGCTTCCGACCACTCCAGTGTCCTTCTGCCCTTGGTCACCCCCAAAACAGTGGGCAAACTTCTATGAATAGAGGGGCCTACCTGAAGCCGGGTGGCAGGGGGCTCAAGGGGGCCTTTCCAGTATACTTATTTTTTCCTCAGGTCACATGGGTTCCCTCTACTGCTGCTGACTCTTTCCTTAAGAGATTGTTGCTATACCCTTAATGTTGGATGGGTGTCCTGGGCACCTGGAACTGGGTGCGCAAAGTCCACCTCTCCCTAAGCGTTTCCTACTGCTAAGACAGTAAAGGTCACATATAGCTTTGACGGATGGGTTTCTTCTCCCTGTCCTTGGGTGTGGGAGTTGGGATATGTTCTTGTTGGTTGTTCTTGGAGTTCTAAGGGGGAACCCCCCAAGTCGGAATTTGGAAAGATCTCCATTTATTCCCCAGGCACATGGGGCTCTGGGCTTCTCCTGGATGCCACCTAAGCGTGTGGCGACATTTGCTCACTTCACTTCCCAGCCATGTCACACAAGTCTAGTTACAGACTAATTTCCTGGAATGTCCGGGGCATCCACAATATGACTAAGCACTATAAGGTGTTCTCCTACTTTCAGAGACGAGGGGCTAATATAGCCCTACTACAAGAAACCCACCTAACGACTAAATAGAGTGCTGCTCTTCACCGGCGATGGAGGGGGCATGATTTTATACCACATATTCAGCCTACGTCAGTGGGACCCTAATATAGATCAGGGCTGGACTCCCCTTCCAGCCTATCAGCTCCAGGGTGGACACTGAGGGCCAGTATGTAGTAGTTGCAGATAGGTTAAATGGACAGGATATCACCATAGAGAGTTTTTATGGTCCGAACGTCAATCAAGTGGCATTTCTAGGGCAACTTTCAGCACAATTGTCCTCCTTAGACCAACACTGTTATTATCGGAAGCTAATTTAAATTTATAGCGGATCCTGGCCTGGACCGTTCCCACCCTCCATTGAATGACTCCCCTACCCATCGGGCGGCCCGAGCATTCTGGAATTTGCAGGAAAACTAGTGCCTCCAGGATGTATGGCAGTGTCAACACCCCCGGGCCAGGGATTACTCCTTTTTTCTTCATTTCATGATTTGCACATGAGACTCAACCCATTTTTTATGTTCCCCAGAAGTCACCTCACACGTGGAAACAGCAGAATACCCCTCCCATACCCTATCTGACTATAACCCAGTCCTGCTCTTGAACTGGTGTAGGCTGCTCCCTACGATTCCTACCTGGAAATCAAAAACTGAGGCTCTAGAGGACCCCCAGTTTAGAGCAGCCATTAGAGGGAAAATAGTGACCTACTTCACTGACAACAAGGGCACAGCCTTTTTCGGCCGAGTGCAGTGGGACTCCTTTAAGGTGGTCATCCAAGGTCACTGCTTGGCTGAATCTATAGGGGTGCAATCTACCCTTTCCTGGAGCATATGACTGCGGAGTCTATCCTTAGGGATGCAGACTTAGCATGTCCTGATCCCCCTGATCTGCACCAGAACCTTTTGGCTGCCAAGGAGCAAGTCGAGGAGCCTACTAAGCGTCTTTGCTCCTTTGACTTCTGGGTATACACAGAGCAATCCCATGTGAAATGGGATTGTGTGGGCAGTTTACTAGCATGGCTAGCCAATCCTGCTAGGAGAGGGACACCGGTAGTGGAGTTGACTACACCTTAGGGTTGTTCCCTATTCTCACAGGTGGATATTAATGCCTGCTTTACCTCCTTCTGTCGAGCCCTTTGCACGAGTAATCTAACAGCTGACACTTCGGCCCGGACCCAGTTTCTTGGGGCGGCTACTGTCCCTCACATAACACGAGAGGAGGCTGATGGCCTGGGGGCTGATATTATGCTGCTGGAAGTCTTGGGGACAATTAAGGGATTGGCAAGCAGTAAAACCCACGGTTCAGACAGTTTGTCTGTTGAGTTTTACGGTACTGATGCCTCTGAGGTGGTCCCTCAGCTGGTGAAACTTTACAATGAGGTGAAGTTTGCTGGCGAGTTGCCGCAGTCCACTAGAGAGGCACCTACTGTCCATTTGTTAAAACCGGGGAAACTTGCTACAGACATTGGGACATATAGACTACTGTTTATGCTCAACGTTGATTATAAAATATTGAGCAAGATCCTGGCCTCCCGGCTGCTCCCACATATGAAAAGGTTGATTCATCCAGATCAGGCAGGATTTACCCCGAGGCGCAACACAGCCATCTATATTTGAAGGCTGGTAGAGCTCTTGGAGGACAATATGTATGATATTGAAAGGGCAGCCTTCCTGGTGGTGGATATTGAGAAGGCTTTTGACAGCCTGGAGTGGGATTATTTGTGGATGTTATAGCATGCATGGACATGGGTGCTTATTTTGTGACCTGGTCGCATTTCTTGTACACCTGCCCTATGGCTTGGGTCCATATAGACCATACCATCTCTGACAGTTATGGAATTGGGAGTGACACAAGGCAGGGGTGCCTGTTGTCACTCTTGCTATTCACTGAGGCCATGAAGCCCCTGGTGATAGCAGCCCGCTCCGGTTCCCACTATAGTGGTGTCCACATGCCGATGACCTCCTCATATTACTAAGCAGCAACAGAGGGACTTAACGGGCGCCAGGGTACTCCTCGATCTTTTTGGTGCTGTCTCGGGCCAGCGGGTAAACTGGTGAAAAATGCGAATGTTTCCTACTACAGAAACTGCCATAGCCCCTGACATCCTGGGAAATCTGATTTGGGAGCCCGGCTGACTCTCTTACTTGGGTGTGAAAATATACCACTCCATCACTGATGACATGGATGGGAACTACGGCCTGGCAGTCGACCGGCTGAAGGTGCATATTGGCTTCTGGCAAACGCTCTTGTTATCGGTGGCAGGGCCTTGTTTAAGATGCCACGCCTTTTATCTCTTTTCGGGATGGTCCTGGTGTGGCTCCCACATTCCTTTTTCACTGTTCTTAATACAATTGTAACAGCTTTCATCTGGGGCTCGGGACGCCAAAGGGTTGCCTTGTCCACTTTACAACGCCCAAGCCCACAGGGAGGTCTAGCAGTTCCAGATTTTGAATCTTACTACCTGGCAGCCCAGCTCCAGTGGTTCACACAGTGGTTGGCCAGCAGGCGATCCCCAGGGGGAACTGTAGGCCCCTTCACACCACCGTATGACACCCAGTTAAAACTGGTGCTCAACATGCCATGTACCCAAACTGTGGCCTTGCAGGCAGTTGCGACCATTCAGACGTGTTGGGACCGCTGCATGAGAAAGACGACTCTAAGGTGCTGTATTCCTCGGAGCTGCCTCTTGGCGCACTCCAGCTGTTCAGGCATGGCGTAAACTGGGTGGAACTGAACGACTGGGCTGAGGCAGGGGGATACCAGGTTGAGACATGTTTATGGATTCGACCCTACTCCTGTTTGCAGATTTTCAAGAATAATTTGGCCTCCCACAGGGTCATTCCCTGCTCCATGGGTCGGTGACCACAGCTGTCCGTGACACTGGAGGGCCGGGAATGCGGACCCCAAGGAACATCTCTGTTGCAGCTGTGTGATCCAGTCTGTGGGTACATATAAAGTGGTTACTTAATTTTACCACTCGCTGCAGGCAGAAACACTGCTGCCCCTTGAGATCCTTCGGACCAAATGGGAGGAGGATTTAGGTATTCCGATTCCAGAGCATGGCAGATGACACAGCAGCGCATTCTGAAGGTTTCCCGAAACGCAGGATTTAAGCTCATCAGTTTCTACATAATGCATAGGGCTTACCTCACCCCAGACAAGGTTAACAAATTCTTCAGCATAGCAGATGCTGCATGCCCCAGGTGCAAGGTGGTGGGTGCTTCCTTTTTTCATATTGTATGGTCATGTTCAAACTTGATGCCCTACTGGACAGAGGTCACTTGACTGCTGCCAGCAATTACAGAAAAGACTGCCCCCTCACACCAGCCTATTGTCTACTCCATTGATTCCCTCATACATCTAAATCAAAAATGACCAGTAAAGGTCAGGATTTAAGGTTAATACTGGCTAAGCGGGAGATCACCTGACAATGGAAAGATCTTAGGGGCCCACCTCTGTTCAACTGCTAAAAGAGTGGGAAAATGGGCAGGTTGGTAAGGTACACTTCTGTGGTGAGAGGCACGGAGAGGGATTGTCCGGATGGAGGCGGCTCAGGCTTGGGGGGTCCTTCCGGAGAGTTTGCAGGACCCTGTGCAACAATCATGAGACCCTTCCCTAACTAACTCCCCTAGTTGATGAGCACTAACAGTGCTAACATTTGCCCCCAATAAGATACAAAAATAACCCCTGGCCGGTAGGATATTATGTCACCTGATGCAAGGCTAGAGGAACAGCTTCCTCATCAATGGAGACTTTCTTGCCGGGCCCCATGGGACCCCAGCCTTAGGTACCAACTCGGGTATGGGGAGGGAGGGTTTTGGGGGACTGGCATTTTAAGTGCATGATGTACTCTGGTTACTGTATGATATTTGGACTCCTTGCACCTTAATATATGTTTTTCTCCATTCTGAACCGTGCCATGCAACGTTGGTTGGTTCTGCTGAGGTGCTATGGAAACCTTAATAAAATCTATTTACAAAAAAAGGGACTCTTCTGGTTCTTGATGGGCTTGTCTGAATACAAACCGCTCATAGTCCCTGTTTGCCATTGGTTTGAGGTGGCAGTTTAATTGCAGCAGTGTGGTATATGATTTGGGCGTCTTCTACCAGAGGTTTGTATATTTCGTGAATATCCTTCCCCTCCTAATGCAGCAGGTGGGCCCTGCATCTGCTGGAATATTCTGGAATATTCTCCCTTCGAAGTAGAATTGGAGGCGTTCCACCCAATCTTTCCATTGTGGCGCAAGTGCAGGTGGTGCTCCATCCACAATTAATTGATCCTGAGCTGTGCGCCGGACGTTTTGCCCCCTGGTTTTGCAGGCTGAAGCACTGTCGCCAGTAGCAATGTGGGACAACTGTCAGGCCAAGGATGTCTGTTACGTATTGCTTTTAGCTGGGCCAGTGACCAGCCACTTTTAGGTTCTCAATCCCCTCATACTTGTGGGGTCTTGGGAGTCAGAAGGCAGGACATGCTGAGTAAGGACGCTTGTGTCTCCAGTCGCTGTGTATGGACAATGGTGCCCTACCTCTGATGAGGTGGGTACCTGCTGTACTCTTGTCAAGCAGTGTGATGCGCCCTTCCGGAGAAATGCTGCAGTGTTCTGTGGCAGGAGAGGCGGAGTTACCATGTGTTCAGGGTAGTGTGCGACCTGTCAGTGCCTCGTGGCTGTATTGAATGACTCTCAGTCGGTGGATGCACTCGTATGGTACTAGGATGGGGGAGGGGCTGCTTCCACCCAGACAGTGATTGAGTATTATGCCAGCAGGTGATTGTTGCGGGGCTTTGTGGCAGGACAGGCGGGCAGGGCGACTCTTACTGCGAGTGCACAATTCTCTTTTATGAAGCTGCACAGCTGAAGATTGGAGCAGGTGCTGTGCGCGTGCCGCTTTAGGCCGCGGGCCACCACACACGTGGAGCGTTGATTGCGCTGACATGGGTGAATGTAGCGCGGCTGAACGTCTGCTCTGCTCATTGTGTTCAGCAGCGGGGTTCCCGGTGAATCTTGTGCCACGCAATACACGTGCGGATACGTGTCGTTCGTGCTTGCAGGTCGTGACTTAGCGAGTCCCACCTCTGCGCTCTTTTATTGCCACTTCAGCGTCACGCTGGGACAAACCCACACACCCCGCGCACGCGGGTGACTGACTGTTTTGAGACCCCCCTTTCCGAGATGACGAGGTGGCACAGTAGAAACGCCAGTAGCCTGGGCATTGCCTAGACCTACTGGCTTTGTCAATGCTTGTTTAATGCACCTCGACCACTGAGCCATACTGAAGGAGTTAGTTTGTGAGATATTAAATAGTGAAAAGAAACCACTTCACCCTGAGCAGAGCCTAAAGCAGAGATTCTGATGGTAGAGGATGCTTAGAACACCCTAGCTTCACGTGGCCACCCTCTATGCGAAAAGATCCGACCACAGTCTAATAAAACATTAAACAAGAGTATCGTTTTCGTTTCAGAGCAAGTCAGGCGAACCTTTCCCCAAATACGTTGCTTGAGCGCATACTCCACTGTTCTCCGGGCTCTTACATGTCCCGTCATGCCACTCCTTGCTATATCAGCACTTCTTTTCATTTGCACGGGGGTACACCGGAAACAGTACAGCATCAGGGACCAGACTGGGCTGGGTGAGAGACTGAACAGACGAAACTTCCCTAACATTGTTCTACTGGATCCTGGTGACATACTTTACAAGATTAAAAAATATTAAGCTCCGTGGGAAGTGACTTCCGGTGAAACCCGTGGAAACTTGACCCCTCACTGAATGCCACAGGAAACCTGGTCCCGGTTTGATAACGAGCAGCCTCTGAAATAAAAAATAAATAAAAAAACTGCACAAACACTAGGCAGAGGTAGGGGTCATAGACCGCGCGGGAGTGCGAGGTAAACTACCTACGGTGCCGGAAACAACCGGAAACTGCGCTGTTCAAACAAGGCCGGTCAGACATCCAGAGAAACAGACCGGGATCTACCTGGAGGCATAGAGGAGCAGGTGTGGGGGCAAATTGGCCATGGCATGCACCTGACCAGACCCACCTTATATCGACATTCGGGGTGAAATTTGTATCCATTTCCCCCTGCCGGACCCTGGCACGTTATCCGCTGTAATGATAAATGAAATTGTCCACATGTAAGGCCAAAATAATTAATTACCTGTATCTCCGCATCCGATGTCTTACATAGAATTCGTCTGCTCGATGCTATAATAAGGGGTGGAAGGTGCTATACAAAAGCAATGATATACGTTAATAAATTACTATTTTGTCTTCTTTGATCTCAGGCTGGTTATGTTCGAACTTTCCATTATGGTTCTGCGCCTATCCCTGGTTCTCCTGGCTTTGCGGACGGCTGGTGGAGGGCATACGCCCCTCTGTGACCGCCAACAATACACACGGATTTAATGGCATACAGTTTCCCTCAGAGGACTGCTATTACCGGTGCCTGCCCTGCTTCATCCTCCACGGGTCTAGGCTACAAGCCTCCGCTGGCGTGTGTTCATGATCCCGTATTCTTGGGACGATCGCAGTGTAATAACGGTTCAAAAGAGGTGCTTGGGTACATCTGGGAAAGAAAACATACTCCTATCGCGCTTTTCACCTTGTCCCAATGTAATCCTAATATCGATGATGAATAGTGTAGGTGCAGCCGGAATCGGCGCAGTGGGTTTTGAGCTCTCCTACAGTCACCGAAGGCTGAGGCCACTGCTGGTCACACTCAGTCTCAACGCAGTGACATTTGCTCCAGAAATAATGACAGCGATTAGAAATGTTTTAAACCAACCGCAGGCCTCCTCCCTCCCGCTGTGTGCCCATTCCGTACCCAGCCAGCCAGCCAAGTGTGCCAAGGTGCAACAGGCGAGACGGCCTGGCAATCAGGCCAGAGATTAGTGTAATGAGAAAGCTCGCTTTCTCAACATATACAAGTTTTGAAATCCTGCCTCACTGACACAAAGTACCCTTGCCCCACAACCAACACCCCCTTCCCCCCATCCAAACATCGTAATCCAAACCCAGAGCTGGAACCCGAAAAACTCAGTCAACCTAGTGGCGTAACGGAACGTGAACGCCCCCAGCAAGGAACATGGATGCCGCCCCCTCCGGGGACACTCAGGAGGTCTCGGGTCTGTGTGTTGTGTGAGAGTGGAGGGTGGGGGGAGTTCCCCCCTCTCTCACCGCGGGGGGTGCTTGGGGTCTTTGTTAAGACACCGAGGCAACCCACAACCCTGGGAGTCAATGAGTGGCAACAAAACGGGGTGAAATGAAGAGCAGCGGTCAAGATATACATATATTTTTCTAAACTCTTCCACAAAGGAATTGGCAACATTGAGAAATGAGACAGTAAATCCGTTCCGGCTTAATTGTTTGCAAAGGCTGTATTTTAAAATATCTCATGGGGCTAAGGAACCTGCTGCAGAGGGCTTTATATGCCCTGTAAAGCTCAGTAAACAACAGTAAACAGTAGTGGTAAGATATCTCTGGTAGTTAATAAACTTGCTGGAGGGTTAATATATCTCACAAAGCACATTGTGTAACTTGCTGATGAGAAAGTTTTGTTTTATATAGATTAGTGAGTTGCTGCTTTTGACACAGAGATCCTTTTATTACATGCAGTTCATAAATAGCAATTGTTGTAATACAGCACAGGAAGGTATGAACCAACATCAAGGACCTTCATGAAAACTGCAAGGCATGGCTTTAGAACCTTATTGTTTTATTCTCAATCTGATGTTATTATAAGGGTGCTAAAATTGTTTCCCTGTGTAGTAATAAAGTGTTATTAGTATACCGCAGATAGGACCTCAGTAATATGATCTTCCATGCTGAAATCATGGGAGCAATATCATATTTTGATAACAACTGGGGCTCTACGGCCACCAAAACCTATGAATGGGAAGCTCTCAAAACTGTGGTCAGAGGCGAGTGCCTGAGCAAGGTGGTAGGGATCAAACACCAACTTAAACTTGATCTACTACAGCAGGATGAGTAGGTATCGCCGCTACAGAAGCTGGGAAGCTCTGATGCCACTCATTGCTCTGAATTGCTTGATGCTGAGAAAACTTTGCAGGGGGTGTGGGGTGAGTTGAACAGGCCCACGGAGGGAGACAAGCTGGGGAGACTTCTTGCGTGGCTGCTCCACAGGGAAACACCATATACAGAGGTTCTGTCAATTTGGAGATCAGATGGTACGGAGGTGACAAGTAGGGTGGGAATTGTGGAGGCCTTCTGTGGCTTCCTGAGGGACATGTATAGGTCTCAGGGGGGAGGTGTTGTGGCTCCCTCAAGTGATTACATGGGGAAAGGGTGAAGTTGCTGTTCCTTACAGAGAAGCAGCTGAAGGGCTTGGACGCAAAAATAACTGAACCAGAACTGATAATGGCATTTATGGTCACACTGCACAATAAGACTCCAAGATTGGGCAAATTCCCCCCGGAAAGTTAACCAGACATTTTCCCAGACCCTGACAGGGAGACTATTAGAGGTTTATATGGAAGCAGGGCAGGTGGGGAGACTTCCTGAATCAATGCGTGAGGCAGTTATTGCAATGTTGCCTAAACTAGATACACCCACAGATGAAATGGGCTCTCATAGGCCTCTCTCTATGATAAATAAAGATGCAAAGTTGCTGTCCAAGGTATTGGCGAATAGACTTAAGCAGGTAGTGGGGAGCGGGTACACGAAGATCAATGTGGTTTTATCCCTGATTATAGTACTGCAATGAGCCTTCGGACATTAAGACGTTCTACACTCAATGAGGGACACTGACAAGGAGGGTGCACTGATAGTTCTTGACATAGAAAAAGCGTTTGACACCATCAGATGGTCATATATGCTCCAGGTAATACAGGCAATGGGCTTCAGCTGTATTTCTGGGTTTGGGTAAAGCTCCTCTACTCTGAACCAGTGGCCAGGGTACGTGAGGGTGGAGTGGTGTCTGCTAGGTGGAAGACTATGCAGCTGGGGAGTCAAGGTGGGTAATAGCACTTATATAGTTTCAATGTATGCAGACGATACACTAGTCTAACTCAGAGATCCCCATGACAATACACTAGTCCAACTCAGAGATCCCCATGTCTCCCTGCAGATTATGTTCCTGGAGCTGGAATGCTTCAGGGTGACCTCCGGCGTACGGATTAACTCGGATGAGACAATGATATTTCCACAGGCCAGAATGGCAAAAAGTTCATAAGATGGCATGCCGATGTGGGTCTGTGGAGGGACTCCCATAAATTCAGGTACCTGGGTGAACAAATTGTATTTGATCCTACTACTCAATACAGACATAATTTAGGCGTAGTGATGGAGGGACTTCAGGGCTCTATCACTTTCTAGAACACCCTTCCCCTTTTCTCTGAGGGTGGCACAGCACTCACGAAAATGGTGTTCCTACCCAGTTTTCTGTACCTACAGAATACCTGAGCTGCATTCCTAGATCCACCTTCAAGGAGTTGAACTCTCTCTTGGTCTCGTTGGTCTGGGTGGGTAAGTATGGTGAGACTGCCTGTTCTTAAACTGGACAAATAGGAGGGCAGGCTGGGACTTGTGGATTTCAAATGTTACTATATAGCATCCCAGCTCCAGTAGGCAGCTGCATGGTGCTCAATGGGAAACGTATCTTGAGCGGATGCTGGGAGGTGGAGCCGCTCCTGGTCACATTGATGAGGGGTACAGGGGTACCGTCTCCTTGTCCCTTCATGATTAAACATGTGACCATAACATAGGAGACAGCGATGAGCAGGGTCCTTCGGAGGTCCCCCTTTTCCAAATCTCTGGAGATCTAGTGGGCTGCAGCATTTCCAGTCCATCAATGACCGTTGCCAGTTGGGAATAGGGTGGCTGCTTGACATTTGGAGACTTCTATCCCTCTGACATATTCATCTCATATGAAAAGGCTCAGACTCAATTCGGAGTGGTCCCTGGTCAGTTATTGCAATATGCTACACTGTATAAGACGGCACAGGAAATTTGGCCGGAGTTCCCAGCCGCTCATGAGTCATCAGTGGTTACAAATACAATCATATAGCTTGGCGTGTAACGCATGCAATCTCCCACTTCCACAAGGCTTTAAAGGCTGACCGTGCTCGGCCGGACCTTCTGTCAGACGGCTATGGGACGCAGAGCTCCATGCACCCCTGACAGATGAAGATTGGGACACGGCAAAAGAGTGTGTGCTGACAATTTCAAGCAATGCCCGATTTTCAATTAACCCACTTCTATTACCTACATCGGACCTACATGCCACCCACACATCTCCACAGAATCTGCTCGGACAGACCACCCACCTGTCCCAAATGTGGGGAGGGTGGGGCGGACTTCATTCACATGTCGTGGAGGTGTGGTAATTTGGGCATGTACTGGCAAGCGGTACTGCTTGCATTGGCAGAAATGATCATTATATCAATAGAAATGTTGCCACATCACTGCTTGCTCAATTTAATACCCAAGCCTCTGAAACAGCAGATTGTATATAAATTTGCCTCCTTGGGGTTAGTGCTAGCTAAACACAGGGTAGCCACACACTGGATGTGAGCACAGGGCCTCACCCTAGAGATGTGGAGCAGGGATCTACGGGAATGGGCAATAGTGGGAGAGATTCGGATGAAAAGGATCAGGAACCACTCAAACCGACACAAGACCTGGAATTGTGGCTGAACATGCTTTTGAACTGGATTCTGAGACTGTGGGGGAAGATGGGAGGAGGAATGAGGGAACTATGGAAGATTGATCAGTGCTATGTCACCCTGTACTTGTACACACCAGTGCACCAATTTGTTGTCAACATGTCACTTGTATTGTGGTTACTGTTAATGGAAAAATCATTTTTAAGTGTTAATATTATAGACAACCTTAACCACTGTGTTACTTTTATATCCTGATTTTGAGTTTCACCAAGCTGTGTGCTCTTAACATATAATCCTGGGTAGTAAATACAAAGTGTGACTCCTACACTAGAAACCCTCATTGTCTTATGGAACATCCTGTACATTGATATACACATTTGTTTTACACACTTGTATAAATTATTGTCAATGTATTGTGTGTGCATGTTGTAAAGTGCTCTGTCACTCTAAATTGGGAGGATGAAAATTAAAGAATTAAATATATTATTACATTAAATAAATAATTAAACAATATATTAAATAAGAATTAAATAAAAAATGAATAAGTGCTTTTTAAATTGGTATTTGTTTAAATACTTGTACAGAATGATACAGCTGACATTCTCCCAGTGCGTGCTTATCTATTATATACATGGACTGAACTCAGTCAAAAACTTGCCTCCATATCCTAGTTTCTCGTAAGTACTTGTGAAGTGATAAAAATATGTGTGCTCCAGTTTCCTCCTTCATTGTAAATGCATCTAGTTGTTAGGCTTCAGATAGCTCCCAAGAACAGCATACCTGAACAAAAGGAGAGCTGAGGGACCTTTGTTTTGGGCTCAGTTGGAATCTGAAATAAGAAAGGCCCCCTGGCCACTTCATGTTACTACTCCAAACATAAAGCAGACAACATGCTGGTGAATTGTGTCCCTGTGTTGACAAATTACACCTGCACAAATTCACCACGGCCACACAGATCCCCAATCTGGCTCAATCATAGCTGCAGGATCCTGGATTCCCCTTCATTCCAACGCTGCCAAAACCACAAACACCTTCCTTCAAAACCTCCACCATTCCTCATAAAGAGTCCCACGCCTTGCAATCCATGTCAATTTTTTCTTATCCACTACTCTCACCCTGTTGCCTCTCAGTATCTTTTCTCTTGCATCTTACCCTCTCCCAGCTGAGAAAACCATCACCCTGGAGATGCCCCACCTCTCCTGGACAAGTGCGTCCAAACGCCCTTCTTCTGACTCAGCACAGAAACTCAGCCCACCAGTCTAGAATCTACCAAGTAGAATAACCCTCCCCTTGATTTCACCCAGAGGGGATAAAAGAGGTGACCTACAAGGTAAGAAGGGAAGGCCCAAAACAGACTCATCTGACCTCTGCAGAATTTAGGGCATATCCAGGCAAACGACCAGTATCACAAATTTTGCCCCTTTTGAGACATTTAATATCACCTGAGCCATACCCAGCTAATACCCAGATGGTCCTCCTCTGTACCGCACCAGCCGTCTTAAAACCCTGGGGGAGACGCCTATTTGCCTTCCTCATCCTAAGGCGCCTCAAAACACCATTGCCAGATAAGTTGTGCTAAATCTCTCTGCACCCGGTGCACTGTGCAGAGAAGTCATATTAACCAAAATGTGTAAAGATTGTGCTTTAAGTGGGCTGGTTCCTGCTTGGTTTGACTGGTGGCAGTACAAACAAGCACTTGGAAAGACCATAGTTCTGAGTTATCTCATTAGATTGTGGTAAACAGAATGTTTTGAAGGTGGGCCCACTGTCCTAGGGCCACTATAGGCTGAGTTATTATAAAAAATGTTTTGTAAAAAAGTAATGCCCTGCAAAGCACTACGGTGAGAGTTTCCATGCCGCGACTATTGTATTATGTTGATATCTTGACTGTAATGCTTAGAACAACCCCTAGAAGGCACCACAATGAAAATAGCATTCATAAGAAACATGGTCATGTAACCATATAGCTAGCCCCTAGAGAACACAGCCACATGAGAAGAAAATGAAAGAAAATTATGCACTGTAACCATATATTTAGCCCCTTGAGGGTGTAGTGTCTTACACATTTTCTGAGCAAACATGTCGACTGCAATGATATTACAAACAAGGTGTGAGAAAGTAGCCTCTTTCTAGCCTTGTTACCCCCACTTTTGGCCTGTTTGTGAGTGTATGTCAGGGTGTTTTCACTGTCTCACTGGGATCCTGCTAGCCAGGGCCCAGTGCTCATAGTGAAAACCCTATGTTTTCAGTATGTTTGTTATGTGTCACTGGGACCCTGCTAGTCAGGACCCCAGTGCTCATAAGTTTGTGGCCTATATGTATGTGTTCCCTGTGTGGTGCCTAACTGTCTCACTGAGGCTCTGCTAATCAGAACCTCAGTGGTTATGCTCTCTCATTTCTTTCAAATTGTCACTAACAGGCTAGTGACCAATTTTACCAATTTACATTGGCTTACTGGAACACCCTTATAATTCCCTAGTATATGGTACTGAGGTACCCAGGGTATTGGGGTTCCAGGAGATCCCTATGGGCTGCAGCATTTCTTTTGCCACCCATAGGGAGCTCTGACAATTCTTACACAGGCCTGCCACTGCAGCCTGAGTGAAATAACGTCCACGTTATTTCACAGCCATTTTACACTGCACTTAAGTAACTTATAAGTCACCTATATGTCTAACCTTTACCTGGTAAAGGTTAGGTGCAAAGTTACTTAGTGTGAGGGCACCCTGGCACTCGCCAAGGTGCCCCCACATTGTTCAGGGCCAATTCCCCTGACTTTGTGAGTGCGGGGACACCATTACACGCGTTCACTACATATAGGTCACTACCTATATGTAGCTTCACAATGGTAACTCCGAATATGGCCATGTAACATGTCTATGATCATGGAATTGCCCCCTCTATGCCATCCTGGCATAGTTGGCACAATCCCATGATCCCAGTGGCCTGTAGCACAGACCCTGGTACTGCCAAACTGCCCTTCCTGGGGTTTCACTGCAGCTGCTGCTGCTGCCAACCCCTCAGACAGGCATCTGCCCTCCTGGGGTCCAGCCAGGCCTGGCCCAGGATAGCAGAACAAAGGACTTCCTCTGAGAGAGGGTGTTACACCCTCTCCCTTTGGAAAATGGTGTGAAGGCAGGGGAGGAGTAGCCTCCCCCAGCCTCTGGAAATGCTTTCTTGGGTACAGATGTGCCCAATTCTGCATAAGCCAGTCTACACCGGTTCAGGGGACCCCTTAGCCCTGCTCTGGCACGAAACTGGACAAAGGAAAGGGGAGTGACCACTCCCCTGACCTGCACCTCCCCTGGGAGGTGTTCAGAGCTCCTCCAGTGTGCTCCAGACCTCTGCCACCTTGGAAACAGAGGTGCTGCTGGCACACTGGACTGCTCTGAGTGGCCAGTGCCACCAGGTGACGTCAGAGACTCCTTCTGATAGGCTCCTTCAGGTGTTGCTAGCCTATCCTCTCTCCTAGGTAGCCAAACCCTCTTTTCTGGCTATTTAGGGTCTCTGTCTCTGGGGAAACTTTAGATAACGAATGCAAGAGCTCATCCGAGTTCCTCTGCATCTCTCTCTTCACCTTCTACCAAGGAATCGACTGCTGACCGCGCTGGAAGCCTGCAAAACTGCAACATAGTAGCAAAGACGACTACTGCAACTCTGTAACGCTGATCCTGCCGCCTTCTCGACTGTTTTCCTGGTGGTGCATGCTGTGGGGGTAGTCTGCCTCCTCTCTGCACTAGAAGCTCCGAAGAAATCTCCTGTGGGTCGACGGAATCTTCCCCCTGCAACCACAGGCACCAAAAAGCTGCATTACCGGTCCCTTGGGTCTCCTCTCAGCACGACGAGCGAGGTCCCTCGAATCCAGCAACTCTGTCCAAGTGACCCCCACAGTCCAGCGACTCTTCAGTCCAAGTTTGGTGGAGGTAAGTCCTTGCCTCACCTCGCTAGACTGCATTGCTGGGAACCGTGACTTTTGCAGCTACTCCGGCCCCTGTGCACTTCCGGCGGAAATCCTTTGTGCACAGCCAAGCCTGGGTCCACGGCACTCTAACCTGCATTGCACGACTTTCTAAGTTGGTCTCCGGCGATGTGGGACTCCTTTGTGTAACTTCGGGTGAGCACCGTTTCACGCATCCTCGTAGTGCCTGTTTCTGGCACTTCTCCGGGTGCTACCTGCTGCTAAGAGGGCTCCTTGTCTTGCTCGATGTCCCCTCTACCTCCTGGTCCAATTTGCGACCTCCTGGTCCCTCCTGGGCCACAGCAGCGTCCAAAAACGCTAACCGCACGATTTGCAGCTAGCAAGGCTTGTTGGCGTTCTTTCGGCGGGAAAACACTTCTGCACGACTCTCCACGGCGAGAGGGATCAGTCCACCAAAGGGGAAGTCTCTAGCCCTTTTCGTTCCTGCAGAAACCTCAGCTTCTTCTGTCCAGTAGAAGCTTCTTTGCATCCACAGCTGGCATTTCCTGGGCATATGCCCATCTCCGACTTGCTTGTGACTTTTGGACTTGGTCCCCTTGTTCCACAGGTACCCTAGATTGGAAATCCATCGTTGTTGCATTGTTGGTTTGTGTCTTTCCTGCATTATTCCTCTAACACAACTTCTTTGTCCTTAGGGGAACTTTAGTGCACTTTGCACTCACTTTTCAGGGTCTTGGGGAGGGTTATTTTTCTAACTCTCACTATTTTCTAATAGTCCCAGCGACCCTCTACAAGGTCACATAGGTTTGGGGTCCATTCGTGATTCGCATTCCACTTTTGGAGTATATGGTTTGTGTTGCCCCTATCCCTATGTGTCCCCATTGCATCCTATTGTAACTATACATTGTTTGCACTGTTTTCTAAGACTATACTGCATATTTTTGCTATTGTGTATATATATCTTGTGTATATTTCCTATCCTCTCACTGAGGGTACACTCTAAGATACTTTCGCATATTGTCATAAAAATAAAGTACCTTTATTTTTAGTATAACTGTGTATTGTGTTTTCTTATGATATTGTGCATATGACACTAAGTGGTACTGTAGTAGCTTCACACGTCTCCTAGTTCAGCCTAAGCTGCTCTGTTAAGCTACCATTATCTATCAGCCTAAGCTGCTAGACACCCTATACACTAATAAGGGATAACTGGGCCTGGTGCAAGGTGCAAGTACCCCTTGGTACTCACTACAAGCCAGTCCAGCCTCCTACACAAGGCCCTTAAAACACAAACTACTCCCAGCAGTAAAACAAAACTTACAGCCATGAGAGAGCTTAAATAGACACTGAATGGTAAGAGGGGTTATTATTTTGGGGTCCCTAGTGTGGGAACCCAGAGATGATGTAGACTGAAAGAGCACGTTGCCGTGAACATTTTGGTCATGGTCCCATTGTCCTAGGACCACCACAGGATGAGTTATGAGCACATTTTTTCTAAAATTAATGGCCAGCAAAGCTTTATGGGGAGAGTTTCCTGAGTGCAGTGAATATTGTAGTGTCTGCTGTGTGTCGGGTGAGCCGCTTTAAGGATTTCTGTGTTTTTCACCTAAAGCATTTATCAATTACAAGTGTTTTTGTGAAAGCTATGGAGCGTGAAGGGGAGGGCCAAAAAAAATTACTCTGATTAGGTAACAGTGTGAACAATGTGATCAGTGCTTCAATACCGCTGATGGAGTTCTGGGTGTTCTGTGCTGCTTGCGCCATGGCCGCCATAGAGCACAAAGAGGAGAGACATAAGAAAAAATAGTTTGACCACGCTGTAGTATATCGGCAATCGTGCAGTAATCCAAATAACAGGGTCAGTCTGCAAGGCAGTAACAAAACCGCCCCAAGGCGGGACAAACGTAAAGCATTTACCAATGACATCAAGGGATTTTTGAAAGAAAACCCCACGAACGAATAAAAGTGATGGGCATGAGATGGGCATGGTTAAAAACCCACAGAATACTTACAACAGGTCGAAAAGTGCTTGTACGCGTGACCTAAAAATGTGGTTCACAGGAGTCGCTACCAGGCCCTCTTTTAATGGAATTACCCACAGTAATAATTTGAAATAATAAATAATCGTAATATTAATAAAATAATGTAGGGTAGACAGGCCATGGACACTGTATGGCTGCTACTGCCCTGGGGTATCTCCTTTGCTAGGGCTGAGCTGCTTCACTATGGGCATTCTCACTCCCAGTAACCATTTTAATAGCTTACTGCAGGGTCTGAGACTCAGAGGCAATCAGCCCACTTAAAGACCCTGCATTAATTAATACCCAACCTTGGAACGGGTCCCTCTTGTGCCCTATATTCATGTCCCTAGCTTTACAGGAAAAAAACCTCTAATGTGTTTCTGAACAATGACTGTAAAATCCGTTAAGGCAATGCCAGTGATTTTGGTTTCTGTGAACATTTCACACATTTTACCTAAGCTTGCTGTCACTAAGAGTGTTTGTTGTTCACATGTTATGCTTCTGTATTTTTTTCAGGCATCATACGATCGCCATTATGCGTCTCTGTGGGCTCAGGATGTAGGTGCATGCTTATAATGGGCCATTAATGACAAGTTTGCACTGAGGGAGAAGGTAGTGCATGTTTCTGACATTGCCTATCAGTAGATCATAGAGGTATTCAAAGCACATGCTCATCCAATCCCTGTCTGGGGAAAGCAAAAGATAAGGAAGAAGGGAAAAGGACCACCACGAAAACTAGGAGCACAGGCAGACGCCCCTCCTGGATGATGTGCAAGACCACTGTAGAGTCTTCCCCAGCATGGTGCTCGCAGAATAACTAGGCCACACACGGAGCTGTAAATTACACACCTTTATTCCTGTGTGTACCCGTGAACGCTAACATTCTATAGCAAGTGTTAATAGATTCTATTCTAACGATTACATCACACATTGATATGGACTCCTCGGGGAGCCTGAAAGGTTCTGTTTTAAATCATGTAAGACACTACATCTCCCCCTCTGCTAAATGAAAAATTGCAAATCTTTAGAGAATCATAAGACAGACACAAATATATACATATATTGAGAAATATGTACAGCTATATCTCTTCAATTGATCTTCTTGACGCTTTGACCTATTGACCCGATCTGGTTACTGGAAGCTGTAAATGATCCTCTTTAATGCTGGAGCGTGCCAATGATGGTAAGGAATCAGCAACAGTTATCGAGTTTTCCAAACCAGTTTTTCTTTCATCATCTCAAGTTGAAGAGTGATAAAACAATGGCCTGAAGTGAGAAGAGTCTCTGGTAAGGGACTTATCAGGTCGTTGGGCAGTCACCATGTGTCCTTGGATAGACACTACTTAAAAATGTAAAAAAATTGTAAGAAGCATCAGATTTTCTTTTCTGAAACTGTTGAGCGATCACTAAATCTCCTTTTCGGAATAAGAGCTCTTTCGCATTTCGTCTCTCGTCTGCATAATTTTCGTTATGTGGTCCATTGGGGTATCTTGGTTGCCATTGCTCTCCTGAACATCAAACTCGCAGGACTTTCACCTGTGTTCGAGTGAGTTGTCAAACAATAAGCTTGTAGAGTCAAATTTAGTATTGTTTTTGGACTGAGCTTCTCAAGAGTTGCAAGCTGCACTGCTTTCTTTAACATACTCATAAACCGCGTAACAAGTCCACTGGCCTGTGGCCATAAGAGTGCAATCTTTGGATGCTTTATGTTTAGATGTTCCAGAAATCATTCAAATTCCTTGCTATTTAAGAGTGGGCCATTGTCAGAGTTCACAATGGCTGGTAAGCCCCAAGTTGCAAAGATGCACTCAAGTTTTTCGATTACTCGCTTATGTGCTATGGATGAGAACTCTTTGACTAAAGGAAACTGTGAATCTTCAATCAATCAAATCAATCAATCAATCAAAGAAATTTGCACGCTACTCTCCCGTGAGGGTCTCAAGGCGCTGGGGGGAGGATGAACTGGGGGGGGGGCAAGGAGGGTCACTGGTCGAAGACCAGTAGGTCTTTGGTTTTGCGAAGGTCGGTGGGGAGGGAGTTCCAGGTTTTGGGGGCGAGGTAGGAGAAGGACCTGCCTCCTGTGGTGGTGTGCTGGATGCAGGGGACTGTGGCTAGGGCGAGGTCGGCTGATCGGAGATTGCACGTGGAAGTTTACTCTTTCATTGAGGTAGGTTGGGGCGGTGTTGTGGAGGGATTTGTGTGCGTGGATGAGGATCTTGAATGTGATTCTCTTGTCTATGGGGAGCTAGTGTAAGGATTTGAGGTGTGGTGAGATTCGTTCGTATCGGGGGAGGCCAAGGACGAGGCGCGCAGCTGTGTTCTTGATTCTTTGGTGTTTGCATTTGAGTGTGGTGCCGGCTTAGAGGGCGTTGCCGTAGTCCAGTCTGCTGCTGATGAGTGCGTGGGTGACTGTCTTTCTGGTTTCTGGGGGGATCCATTTGAAGGATTTTTTTAGGATGCGGAGTGTGTGGAAGCAGGAGGAGGTTAGAGCATTGATTTGCTGTGTCATGGAGAGGGAGGGGTCGGGGATGATGCCGAGGTTGCGTGCGTGGGTTGCGGGGCCTAGGGTGGTGGGCCACCAGGAGTCGTCCCATGTGGTTTTGTTGGGGCCGAAGATGATGACTTCGGTTTTGTTTGAGTTGAGCTTGAGATGGTTAGTGGTCATCCAGTTGGCAGTGTCTAGGAGAGCGGCGTGTAGGTTGGTTTTGGCGGTGGTGGGGTTGCGGTGAGGGAGAGGATGAGTTGGGTGTCATCTGCATATGAGAGGATGGTGATTCTGTGTGCTCGGAGAATGTTGGCTAGGGGGATCATGTAGATGTTGAAGAGTGTGGGGCTGAGGGAGGACCCTTGGGGTACTTCGCAGGTGATCTTGGTAGTGTTGGAGTGGAAGGGCGGGAGGCGGACTCTCTGGGTTCGGTCGGTGAGGAAGGAGGAGAGCCAGTCTAAGGCTTTGTGGTGGATTCCTATGTTGTGGAGGCATGTGCGGAGTGTGTGGTGGCAGACGGTGTCAAAAGCTGCGGAGAGGTCTAGGAGGATGAGTGCGACAGTCTCGCCTTTGTCGACTTTGGTCCTGATGTCGTCAGTGCATGCGATGAGGGCGGTTTCTGTGCTGTGGTTCTTGCAGAACCCAGATTGTGAGGGGTCAAGGGTGTTGGTTGCTTCGAGGGAGTGGGATAGGCGAGTGTTGACTAATTTCTCTGCAACCTTGGTGGGGAACGGGAGGAGGGAGATGGGGCGGTAGTTGGAGAGGATCTCCGGGTCGGCTTGTTTTTTTTTAGGAGATCGGTAATTTCCGCGTGCTTCCAGGGGTCTAGGTAGGTGGCGGAGTCGAAAGAGGAGTTGATTATGTTGTAGAGTATGGGGACGATGGTAGGGCTAGCTTTGTTGTAGATGCGGTGTGGACAGGGGTCGGAGGGGGAACCGGAGTGGATGGAGTTCATGTTTTTTTCAGTTTCTTTGTGTGTGGTAGGGGTTCCTGTGGATAGTGTGGTGGGGGGTTCTTGAGTGGGGGTTGAGTTGGGTGAGAGAGGGGTATGTGAGGTGGGTGTGTGTGATGTGAAGCTGTTATGGATGTCCAGGATTTTGTGGAGGAAGTGGTTGGAAAGGGCGTCACATAGGGGCTGTGTGTGTGTGGGGTCTATGTTGCTGGCTTTGGGTTTGGCAAGTTCGTTGATGATGGTGAAGAGTTCTTTGCTGTTTTGGGAGTTGTTGTCAAGGCGTGTCTTGTAGTGATCTCTTTTGGCGGTGCGTATGAGTTGGTGATGGGTGCGAATGTTGGTTTTGAGGGTGGAGAAGTTGGTTGAGGAGGGTTCTAGTCTCCATATTTTTTCAGCTTGGCGGCATTTGCGCTTGGAGTTCAGGGGTGAACCATGGGGCGTTCTTGATGTTGCGGGTGGTGATGTGTTTTCTGAGGGGTGCTAGTGTGTCTGCGCAGGTAGTGATCCATTTGTAGAGGTTGTGTGCTCCTGCGTTGGGGTCGTTGGTGTGGGGGGGGTTATGGGCCAGTTGGGAGTTTAGTCGTTCTGTGGGGATCTTGTCCCACATGCGGTAGGGTGTGGTGTGTTGATGGTAGTGTGTGGGGGGTTTGGTGAAGGAGAAGGAGAAGTAGACGCAGCAGTGGTCTGTCCAGAGGAGTTCGGTGGTGTGGGTGTAGGCTATGTGTTGGCTTGAGGTGAAGATTGCATCCAGCGTGTGTCCTGCTGAGTGGGTGGGTGCAGTGACCAGTTGTTTGAGTACGAGGTTGTTGAGGTTGTCTATGAGGGAGGTAGTGTTGTGTCTTGTGGGTTTTCTAAGTGAAAGTTGAAATCACCGAGGATGGTGTAGTCAGTGGAGGTGAGGGCATATGGGCTGATGCTGTCGGCGATGGTGTCGCAGAAGGCGGGGCGTGGTCCGGGTGGTCTTAATCTATGATCATCATTAAATAATGTCCATTGTCAAAAGGACCAAAGAAATTGATGGCGATTTTCTCCCAGGCGTGTTTAGGGAGTTCTAACATGTTCAGAGTATGTTGGGTGACTTTGGTTGACAGACAATTGTATATGTGCCAGGCTTTGAGTACCTTTTCAACTCTTTCATCTAGGTATAGAAACTAAACTCGGTCTCAGAGAGCTCTCTTTATAGCAACAATGCCACGCTGTCCTTTGTGAGCTAATTCTATCACCCCTTGTCATAGACTCTCCAGAATCAAGATTCTCAATGTATAACTCTGTCCTGAGTTATGGACAATTTGTCTTTTATTTGTATTTTATATTCTTATACTTTTGATTTTCACCATCATTACTGAGAGATTGAGTGTGTTTGTGCCACGGCTGATGTGTAATTATTTTTAATTTAGCAGGTCACTATCATGACTCGTTGCAGTGACAAGCTGGGCTAATGATACAACTACTGGTGTACTTGACAATGAAACTGATTTAAGCCTCAGCCATTTTGAATGGAGTACCATGACCTTGAATAGGAACTCTTGAAAGGTAGTCAGCAGGATTCTGATCTTTTCCGGGTTGCTGCACAATTGTATAATTGTATTCTTGCAATAGTAGTCCCCATTGTTCAATTCAAGGAGGCATCTTGGCTTCTGGATTGCTGAAGATGGTCAGCAAAGCTTGATGATTTGTGACCAGTGAAAAAGGCTTTCTGTACAGGAATACATGGAAATGTTTACAAGCCCATACTACAGCCAAATTTTCCTTTCCAGGCTGTGAGTAAGCATGTTATGTTTGAGACAAACTTCTGCTAGCATTGGCCACAATATGTCGTCTTGCATTTGAACGTCCACTATGCTGTGCAAGTATCGCGCCTAACCCAAAGTGGCTAGCATCAACCACAATCTCAGTGTGTAGATTTGAATTGAAGTATACCATTTCTGTAGCATTTTCAATGGTGTATTTGATGCACTTGAAACTCTTTTCACATTCTGTTGACCATTTAAAAGGAACTCTTTTCTTTGTTAACTCTCGTAATGGAGCACTGACAATGGCAAAGTCCTTTATGTATTGTGAGCTGTAGCTGACCATTCCAAGAATAGAACGTAACATTGAAACATCTTGTTGGGGTTCAGCATTAGTCAAGTATCGGACTTTTGCAGGATCAGGTGTCATGCGCCAATCAGAAAAAACATGACCAAAGAATTTCAGTTTCGTCTTATTGAATTCACACCTGACTGCGTTTAAGGTCAAACTTGCATCACCGAGTAATTGACAAACTTGTGTGAAGGCTCTATTGTGCTCCTTCCGTCTAGCTCCAAAGACCTGCATGTCATTGTTATAGTTAAACGCATTCACAACAGGTTTTATGATGATTTGTATGATGTCTTGGAAAAGTTCTGTGGCTGATGACACACCAAAACTCAGGTCCATATTTATGGGTTTTGTGCTGCAGGGATGTGCAGTATTTATCCAATATGGCATACTCTTATCTTTTCCCCCTGCGCTGGTGGCCTTTCGGCAGCCTAGCAACAACACAGGCATCCTGGCACCATTGTATATGGGTGCCTGTGTTGTAAGGAGGATTGATTTTGTGAGAGGCGTTTTCCTCATTCTATGTGTGCTGCAGAATACAGCACATGTAGTAAGACAAAAAAACGAGGTGAAACAAACATTTTTCTGAGGCTGTGGTGTGGGAACACCCATGCAACACCCATGGAAACGCCTCCTTGGCACACAGTAATGTAATGCAGTGATTTGCGCTCCGTTACATTACTCTAGATTTTATGTAGCCTTGCAGGGCCATGCAAGGTGGCCTTGCGTGGCTTCATAAATCTCACTTAAGGTTTGCGTCACTCCTGCATCACGTAGCTTGGTGCAAAAGCAACACAAACCAGACTATAAATATGGCCCTTAGTCTCTTGTATGTAAATAAACCAACATGTGTAGCAAAGGTTGTAATATATCTGCAGCTTTCATCTAGTTCTAACTGATGATAACCTTTACTCAAATCAAACTGAGAGAAGATTTTAGCACCATTCAATTGAGTGATCATGTGAACAATGTCGCTCTTGTTCAATCGCTTTGTTTGTATGATGCATGTCAACGCATATTTGCACAGCTCCTTCGTGGTCCTTTTTAGGCACTACCACTATGGGAGAAAACCATGGCGCTGGACCAGTGGAATGTTCAATAATGTCACTGTTAATGATTCAAATTCTTTTTCACCAGCTTCTTGTAAATGAAAAGTAACTCACCTGTGTCTCTGAGCAACAGGACGGATATCCTCAATTATATGCAGTTTTACTTTCATAGGCTTTAACTTTCCTAAGCCATGAAACATTGAAGAGAATTCACTTCGTATTTCGTGATGAGCATTCCTGTTGAAATTCACTGAAATTAGACCAAGGTCAGCAGCTTTGTTGGAACTGAGCAAGCAGGCACTTGCCGCTGTCTTGAAGCACATGGATCGGTGCTTGTACCTTTGTTTTCTTATATTTCTCTTTTGCCATAAACTAACATTTACTCTTTATGGGTGTTGATGCAGCACAAGTGTACACTTTGGTATTTGACCATGTTAGTCACGGTAATGGAGATAGATCATTGTACTTTTCTTCAGGCATTATATTTATCAAAGCACCACTATCACTAATGAAAGCCATTGAATATCCATTTATTTCCAAGGTAATCTTTGGACAGTGTTTATACAATTTTTTTACTTTGACATGTCGACTTTTCTTTGACTGACTTTTCTCCTCACACACATTCAGTCTGACATGTGCATGTTTTTCTTTGGTAAGCATTGACATGGCACTAATCCCTTTCTTCACTTTCACTTATTATTGAGGCTAAAAAACAGTTTGACAAGGATTTAGATGGCGATCGACTTCATTTAGCATCTATTTGCCTCAACTGATGCTGCCTCTTGGCCTTGTGGGCATTGAACGTTGCTTCTGGAATGTTCTGGTGGCCATTTTGTCTTCGAGCCGTGACACACTTACTTTTTCCTTTGCTCTGCACATCGTCACGTGACGACTGTCCCTGAGAATCTGCATCATCACTGAGGCCTGATGATGTTTCAACTTGTGGGTCATCTAAAACATTCTTTGAAGATTTAACCTTCTTGGTCTCCATCGGAGCCCCTTCACTCACAGAGACCTCTGGAGGTGTTCTGAGTCGTCACCCAGCAGCTTTGATGGTATGCTGTTTCAGGTGTAGGACAGCTCAGTAAGCACAACCCCAGTGCTTCTTCTTGGGTCCCTCCACCCGGTTCTGAGATCGTAATGCTCCACTTATCAAAACTCAAGTAAGAGTAATAACATTATGCTTTTTTTTACTTGTTCTGTCAGCCAGCATTATTTGATGTCTAATAATTGTCTTTAACTCCAATTTGTAAACTTGGTTGATTCCGCCTTCAGCATTAACACTCCTTAATGCTGTAGAGCGGTACCTTTTTGTAAGCTCTTGGTCGTAGTTTCTTGACCAGCGATGTGTAGACTTTTCCGTGAAGCTCTCTTTCCATTCACACACTTCACACCACTGGAGTTGTGCTTTGACTCCACATACTCCAACTGTCTACTTGGTTTTTCAACAAAGGCACACACTGTAGCACAAGCAGTTTGCTTGGACCAAGGCAAACTCTCCAGGTAAAGCACTTTCTTCTTCAAGTTACTTATCCCCTATCTCATCGCCAGTTGTGGTGTCTGCCCCAGCCTGGCACCTGCTGAATAACTATGAATGGTTGGTTTAGAATGCTGGAGCTCACAGGTACATGCAGAGGAAAAAAGACGTGCAATTTACAGCTCTCTGTGGCCTAGATTATTTTCTAACGATTATGTCACACATTGATACGGAGTCCTCAGGCAACCAGAAAGGTTCCATTCTAAATCATGAAAGACACTGCAACCAAAAGAGGACCAGGAAAATCTGGACCACCAGGAGGACCTGGACAAAGATGAACAATAGCAGGAGGACAATGGGGTGGATCAGTACTTACACCTAGGACTTACGGTCCTTGAAGAGCCAAGAGTCACTGGTGCAGAATTTTGAATGGAATGAGAATGAGGTATTGGAGGAAGAGCAGGACCACCAGGAAAGGACAACCAGAAGCAGAATCATCAGGAAGAAGAGGACAATGTCCTAGATCATTAGGAATACAAGGATCACGGTGACCAGATTTTACACCACATGTATTAAGAGACCCTCCTAGTTAGGGCCACGCTTCTAATGAGAGCTGCTTAATTATGCTTGTTAGGCCGCTCTCCAGGGGGGACAATGCAAGCCCATGCGGCTCAGGGGGCGACTAACCCTTCAGGGCCCCTAATCCTTCAGGGCAGGCCACATTTCACCCCAAAGCCGATGAATATCTGTGATATATGGAAGACTCAGAGGCTACTCTCCACATTTTGTGAGGGGGCATCACTTCACACTACTGCAGCACGCTTCTCGTAGAGACCCCTGCACCTCCTTTCACAGCCCACTTAAAACGAGGCATCTGTATTTTGAGAGAGGTCCCACTAAATTGGGAGGGTGCAAAGGTGACATTTAATGCATACCATATTTTGAAATATTGTGTAAAACGGCACGAACCCAATTCACCTTTCACCAACACTTGTGTTATTAATTGTATTAAACACACCGAACATGCTATGAAAATGCGTTGGGCACATGGGTTTATTCTCTCTCTGACACTGACACTGTGGCTGAAGAATTAAGAGAGAACACTTGAAACAGACGGATCTCATTACTCAACACTGTCACTGCTACATCATGCAAAGCAAACCCACCTGGTCACCCGTGTCCCTGTAAAGTTGTACGTACTCTGGAACTTCAGCACACAGATGTATGTGGTTAGTGTGAAGCTATACTCCAACTCTAACAATGCAGTATATTTTTATTTAGTTTATGTATAGTGTCATAAAATACTAATTGCATGCAAAATACATAATTTCTTCGATTTAAAGGTAACAACACTTAGCAAAGATCCCAACAACGTACTTCAATCTGTAAGCAAAATGCGAGCAACCCAATTTAATTACAGGAGGAATACATTGATCCATGCACACCACCTTCAGAAGTCGCGTATAATCACGTCTGTTTGAAATTGCTAAGGAACCAGTTGTCAATGACTGAAATGTACTATTTCCACTCGATAAAGCGAGGGAACAATGCACATATGATCCTTTCGCGTACCTGCACCTACCCACCCGTTTCTCTTCTCTGTGCCCTTAAAGGGAGTAGATCAGATACATAAAGGGAAACAAAACAACAATGATACTTAAGTGCAACGCAAAATTGTGCCAGGGCGTCATGTACCTAACGTGCTGAGGCGGGCTCTACAGGGCCCAACACCTCTTGTGCTGCGCCCAAGCCGCTTGCTCCTGCGTGCTTTGCCAGATCCCCTTTTCCCTGGGCCAATTGGGACATGCTCTAGGTTGCCACATTCCCCCCTGACCCGCCCCCTGTTACACGACCTGTCCTTGGACAGACTCTCCACAGTCCCGCCCCCGGGTGTTCATAAAGCTCGGAGCAGCAACTTCTCTCGAGCAGCAGAAACTTTCTTTGGGATCTGGCCTGTCACTGAGCGCCGCTCCGCCCCACAGCATGGCCCCTCCGACGCACCCGGACCTCAGCGGCACCTGGAATATGGTCAGCAACGAGAACTTCGAGCCGTATATGCAGAGACTGGGTGAGTGTCACCCCCTCTTGAACCTGGGGTTTTCAAGCAACCGGCATACTCCCCGCCCCCCCCCCCCCCCACACACACTCTCACACACACACACACACACACACACACACCCCCCCCCCGACTCCGCCGAGTGAACAAGTCAGGTGTCCTGCTAGAGTCTAATACTCACAGGGCTTCTATATGGCCCACAGAACTTAAGTTGTCCCAGTTTCAAAGTATTTTATATCTGGTTAGTATTTTGATACTCGCATTCCTGCGAGTAGAATGGAAAAAATGTAACTACGAATCCCAGAATGCTCCGTTAAATGACAGTACTGTGTAAACCACTCACATATGAAGGGGACAATCTGGGACACTTACCCCACAGTACCTTGACAATTACCCCTTGTCACCACGGACACGGCTTCTCGATCAGAAAAACTAATACATTCTGGGCGTTGTCATTTTATTTAACTGCATCTCTTAGACTCGCCAAACAGATGATGGGTTTGTCCGTTTAAAAAAAAGCCCGTGACTGGGAACATTTTTCGTGATGGCGTGCAGTGAGGTTGTCAGACTAGTCGGAGCCAACCTAGAAAATAGAAATAAAAAAAGATCCTCCTAGAGCGCTGTCTGCCCCCGCTCCCACACCGGCATTGGTAAGTGCTTGTCTGCTTTTAACTTTGCCCCTCCTCCCCCCCCCTCGTCTGAGGTGAGTGATGCTCTTGCTGCAGAGAGGTGTAACTTGTAGCATGGCTCCCAAGTTTCAGGTCCGTGTGGGACTAGAAGTTCAAGTTCCGTGTTTTTCTTTACGTTCTGAGGCTCGTGGTCCTGGTTCAATAATGGGATAAACAATACCACTCATGATAGGATGTTAAGAAAAAGTTTAACTAAAACAGCTAGTCAAGCGTGGACCCGAGCAACATGGAAGGGCTTTTGAATATTACGTGTTGCTGCGCCATTGTATCAGCATCTCAAGTTTAAGTCTTTGTCGCAGGTATAGTAAAGTTCAATTTACAAGTTAAACTCGATATTTGTGAGGTGGGTCCCTGGGTTTATGGATCTACTGCAGTGGCACTTTTTTCCAGCTCGATCAAAAGTTACTAAAAATGTGGCGGTATGTGTTCACGCCGGTTGGAAGACACTTTGCAGAGGTTAACTAGTCGCCTTTCAGTTTCCTATTTATGTATCTGATTGTTAAACTAGCATTAATGGGGTGAAATCTTTACCTAGACGACATTACCACGTGTACAAATTACAAAATAATCTAGTAATTTAAAAATATATATGCTGCATCATTACTTGCCCTTTCTTGCTTCATATTTTACTGAATCTTGCTGCATAATTTGACTCTGCTGCCGCATAATTCAGTGGCCATGCATACGTTATAAAGAGCCTCTGTTGTACATGAAGATATTGCAGGTAACCGTGGAGGCACATGGCTGAAGGCGTGACCGTTATAAGGTTGTGGAACTCGGAGGTTACTTGCAATATCCTTAATGTATGGCAGGGGTATTCTATTCCTTATAATATAGTCACTCAATAACCCTTAACCCAAACCACTTAAATCCTTGGTTTGCTGTACTTTTATACAGAAGGGTACGTAAACATGAAGAATAAAATAAGAAGCTCGGATGCAAACTTAAACACACCATTTTATTTGTCAAAATTGAAAAAAAAAAAAACCTCCTGCTATAATTATGTAGAAACATGCAGAGATTGTTTTCCTGTAATGACCAAAAGTGTGGAAAATATGTTGCAATATACATTTCCATTCTAATAATGCCTGTTAATCTAGAGAAAACAGCAGTAGAAGGAAAAGCCATGCTTTGTTTCTGTTGGGGTGTGTGTGGTGTACTGCATGTTTTTGCAGCTTAAATTGTGCTCCGTTTCATCTAGGGTACTGGCAGAAGGCACTGTAACGTCACAACTCAACTGTAGTAACATTACATTTGAGCAGCTACATAATTTCTTAATTACAGGTGACTAGGGATGGAAATAATCTCATGTAAAGAAGTTCGAGATTGGCTTTTTCTACACCTCCTGACTCTTCTGCTATAAATAAAGGACTGTGGACAATTCCCAGTCCAAGTAGCTTTTCCGTCTAATAAAATCAAGCATTAGCAAAACCAGTTGGTCTGGTTTAAATTTGCAAACACAGCTTGCTCAGATGCACAAACACTTTGTGCCATGGCACTATGTAAACTACTGCCCAGAACCACAAGCTTGAGAACTAGTAAAAGCGCATATACTGAATAGGCGGAATAAGGCAGGTTGCACAGATGTTCATGCTTACACTTGTATTAAACCCAGACCTAGTAGCTTTGCCGGTGCTTGTTTGTTTTTTGTCAGTTACAAATTCAAAGCCTAAATGTGATTCATATTCTTGGGGCCTGTACTCCCTGTTGTCTAAAACTTGTGCTGTACCTCGATGAAGCTCATCCAAACTAACTCTTGTGAATGCCTCTGACGGAGCCCCAGATTAGCATTTTGGGTTTATGGTTTAGTTGCGATGCCCTTCGTGTAAAGCAGTCCAGAGTAATTCTCAATGGCTGAAATTCATTCGGGCTTTCCAGCCATCGCTATCGTGTTTTGCTTAGTGGTTAACTTTGGTTACTGCGGTTGTTTCTGCTGTAGTTAAAGTTGTGGTCCTTGCTGTCGCGGGTCTCTGCTTCCAACTTTTGCAGTGGTGCTGTGTTGCTGCTGTTCTACCTGCGTAGGTGTAAACTATGGTCACTACCGCAGTCCAGCTATGGTGGGAGCCACTGTGCCTGCTGTGATTGTAAATACCACTGTTTTGCTTGTAATTTCTGAAGGAGCAGTTGCATCGGTCGTTATTGCGGTGGTCACGTACCCGAAGCCCCTCCTTTCAATATTTTTCGTGATCGCATGAGCCCGGGGAGAGAGCTAAAGGCGCCTCTCTGCGGAAGGAACCGCACGCGGTTTCTGGCCAGTCAAGCGGCCTGCTGCCAGTCTGGTCAACATCCAAAGCCCTCCTTTGTACTTTATTTACACACTGATGTGGGCGGTCGACGAGCTTAAAGCAGTCTCTAGCTAGACCTTAAAATCAGAACTGTGAAATTCCAACGTGCCAATCTTAAGAGACAAACTACGTTTTCTCGACACAGACAAAAAAGAAACCGCTTTAAATACAATCTCTCTGCAGTCCCGGATCAGGCGCCGTTAGCGAGGTAGTAATGCATGCATCTCTTATCTTGTTTTCTGGGTGTGCCGCACTATTGCCAAGGAAGGGAGCAGGGCAGAGGGCTAGGACTCGGACAAATCTCCTTCAAAGGCGCTGGGAAATGGTGCCTGCCTTGAGTGCCGATATGGTGGCGACTAAACACCTGAGAGCTGGGAGACTGGCACGCCAGGACTCCGCTGACTTCCACCAGAGGCCTACTTTAAGGACAATAGTGTTGGATGCGTACTATGGGAGGCCTATTATCCATGGGAAGCTAAAACAAACAGGCAGCTGAGCTAGAATCCAGCCTCTTGACAGCAGAAGGGGAGTGTGCCCTCCACCTATCCCTGCCTGCCCCACACCACATAGCCCTTCTCAACGAGGCATACTGTAGCCTGACAGAAAAGGAGGCATGGACGCAATGTTGAACTAAACAGACTTTATAAAGTAGGTAACCAGGCCAGGAAATTGCTGGCCCGATTGGTGCAACGGGAGGAGGAGAGGTGCTGGGTACACCGAATGACTGACGAGGGGCGCACTGTGCAGAACCACCCCCGAGGATTTTGTGAGCGCTTTGTCCGTGCACCTTGCAGCGCTTTACCACCCAGGGGCTGCAAAGTCCAGGCCGACGTACAAGGGTTGGTGACCCTCAAACACGGGCCTGTGACTGACTAGGAGGACATCATCTCCCTGTATGCTGATGTTTTACTCTACTTGGTGTACCCGCTGACCTCTACCCTCAGGTTCCTTAAGATTCTTGATGCATACGGAAGGTATTCTGAGAGCCACATCAACTGGCAAAGGTTGGTGCTGTTTCCACTAACTAGCTGGCGTCCCACTGCTGGGTGGCCCTGCCCCCTTGTAGTGTTCACCAGATGGCTTCCAGTACTTGTGTGTGGGTCATATGATGGGTGATCCAGACGTCTTCCTGTTGGGGAAACTTGAGACAGATCGTAGAATAAGACACAGGCGAACACTGTCACTCAAGGGTAGGGCTACTCTGTATAAAATGATAGTACTCTTTTACCTTTACTAATCTACTTTTTGAGGTCCCAGAGGTCTTTAAAAAAAAAAGTGGTAGATAGGGTTACTAGTTGTGCTATGGGATGGGTGGAGGGGTAGGGAGGATAGTGGGTGAGGGGTGTCCCTATGCATGTGTGTGTGCGCCCCCCCCCCCCCCCCCCCACAAATGCTGACCACAGCACCGTTACGGGGAGGGAGTGGGCTCCCGGACCTGCAGTTATTGACCATTAATGATATGGCATTCAAACCCTATTTCCACTCTCCGTTCCCCCCCCCCCCCCCCCCCCAGCCAAAACAACTAACCCTCTGACGCTAGACCTACAATTGGTGTGACCACCAGGGATACCTGCAGCTTCTCAGACCAGCACTGGTCACCTTGCTGCCCTTCTACCACTGAACTAGTGGTGAAAATGTGGAAGACAGCCAGAATGGTCAGGAATGTCTGACTGGCCCTGGAGAACCCTCCTTTGAGACTCCAGTGCTAAGGGAGACACAGGAGCTGGAGTGCCAAGGGCAGTGAGGCATACTAGTTATATCTAAGCTGGGAGACATCTGGAGCCCTCCGGGATTCCTCCCTTTTACAGAACTACAGCACCAAATATGAATTGGTGGCCTACCAGCCCTTCAAATACATACATGTCTGCCATACTATCCAGAGCTACTGGAAGCAACTTCAGGAGGTTGTGGATGAAATGCCACTGGAGTTCTGACTTCTTTCGGTCCCTTTAGAAAACACCATATCTTTGCTATACCAGACATAGTTGGTAAACTGCCAACCCTCCATTGATGGGCTGCAAGCCCAGTGGGAAGAGGATCGGGGGTCCTGTCAGACGAGGAGTGGGAGAAGACCTGTGCCACCCACAAGAGCTGACCTCTATCAAGACTACTACACTAGGATACAGCTGGTTCTTGTGGGACGGGCAGAAAATGACAGATGCTTATGACCCTGTGGTCACAAGGGACCACTGATACACTCCTTCTGGGACTGCCTATTGATTTAAACTTTCAGGGTGGGACTTGATGGACACCTGTCCCCAGTACTGGAGGAGCCAATTTATCCAAGTTGTGTATTCTGTAGATATGGGAAGACCAGACCCTACCTAAATATGCCCTCCTAATTGATAATGTGGCCCTTATTGTAGCCAGACGGGACACTGCGTGGGGGAGGGTCAAGGTGCCCACAGTCTCCCTGTATCAACAAGGGATAGACTTGTGCATGTAGGCTGAACACACAGTATAAGAGCACAGTGTCTCAAGAAATTTGACAAGATATGGGGTCCTTGGAGGAAATTCAGAGGCAGATTAAAACTAGCCACTGCCTGCTGTCATATCGCCGTATTTCAATAAGGTTCTCACAACCTGAACTGTCACTTGGATGTCAAGCACGCGTTGGTTGTATTTGTTAGGATAACCTTTCAATAAAAAAAAGTGAAACTCCAGTATAGAAATTAAGTTAGAATGTCCAACCAGAGAGGAGACCATGAAAAGCTACCTTTTGAAACTTCAAGTCATACAACCTTGAATTGTGGGGAGGTTGAGGAACATAATAGTGTAACCCCTTCCCCAGAACACGGTCACAGGCTGGAAATACTGCACTGTTACATGTGGGTACCCCAGAGCATAGACTCAATAACCCTGTCCCAGTTTCTAAATTACGTCAAGAGGAATTTCTCTTAATATCGCCTGTGACTGTTGTATAGAAATTTCTTGAAGACCCTACCAGGCTTCAGTTCATGTTGATTTGGATCACCAGGTCCTCACCAACAACAGTTTAAATGACAGTCTTGAACAAGTGGGGCTTTTGTAAAATCTCCCTGAATTTGGTGTCATGTGTTGCACAGAATTTCCCTTTCATAGAAACTTTGATATTCTTATGCCATGTTTCATGGCAACAATGCTCTCTGCAGCCGACTGGAAAGCCTTTAAAGGATGTAAGTAAACACATTGACTGGCAGCGACTTCCCATTCCATGTTATATGAAACTGAAAGTGACTTTGACTGGTAGAAGTGCTTCCAACTCCAGTCCTGGCTAGCTTGGGGCACACGTTTGGGTTAGAAGCAAGGAGATTGTGACTAATGTAAATGGTGATGGGTGGTTGTGGGGGGAGATTTTTCAAGTGTTTAGAAAGGTGTAGGACTCTGTAGAGATGCTACCTTTGCGTGTAATGGAGATCTGTGACCCATGAGATTGTCCTCTGGTAATGAAGGCAGAAGCAAGGCCTGTAAAGGGTTTTAGTCTTCAGCCTCTCCAAACTATCTAAGATGCAGTGGTCGACTGAGTGCTTTGACCCAAAAGCAGATAAAGGGGTGTGGTTGTGATTTTATGAAAGGCTTTGGTAGTGGCGTGGGGGTTCAGACGTTTCTTAAAGGTCTTGATGGTGGTTTCTCCTTTGGATGGGCTTGGAAGTTCGGTTTCTTCCTCCCCGTCACACCACCCCTGAATGTCAAGAGTTGTTGTGGCTTCTGTCTGATGGTCGTTTGTCTTCCTGTTCTCTTATGTTTACGCTCTTTTTAATATTTGGCCTGTTCTAAATGTAAGCTTTGAGGCACACTAACCCTGGGCAAATGTTTGTGCTACCACATCCTGAGCTCCATTCTCCAGCTACGTAGTTGTGAGCCAACTGTGACTTGCATTTGTAACTTTATTTCTCTAGATGTGGATTTTGCCACACGCAAAGTTGCTAAGCTGCTGAAGCCCCAGAAGGTGATTGAACAGAAGGGAGACTCCTTTACCATCCGCACCCTGAGCTCACTTCGGAACTACCTGGTCGAGTTCACAGTGGGGAAAGAGTTTGAAGAGGACACAAAAGGCTTGGATAACAGGAAATGCATGGTAAGATCATTAAATACGAGTAGAGGAAATAGTAGAAAAATATTAAGAAATGTAATTTTTTTTTGTCCCTCTCCCCAATCTCTACTCTGCACAGAGTACAGTCTCCTGGGACAATGATCGCTTGACCTGTGTGCAGAAGGGTGAGAAAAAGAACCGTGGCTGGACTCATTGGCTTGAAGGGGGCGAGCTGCACTTGGTAAGGGCAATTGAGAAGCTACTCTTGCTGTCTGATTGTTGGGAGATAGGGCTTTCCTGCCAAACCTACTTGGAATGTGTGCCCTGTAGCTCGCTGAGCCTTTTTTGGAGGAAGCCCTTGAGACCCTTAAATTTTGAGGTTTGTTTTTACTAAAAGTCTATCAAATGAAACTACTTGAGCAAATGCTGTTGCATTCTAGGTTAAACTGCTAACTAAAAAACTTGAAGCAATTCTTCATCCAGTAAATTCTGCAAGCAAATTGACTTGAGGTCTTCCTGCAATGTAGATCAGCTGTGATATTGGTGGATGCTGATAGTTTCAATAGGAGTCGGGTAGAAGTGTTGCTGTGGGGTTGTATAATGCTTGGGAGATGGTAAACTGTTCCATGAATCACAGGGGGAATTAAAATTAATTATAGATTCAATTAAGGTGGATTTTGCAGGTATAAATTGTCTCCCAGTTTGGTAAGACTGCTGATGCAAAATCAGATAAAGGAAAGAAACCTGTAGAGCCATGAGTAGGAGAACAAAAAGCTACTGTATATTCATGGTGGAAATGTATCCTTCTTTCCTTTGCATACTTCAGGGCTGAAGAGTTTGGGCCTATCTTATTTTTATGGAAAGGTTTTAGAAAATATGAAGTTTCCATTTTATTGCATTCCTGCCATGAACACGGTTGGTCCAGTTATGTAAAAGAAAATGTCACCTCTTAGAAGGGCCCCAGCTTCATACTTGCAAATTTTTCTGCTTAATCGGACTGGTCCAGTCTAGAAATTATACACTTCAGTTTTCAAATAGAATGTTTCTGTCCTTAAGGGTGGTCTACTAACATATGAACAGATTAAAAGCGGTAAACTGATAAGCAACTATCAGACTTGCCATTGTGTGCCTATTGACTGGTGATAATTATGGGTTTATCTGAAGACCATCCTAATTATTAATATTTTTCCTTATTTTGTGAAGAGTAACTGAGATGAGTGAGTACCTTGTACACGTTTAACTATATTTATTAATGGATGTTTGTTAGATTGTCTAGCTAAAACTCTTGTATGCCATTTGGGGCGCATTGTACAATGCACAAACTTAAACAAGTGGCAGATGTTCCCCCAGATTTTCTTCCTGCTGTCCAAAGTAATATTCTGTGGAAGAACAAATCTGTAGATGTTTTGGATCTTGTGAAGAGACCGCTTAAATGTTTTTGTTTTCCCCTTTGGACACTTGTGATTTTTATCTTTACCATGGAAGTCTGAATTGGGCAAATTGGAGTAGAAAGTCATGAAAACGCCCACCTGATGAAGGGGCTGGGAAAGTGGCAGCTAATGCCATATTCCTTAAAGTCTTAGTTGTAGAGTAACAGCGAAGATAGGCTTCATGGCAGAGTGTGATCAAATGATTATCCACAAGGCTGGGCTTGACACAGGCTATTGTGTGCCACTTACTAATTTTGAGTGGTTTGGTTAACCATAGGAAATAGCTGGGAAATAGTTGTGATTGAAGTGCCCTATGGCAAGAGGTTCTTGCTTTTGGAAAAACCCCTTTGAAATTCTAGGATACAATCTTTTCAAGGATCTTGCATCATTGAGTGCATTATCAATAAATGAACAAATATAAGGGTTCTATAAATAGGCTTATTAGTACATTCAGAAATTGTATCCAGAGAAGGAATTCACTCAATTAAACATCTTCAGCTAATTCAAATACAGTCCAAGCTGTCTGTAGTAGTACCTTACAAAACGATGTCCTTCACTTCCCCTTTTGGCCTTCATTGGGGCTTTCAGTTTCAATCAACAGAGAATGTGATTCACTTCCTCAGCTACTGTGGTATACCAATGATACCACTTAGAATCTCTGCAGCCTTTCTACCCATCTGCCAAATAATAAATCGGGCCCTTTGTATTGCTTCATATGTGGCAAGGTGGCCCTACTGGCAGATTTCCCTGGCTCAGTTTCCTTAGCATCAGTCCTGCCTTATTCACAAGGGTATGATTTTTAGTGTTCTGCAGCGGGTGGGAGGGTTCAGGTTGCTGTATACTTATTTGTTTTTAGAAGTGTCTTGTTTGGGCTCCTTACTCAGTCTTCAGCTCTAACCCTTTACTAGACTTGTTAATCTATGTAGTGTGCCTCAGTCCGGTGGCTGATTCCACTGACCAATCATCAATTTTCTGTGGAGCTCGGGCTCCAGAAGTATGATCTCTTCTACTCTCATCAGCCACGTATAGCCAGAGGCAGACTTCCACTCCCTCATGTGGTTCCTTTAGTCATCAACCTCTTCCCTCAAGATGAGGTAGGTCAGATCTTGAAAAGATGGTCAGTGTTAGAAAATGGATATTGAAAAACACCGTAGAGGGGCAGACTGTAAAGGGAAATCTTTATTTCAAGACCGATTATAGAGCAGCCACCCTCAGTGTTATGACAAACTGCCATGATACTGAATCTTGCAGCCCCGCATATATTCAAGCTCCATTCTTCACACGAAGACATAAACCGAATCCACACAAACAAAACTCGGCCTATCCAGGTGTCCCCATTCCTCATCACCCTACCAATATTCAGAAGCCAAGCACCCACCCTTTGCTTATGCTCTAAAGGGATTTTTATGCATGATTATGTAACCATGCTACAGTCCTACAAGCAGAAGTCTCAAAACAGTATGCATGTTCAACCATGTAACGTCTTAAGAATGGAAACGGACCTTGCTCCAAGATGGCAGGAACACCCATGGAAGGCGGTATGTGGCTAGTATAGGTCTGTGTGTATCTGAGGAGTAGCAGCCTGCCTGTCTGGGGAATGTGCTGGATAATGGCTCAGACGTTGTGGAGCTGGGCGTCGGGGCCACGGCCTGTGCTGGTAGGATAGAATGGAGGAAAAACCATGATTGGCTTATCTGCTTACATGGGGGGGGGGGGGGCTCTTCTGCTTCTGATCAGGGGGTTCTTTGCACCCCTTACCGCCACATGAGAAGCTCCTACTGAGTGGAGGAGCTTGTTGGGTTCTCCATGGACTGGCTTGCAGAACAGGTGGCAATGCATAGTGCCTGAGACTACCCAGTAGCCATTGCCCTGAAATGAAGGCAAAATGGAGGTGGGGGGGGGGGGGCACTTAGAAGTGGATGGTTAGTGCTCTTGCTTAAAGTGTAATAAAGAGCATGGGTGAAGTGAGCAGGGTATTGTATTTGAGCAGCCCCTAAATAATAAGCAACTGTGGGCTACAATTAACAGCTTGGTTGAGCTCCACAGAAAATTGAGGATTGGTCAGTGGAATCACCCACCTGAATTACGACTGAGGCACATCACATAGATTCACAAGTCTAGTAAAGGGTTATAGCCGAAGACTGAGTTAGGAGCTCAAACGTGGACCAAGGAAGACGCTTCTAGAAACAAGGAAGTATACAGCAACCTGAACCTTCCCACCTGCTGCAGAAGATTAAAACAAAAAAATCATTTCCCTTGTGAACAAGGCAGGACTGATGCTAAGGAAACTGAGACTGGGGAAATCTGCCAGTAGGGCCACCTCGCCACCTATGACGTACTACTAAGGGCCTGATTTATTTTTCGGCAGATGAGGTTACTCCGTCACAACTGAGACGGGTATCTTGTCCATCGAAATATAAATCCCATAGGAGATTGTGGAGTTTATATTGTAGTGGTCAGGATTTTTATCACTATTGTGACATAGTAACCCGTCCGCTGAAATTAAAATCTGGTCTTAAATGTGCAGCATAAGATCTCTGTCCAGAACATTGCAAGTCCTGATCCCTGGGAGGGGACTGTCCCATGGCAGCTAAGTTTCCCTGGAGCCCCTCACGCTATAGTGTTTCAAAGACTTAAAAGTAAACCTAGAGAAATTATAGCAAAACTGATTTTTTTAATTTTTTTTTATCAGAGATGAAATCAAACTTACAAAGACTTGACCAGTGCCTGGAATCTGAGCTCTATGTGGAAGCTGATCAACAGACCACCACCACCCCTTCTTGCATGGAATCCCATATTAAATGCCTGTCTAAATGGAAAGACCTGGAAAAATGGGGTTCAAAGGAATATTCCTATTAAAAACCTTCAAGACACTAAGGGATTATACCTCATCAATTGTATTCTACTCTTTCACAAGAGAAGGTGAAGGATCATGTGGCATTGTAGCTATTAAATGGGCTCAATCAGGAGCAGACAGAGAAACCGTCCTAATGTTACCTGTGATGTGGTAGCACAGTTCAGGGCTAGGGCTTGCTTAAATAAATCTCACATCTCAAGGGGTAGTGAAGTATCCTTATTTCAAGATTGAGTTGTAGTTGCTCTATGATGCTAAAGAGATTTCACAGAAGTCGTACAGAAACTTTACCACACACAGTTTAGATAGCAATTTCCAGAGAGATAGCAGTTTAAATAGAAGAATTAAGAGACCACAATCACCTCTTCAGTGCATGGAAAAAACTGCTTGGGGAAAACACTAAGTATAGAAGATATCCACTCATTCTAGGAAGGTCCTCTGTCAAGATCTTGGTCAATGCAGTCTCCCTGCTCACAGGGAAATGGAGCAATTATATGCGGGCATTGAACTTGTAGACTAACGCAGGATTGACGTGCAGTGAGACTCTCGGTGGATTAGGAGGCGTATGAGAGCAACTGAGGGAATAAATTGGCTCATGGAGTTCCACTGTGGAAGGTGAAAGGTGGACTTAAGTTCATAGAAGACTTGGGTGTAAATTTACCATAAGCTAGCAATTACGAAAAAACAATGGGGGGGGGCAAGGGGGTATTATTGAGACCTAAGGATGCCTTGGGTGTCTTGTATAATGGCCTCCAAGGCCACACTGAGGTATCACCTTAGGCATACCAGCCCTCATCCTGCGGTTTGATTCTTAGAGGTGTTTGCAGCTTACTGTCACCTTTTTAATTTCTTTAAAGGTAATTAGGTAATATGTTTAAAGGGAGCCAAGTCACAAACACCCTGCATAACACAAGCTAGAGGTAAGCTGCACAATAAGAAGACAAAATAATCTGATCATTGATGCACCTATTGTTAAATGTTAGGGCCTTCACCCCCCCCCCCCCCCCCTCCCATCTTAAAAACAAAGTGTGGTGGTTGTATCTAAAACTATCCAAATCGGGTATAACATTTTCCAAAAAGCTCATCCAATCAACAGATGCATTTTGAATGGAACCAACTAAACCCCAACCTGTGCCTCTTACTCCCCCAAAATATAGGGCGGCATCAAAACTCCCTAGTAGACAACAGCAAAGTTATCAAGGACCCAGGGCGAGTTTATGTAAACTCATTGTAGCTCTAGTTATTGGAAATGATAATTCTTTAACCTAACATAATCCCTCAACATGCATGAGGAGGACTTTCTAATTAATTAAAAAAAAACAATGTATACAGATCGGGAAAGTAGCACCCCAATTACATGAGGTGACCCCCAACCTGATCTGGAGCCAAGCGTTACACTTCTATGCCCAACCTTTGTCCCACAACAGTCATGCCCAAAAACGGTTAACAGACTTGGACCAGCGGCCAAAAGAACGTACAGTCGAATAGATTATAACCTCCCTTTAAAACCCATCTGGAAAGGCTCCCTAAAGCTTAGATGGTAGGGGACATTCAGACATTTCACACTTGGCAACCGAATGAGAAGGAGGTAACACCCAATGCACACTGAACATGGAGACACGTGCATCTTTTTAGAGACTCAATAAATGGGATTTCTGCCAGGGAATTAAAACCTATTGCTGACCAATACCTATAAGACACAAATACACCTTCAGTGGAATGCACTTAAAGCCATGGTAAGGTACATGGCAAAAACAATAAAGCCAGTCTAGGTGAAAGCCTAACCGCTTAAGCTACTCGTAGACCCCAGAGGAAACTGGGCATGAGCATAGGACCACAATATCGCATGAGATGGCTAATGACATGGCCATAATCAAATGCCGAAGATTGGAATACGCCATGTTCAACTTAAAGCAAAATTGGTCAACCTCTAGGATGAAGTTGCAGGCAGAAAGTGCGAAAGTGTATGTAGCAAAGATTAGGGCCCCAGCATGAAAAACAGTGAAGGATGACTGCACAAAGGATGTCTTTATGAGGGTCTATCAATACTTCCACACAAATGAGAAACGAAGTACAGATGAGATGATGACAGTTGTTAAGCCATGGCCCAGATGCAAAGCTCTCCCAGCAGTGACGAGCAGAAGTGAAGAACATTGAGGCACGTGAGTTGGTGTCAGATGTAAATGGAATGAATTTGAACAAGACACTGACCTTGGGTGGTCTTCTAATGGACTTCTAGGGAGAATATTAGGGTTTGCTAATCTGCCCTCTAACATCCTAGTTTAATTCTTTCAACTGAGCCTCTTGAATCACTTCAACTATGTGTGAAGTACAAATTAAACTCCTCCCTAAACCGAGGCAATATTTAGAGAATTGTAAACACCTTTGGCCCATTCCACTTCAGAACCTAGGCCAAAGTATTTGCCAAGGTCTTTACCCCCAAAAATAGGCTGAATCAATTTGTGATGAAACCATAATAGTCTCAATACACACAATCTGTAGACTCTCAGACTTCCACACATTTGTGGAATATTCTGTCATCCCAGGAAAGGGTAAATTATTGCCCACAGGAGTGCGCAGTGGACAGCTCTAGTCAAACATTCGTTCTAAGTCCCAGTCTGTATTCATACCTAGAACATGCTAACGGCCTCTGTAATTGGATTTAGACCATTACTATTTAGGGATATCTTTCTGGTCCTGATAAAGGGCAATTAACCCATACTGCCTTATCCTGCAGGTGTAATTTGATGGCTCAGACCAGTTTGTATGGGCCATAACTGTCTCCTAGCATCATCCACAGTACAAATCAGTGCTGCTCCATTTTTCTTATGACCATAAATGAAAACAATCGTATAGCCTCTGGTTGTAACAGATCATTTTATATGCTTGATCCCTATAATAAAGAGCTCCTGAACCCGTCTGAGCCCACCCAGATGTAACATTACTTTTAGTGAGGGTCCTGATGAAGCATGACACACTTGTGGGTGAGATCCCTTCATAACCTCCATAGGTATTTTCTAAGTAGGGGCACAGAACTGTATAGGTACACCCCCCCCCCCCCTGTTCCTGTCAATAGGGGTACCTTATACTTTTCGATTAGCATTCTACAATTAAACTAGCAAAGACATCTGGTGTATGTCTCAAAATTATAGTTACCTAAGGGAACCACTATGTCTCACTGCCAATGAGAAAAAATAGAATCGCAGCCATGAGACCATTAACCTGACTTTAGGGGTAGTTGAGTAGAGACTATGAAAGGGTTGCTATGGACCACTGGTGTGGAGCTTAAAAAAAACAAATCTCAAACGTAATGGGAACGTGGTGAGAGTTCCAGAGACACGATGGCAAAAAATGATTGGAATCCTGGGTTCCTTCAACCTAGAGCAGTGGTTCCCAAACTTTTGATTTCTGTAGACCCCTGCTTTAACATTAAGGGAACCCAGGGACCGGAACCCCCCCCCCACCCCCCCCCCCCATGAATCATCATTGGAATCCGGGGACCCCAGCCTGAGTCATTACTGGAAGCTGGGGACCTAATTTGTTAAATAAATTTAATTTTCTAGGCTCTCGTGACCCCCCTCGGAGAAGGCATTGCAGACCCCCAGGGGTCCCCGGACCACAGGTTGGGAACCACTGACCTAGAGAATAAGATTAGGATGCAATAGCTTCTCACTCCTAAAACTGTACAACCGATTTACCTGGGCACCTCAAATCAATTTTGATTTGGCAAGAACATAAGGCAGACGCAGTACATGATGGCAGTGTGCATCTATGCAGATATACTTCAAGAAAGTGTTAACCCTCAAAAGTAAAATCGTAGGATTATTGATTAACCAGGGCCTGGAATTCATCCCCCTCCATATAGGACCCACTAGCTAGGTAGATGAGTCTAAATTACAGGAACCACAAACCTCCAAGTTGGGGGATCCAAGATATTAATTGTAGCATGGTGGAAAAAGAAAGAACCTCCCTTCTATAGCACAATGAATACAGCTGTTAATTCTTGAAAAGTGTTTAGTGTTTGTGTGAGCACGCTATGGTATACAGTGAGCAAGATTGGTGATCTGATTCTATAAGTATACCATGTACTTTTTCCTGTGGGGGGGGGGGGGGCAGACTAAGGTTGCAGATGGCTTTGCTGAGCCACTTGGCAATTTGACTGCTTTTCAAATAAACGTAACCAAAAACTTTAAATATAAATACCTAGTTCTGAGACACACATTTACTAAACTACAGTGCGTTTTAGAGTGTATTTTCAGTTGTCCTTAAATCACTTCATTAAACCAATATAGTGCCAACTCATGGTCATAAGGACCACCTGCAGGTCTATGTTCTTCCATTAGGGTAGATTTGTGACTTTCAGAAATTCATACTAGTTTACAAAAGTAGGCTTCAGTACCGGTGACAGTTGTAAATTTCAAGACATATCCCCCAACAGACCTTTGTGAATTCCATGTTTGCATGAGCAAGGTACATGCGCATACTTGCGTATGCGAAATATGCGGCTAACCTGCAAATTCACTTTTTTTTTTTTTTTTTTTTCCTCCATGAGAGAACTATTATTCCCCATGACGAAACTCCTCTCCCATCCTAAGATGTTACTTATTGCTTTGTGAGTAGCAAATGTCTAACCATTTTTAAGGTGCGGGGAGGCTGAAGAGAAATTTGTGCAGTCACACATTCAGAATGGTCTTCACAACTCATTGGGCAATCGAGCCCAGGAATGACAACTTCATGCGAGTGAATCTTTTTGAATGTAAAAAAATAAGTGAAGGCTGTCGGACTTGGGGCAATCTTCTTGATGCTCAGTTGGCGACTAGGCTGCGAGTAGAATTTTTATTTTTCTCTTTCTGTGACATTTTATAAAATGCAGTTAATGCTCTCATCTGCCTGTGCAATTCATGACATAACTGTGAAACTAAAAGATGGCTGTTGTATATCCTGAGCAATCTGGAATAAACGTACTGGCATATTCCTATCGTAAGTGTGGTCAGACAGAAATCTAGCCTCAACACGTAAAGGGAGCTTCCACAGACGCACAGTCTGTAGATATAAAAAAATGTGCAGAATCCCGCTTTGTTCAGTGAACTGTATATCAAAGTTGTTTGGTTACGGCCTTGCCAGAATCTAAACCCTGACCTAACGTGAAGCCTCAAATAATCAGAGGCTATTATCTCTGAGATGACTTGCTTTACTTTTTGTTTTTTACCTCCTTACATAGGGACAAGTGTGTTATTTTTGCAGGGCACTGGCATTTCTGAAGAACACTGTCTTGTGGGAAAGTATGAAATTACTCAGCTCAGTGCCTGTACTGCTGTATCTGATACCAGCCCCCTACCCACACCTGAGTTACAAGACACGCCTTTGAGAGAACCCGCTTCAGCAGGTCCTTTGTTGCCAAAAATATTGGATAACATGGAGACCATTATACTCGGTAGATGTTGGTTCCGAATGTTGCGATGCAATCGGGACTCCAATGCTGCTTTGCTGCTATGTACTTTATTTTGTGATAGGTAAACGGCTGAAACTAGAGAATTAATTTTTAGGTTATGGTGACCTAAATGTTATGTAGATAAACAAAGATATTGTAAGACTATGTATTAAAGGAGGTAAATAACCTACAGCTCTTGGTGAGGGGTTGCCATGGAATCATGTACTGCCTTATGTATTAGAAAGTTAAGTCTTAAATCAGTGACTAGGGAAATCCGATGTATAGGTTGGGACAGCCGTCATCCTTCTCTTGGAAGGGGCGATCTTAAAATACTACTCTTGTAATCCTTCATAGGAAGTATTTTGGAGTTCCGGAACTGGGTGGGTTTTTTTCTCCCTCAAGAAATAAAATATATTTAAAAAAAACTTCACATACAAGAATCATTTCACTGCCATGTCCAAATATAATTAGTGCCTTATACCCTGAATTTCAATTATTATGGACCTTTCTCTGAAGTCTTGATGAAACCTTTTTTTAATGTTTTTTTTATTTATATTACACACACCTAGTCTTGCCCTTCAGAATAACTTCTGTTTCCATGATAGTATTATTGATCCTTCTGTAACCGGGACAGCCTGTGGGCATGGTGAAATCCGTGAAAGCATTATTCAAGCAGACCTGCAGTGTGAGGCATTTATAGTTCTAACCTAGTTATAGGATGGCTCTTCACTGTGGTGAGGTGCAGCTACACCTGAAAGTGGCTGATCTCTGAAGTCGACAGGGGAGGGTTTCAGTCCGGTCATATCAATCAGCAGTAAAATGCTTTGTATGTACACTTCAACTTTGTTACCCATCTTCTCACTGTTATCCCTATTATTTATTTATTTATTTATTTATTTATTTATTTTTTTTTTACTATGCAGGAACTGTGCTGCGAGGATCAAGTATGCAAGCAGGTGTTCCGAAAAGCGTGATGTTTTGGCTTGCAGGGTTTTATGAAACCTGCATATGAACTTTGAACTGTTATTCTGGTATCCCCAGATTAAAATGTTCCAGCACATTGAATGCACAACTAACATGACTGCCACGTGTGAAGGAACCCTTAGATTGCGGATGGCCTGACAGCTGGGACTCTAGATGAGTGCATCATATATTCATGCTCTTCCTTGGCTGATGTGTGGACTTGCTTGATCCTGAATTCTGTTGAAAATAAATCCCAAAAACAATTTGGAGGTCCTTTACTTCATTCTGGGTGTAATTAGCTATCAGAATGCACATTTGCTGTCAAGATGCACATGATGTGCTTTGCAAACCTTTGGATAGAATGAATTGCAGTTTAGGCAGCTGAGAGCTATTAGAGTGGCATATTTCCTAGTCCTTGTTGCTAGAGCTTGCTCTGCCCCCCTAGAGTGCTTCCTCCACAGTAGGTTCTTGGAAGATCTGGGCAGCCCCACCGAACCTCTGAACTCATTTGAGGGCCTGCAACTATGATCTACCAGAAATGCAGTGGTTTCCATTTTATCCTCTGTGGGGAAAGCTGAAGAGTATTATCTATCCCATCCTTCCTGCCATTGAGAAGATGTGACTCAACTAAGGCACAGTTGAAGAGCTGAACTGCTTTTATTAAAAGATCTGACACTGCATCCACTCGCAGGATCCTGACCGGATAATTGGAATCCCACATAGTAGCCAACCCCGTTCCTTACCATACCTTGGAAACCGATATTAAACAGCATATGACACAGTGCAGACGTGAAACCTTACATTGCAACTTGCTGTGATGAGTGAGATATTTAGGGTAGGTAGACCAGGGAGGGAGTCACTGAGGCTGGAGTTGCTGAGCGGTAGAGAATGCTACCTGGGAGCTGCTGACGGATACCAACAGGCATGTTAGTTTGGCTATCAATTTGGCAAACTGGGAACTTTAAATCTCAGTTTATACACAAATCATATCTCGTCAAACATTATCACGTGCTGCGTTTGGCTATCAAGATTGGCATGTTCTGGAAGTGGCAAATTTTTCATCCAGTGGTGTCCATAAGTAGTCCCTTTTTACATTCATACCTCAATCTATATAGCGGTGTAATTAATGTAAAATCCTTTCAGATGTTTAATTGAACTCTTATTCCAGTATGGAAAAATCAGTTCCAAATCTGCATGCCAAGACTTGTTTCGTTCCTTCCAGAATGTATAGTAACACAGAATTACATCACAGCGTGTTCATTATCCAATTAACCCAACACTAACTGTACTGTCAGTTGCAAATAAACAAGGGAAATTACATTAGGTGATACAGGACGTTGGTGACTGATTTGAAACAATCTGGCTGTAAGGGCTTCTTTCAAATACAATAAGACTGATGGTACCGAATTTGAGAGGGCAGTTAATCATGATGTGGAGGACGACTTAGAAGGTGTTGTTACCTTCAGAGATGATGGTGAGACTGCAGGTGTAGTTAGTATGTAAGTTAGGCTCTATCCGACCAAATAGATTGGGGACCTTTGGCCTAACATTAGAACCTATTTACAATAATGCTAAATTTGAGGCTCGGGGGATTTTACTATTCTGCCTGTTTAAAAACCCAGTCAGTGGGGCAGGTATGCAGACAGTGGAACAAGACCTATCCAGTCTCATCTATCGTTTTTGTGATTTGTTTCGGTGCCAGACTATGGGCCGCAGGAGGATGGTAGGACACCCGAAAATCTGAAGGTGGATGATGGGTAGAACTGATTTAGGCTCTCACGTTGCACATAATAAGTAGTGCACTTGCCATGTATTCTGAGAATTGCTGTTTTTTTTTTTTTTTTTTTTCCCCCCTTGATCATAGAACATCTTCGGACACCATTACATGGTCTCGTGCAGAGAGCTCTTGTATTGGGTAAATAGGGCTATTGAGTTTAGGAAGCTGTAACAACTTTTTCTGCATGCTGCCTTGTACAATGACTAGAGCGATCTTTAGTCAATTGCAAACAAGGCTTGCCCCAGGTAAAGAATGCTGGAACAGGAGGAAAAACAGCCACTCTAGCTTTGATTTGAAATTTATGGACATATCGCAGGCTGGCAAACTGGCCCTCCCTCGTCTGCTAAGCATCAGTATGTGGCTTCATACTAGATGAGGCGAAAGTGGGGTGCGGGGATCTTTCAAATGAGTAGTCAGCTGGAACTTTATTCATAGAGAATTCTGTTTTGCACCTGATGCGTGCAAGTAAGCATAGAATTGTTCGTGCTGCAAAAAGGTAACATATTTTCCTAACACTAGTATTTCTAGTTTAATCTAGCTTCATGCGAAGCACTCCTACTTTCAGGTGAGAAGGAGACTTGGCACAACTAAATTATTTTAGTTCTCAATGTCGCACATCACACGGTGACGAGGAAATCACAACTAGATGGTGCATTTGGAGTTTTTGGGCACCGGTTCATTGATGACGAATAACTGGCTAATGGTCAGGAAATTATTCCAATAAGTAGGATTCTTTTCGAAGCCCCATTACTTTATGGCATGAGTGATACCTGCATGTAACCCTAGAAGACACTTCATTTTTAGACTATTGACAGTAAGAATACAACTGAAACGATCCTCCAGTGGATTTACCACTCCATTTGGTGACCTCATAAGGATGAGCTGGTGTTTCAACTCGGTGAATAGAACAGCAAAATAATGTACAGCATATACCCACGGCTTCTGATCTTCGTCTAATAAGGTGTCAGCTGCCACCTATTGGCTGGGTTACAGTCTCTTAAAAGTTAAGTCGCAAAACCCTGCCCCACCCAGCAGCATCCATAGCCGCTTGACTTCTCGCCAGTGTGCTCCTGCTCACGTTTTCTGACTCCACATTGTAGATCGAGATCTGGTCTTGCACAGTTCATCCTTTACATCGCAGCCTGTGAGCCTATCCAGCAACTTCCCACGTTCAGCCTGTGTGCGCCTAAAGCAATGTGCAGTTGCTGACCTACTTTTAGTATCCTCTCTGGGGTAACTGCTATACAGTGGGTGATTGTGCTTTGTGTGCAATTACCGTAATGAACTCTGTCCCCTAATGAGAGAGAGAGAGTTTTCCTCCTCTTTTCCTTCTTTCCTCTTTTCCTTCTTTCCTCTTTTCCTTCTTTCCTCTTTTCCTTCTTTCCTCTTTTCCTTCTTTCTTTCCTCTCTTCTTCTCTCCTCACATCTGCCCCAAATTCAGCATCACTGGTTGCCCTGCATAGGGCTACAGAATGCTTATTTTGGTCACCTGCCACAAGGTGACCACTGGACCTCCTGGATGGACTACGGTTCTATAACCCATTGAGGAAAAGCTGATATTAGATAGGCTTGAAAAATTCCTATGCTCTCCCACAAAATGCTTCTAGTGCGTTGTAATGGGTCAAGGATTACTTTTGTTCATTAAAACTCGTGGTTCAAGCAAGGCCATGCTAAGTTTCATTCTGATATCCTACACCTTCTTTAGGGATCTGCTGTCTTTGTCAGAGGTAAGATCCTTGAACACAGGGAGAGTTCTGCACCCCACCCTTTCCATTACCACTTGCTTTGAGCACCGGTTACGTGAAGGGATAGCCACTCCTCACTTGTGCCCCTTTAGACAAATTGGGTATTTTGAGGACTGTTGGCCTCTGAATCTAATATAGACAGGGCCTGCTTTAGGGTGGTGCGAGTGGTGCAGCTGCACTGGGTGCTGACCTGAATTAGAGTGCGCCTACCTCAAGGGGGGGGGGGGGGGGGTGCTGTATTTAGCAATAACTTAGAAACTTGCGATTTAAAGGCACCTGCTGAAAAGTTATTTCTGCGTCCAGCCTTTGGAAGCAATTAAAATGTCAAGATACCTCTTGTGATTAATATTCCTGCTAGGGAGAGACATGGGAGTTTTTTCTAGTGGCAGCTTTGACTTGCCACAGAGTAGCCTCAAGGGTAATTGTACCTGCTGCAAATAACAGATCTGTATTTTACGTGCGTAGCTGAGTGGATTAGAAAAGCCAGCCTTTAAAAGCACTTTAAAACAAATTAAATGTATGTGAAAGGAGAGCTATGGAGAGAAGAGGGGCACGTTTGTGGGGTTTTAGTGAGGGAATCCAAGGAGGTGGCCATGGGGTGGGGTGACAAAAAAGTCTGCTGCACAGGGTGCCACTAGCATTAAAGCCAGCCCTGAATATAGAAGCAAGCGGTTGCTGTTTAGACACTGGATCCGCCCGATACACCTAAAGCTCTCACCTTAGTGAAAGAGGCAATGCAGTTTTCCAAGTATTTGGATTCAGATTTGCAAGAGTATACTTTCAATGCTAAGTTTTAGGTCCAGTGTATAACACAACAGGATTTTTTTTTCTGCTCTTGAGACCAAGTTACATCTGCATGGCCAATACTATTTATTTGGTCTGATAAAGCCTGACTCTAGTTGTCTCATCTGAAGCATAAGACCATTGAGCCTGTCGTTCTGCAACATTATTGCTTTGTTTGTCTACACACTTCTGCATAGCAATTACTTCAGCAATATGCATGTGTCACCAGCCTAGACTAGGCACTGTACACCCCTTTTGGAGGGGGAGGGGGTTACTCTGAACCCTGCCATCCTTGGCCCCAGTAGTGTTGGTGAATTCTGACTGAGTGGATTTATTCCAGGTATTCTCCCTGATTTGGCGATTCTGTAGGAAGTTTGTCAGTTACACTCTTGAGAGCTGATGCTGCCCCCCCCCCCCCCCCACAATATCGTTGTATTTTCATTGGCCAACCATTCATTTTCCATCGTTGTACCAATGCCCATGGCACACTTGCTGTACCCCTGTCTGGCAGAGCAGGACTAACTCATTCAAATGGCCTCACCTGCATTCTGCAGGCATCTAAACATCTTCACATATTCGCCTGGAGAAAAAGGGACGTACAGGGCAGCAAATGAGCCATATCCTGCTGGACTTGAAAACCAAAAATATGGGGTTTGAGCTGGGACTAATGGTGAGACTTTTCCCAGGAAAACAAATATGGGCCACCTATTAGTTTTTAAACGTTCGATGAAGGGCTGGTTATGTGTGGTGTGTGTTTTTTCTCCCCCCCCCCCTCTCCCCCCCCCCCCCCGCCTTATTTTCCTTTTTCCATGTAACCTTTTTATTTATAGATTTTCCAGCGTTAAAATCGGAAGACCTGGAGAAACAATAACTTAAATAAAACAGGTTGCCCATGACGCGTGTCTTCAGCATCCCTCACGGCATAATATATCACAAAATCGGAGTATAAATATAAATACAATCGGAAGCACGATTGGAAAACACTAAGAATCTGGATTTGAGTCCTGCACTAGCAGCCCCTGAGGAGCTTCAAAAGAAATCCGATGCTATCCCAGGATCAGCTGATAAGGTTGCTTCAGTCCTTCCCGTACCACTAGCCACATCTTAATCAGAGTCATCAATGCCCATCCTAAGTTTGAAACGGATTGAACACCAATACCGAAGTGGCAATATCATCTTGAGCTTTGTCATCGTACCTAATCAATGTGATTTATTGCTCTTCAGTGACAGACCAGTCTAATACTTCCTTAACCTGGAGCTTTCGGACTCTCATCCAACCAATGGCCACCCTTGTTTTTGCCAAAAGGAGTGCAAGCTACAGGAACTTATAAGGCATTTTTTCCAGCCCATTGTCTAAGCTACTTTACCCGATAAACATGCATAAGATGTAACCAGGAGCTGGAGCCCTGTAGCAGCCACAAGCCTAGGCACCACCTCCCTCCAATATTTCCTGACTTACCAACAGAACCAGGCCAGATGTAAAAAAAAAAAAAGTGTCCCTTTCTGAACTGCATCTGTGACGTTTGGCCACTCTAGCTAGTTAGATTTTACTGAGGGCATATGGAGTAATGTATGTACTGTGAAGATAGTTGAAATGAACTAGCTTGAATCTGCTATTGCATGAGACCTTACGAACCAGCTTACAGGCCCGATTCCAGTCTGCGTATGAGAACTCTTCTGCCAGTTCTGTTTCCCATGCCCTGGCTCAATCCCTGCCGAGGTTGTAGTGATGTCTTAGTACGATCTCATCTGATGGTCCTATATGGTAGCATTTTAAAGTGTCTACCTTCCTTCTCTCGTACCCCCCCCCCCACCCCACCCCACCCCCATTGAGGAGCACACCCAACACCTGTGATGCTGGAGCGGCCGGGAAAGTACACCACACCTATTTCACAGTATTCTCTAGTTCTGCATATGGTAGGAATTGGCCAGTCCCTAACTGAAATATGTCCTGTGCTTACTGCAAGGTGATAAAGACCTCCCTGGGATAGAAATCCCTGGCTAGTAAGCAAGCCCTACCGCTCCATGGCCATGTCTGTAGCAATAACATAAAACGGAGCCAGGTCCCAGAGTTTAAGCTGACTGACAAAAAGGGCTCTGCAGAGTACCCTAGTGACCACCCTTTCACAAATTGCCACTGTGATGTACCAAATTGGGGACTGGTTTCTCCGCATGTCATGAGGAGCTGCGTCAGTGTCACGCTGCTAGTTGTGCCCCACTGTAAACGTTTTTTCCCAGTTGTGCGAGTCATTTTGCTGTATACTGTAAATGTGCTGCAAAGTAATAATGTTGCTTATCCGTTAAGGCTAATACCCCATCCTCCATATCCCTTTTTTAATACTCTCAGGGCCACTCTACTACCGCCATCTGCCATTACCAAGGAAGTTAACAAACTGTCCAAAAGTAAAAAATAAAATAAAAAACAAGACAAACCACAAGGGTGCGTGAGGCGTTTTAGGCCATGAAAAGGCAACAAGGGAGGAAGACCATCGTGGTTATACCCACCCTGCCCATTACAGAGAGGGGAACTGTATTCCAGAACTGCACGGACCCCCTGAAGTTCCCTCGCTATATTATATAATATTCTGCTATGCCGCAGTATTAGCCACCATGACTCCTAAGCACCTAAGCTGTCTCCGATTGGAAACCCAGCTCTGGCAGATGTTCTCTTGGGATATCCACTAACCCCCACTAGTGGAAACAAGTGTTTTATGATGGTTGACCCGAAGGCCTGAGACCTCTCAAGTCGCCATGTGGCTCACCAGACAAGGTACTGTCCCTGAAGGAGCAAATGTAGACGAGAGTGTCATATCACTGTATGTGAATGACATGTACACTGTTCGCCACCTGAATCCCCCATTTTTTCATCACCTGACGCAACAAAACCACCACAGAGTCTAACGCAAAAAGCTGTGGTGACTCAGGGCAGTTTTGCTGTGTGCTCCTCCCGACCATCTAGCTCTCCAAAATCATGTTCCCCCCACTCTAACCCAGGCCAGTGTTTCTGTGTACAACAGTCTCACCCATCGAAGGAAGACCGATCCAAAGCCCATTGCCTCCCGCACAGTCAGTAAGTAAGCCCAGTCCACTGTATCGAAGGCTTTTTCCAAGTCCATGGCCACCAGTGCCATTTCCTATTCTTCGTCCATGACCTCATGCAACACATGGGACAGTCTACCTATACTGAGAACCAGACCTGGAATAAAGCTGCATTGGTCGTCATTTACTAGATCTCCTATCACTTTCTGGAGCCTGGTAGCCAAAATCTTGCAAAGAACCTTAACATCAGAATTGGTTATAGTAAGGGGTCTATACGAAGAGGGGTCAGTTGCGTCACACTAGCCTGAGTAACAGCCATATAATGGCCTACTGCATCATGGGGGGGAGAATCTTCTTAACCCATGCCTCCTGAAACACCTCCAGCAACTGCTCTGACAGTATTGCTGAGTAGGTCTGGTAAAACTCGACCGGGAAGCCGTTGCACCCCAGCACTTTTGATCTACTGAATTCAGGTAAACTCCCCTTCAGTTCTTTTAGGGTCAGGTCACCGTCCAATACCTGGGCACTTTTGTCCACAAGCTGGGGAAATGTCACTTGGCTGAGAAATAGTCCCACTACATTTCCAGTTTCCTTAGCTTTACACACCTCCCAAAGATGTGTCCAAAAGGTCTGTAAAATGTCTCAACTGGCCGTGACCAGCCATCCCTCTTGATCCTGAACGTGTAAGATGGGTGGCATTCTCTGCTCACGTTAGAGTATCCAAGGCAGGAGTTTCCTTGATTTGTCCCCCTGCCTGTGTAAGCACTGTTGGTATTGTTAAGGCGTATAGTTGTCAAGCGTGCACCAAAGCTCATGCAACTTCAGCCGAGTCAATGCAAACCCCTGTTTAGCTTCTACTGTATCCGCCTCCTCCCTCTTGTAGTCCGCTAGCTGCTCCTCACAACGCTGAACTCCCTGGTCTGTTTTCGCCTACTTAGGAGTTCCCTATGCGGGGGCCTTGCAGCACTGCCTTAATGGCCTCTGACTTGTATGCTCTGCTGGGTGTGGTACTCCAATTGTGTTCCATATAGTCCTTCAGTGTATCTGCCAATGAGGACTGACACATGACATCAGTAAGAACATCTGGGGGGCAAATACCAGCTCCTCCTGCTCTGTGTACTCCCCCTGCCAAACAAGACATAGCAGTTTTGGTGCATGGTCAGATAAGTACCGCCTGAGGTGCACAACATTCTTTAAGGAGGAATATAGGAGCCACATCACTACAATGCAGTCCAGGCGGCTATAAGTATTATGTGTTAAGGAATAGTAAGTGTACTCCTGAGTGCCCTCCAGCTGTCCAAGAGATCCAAATTGTGCATGACATCTAAGAGTTACCTGGTAATCAATGGCTTTGTACTTGTACGGGTTGGCTGTTGATCTCTGCCATCACCAGTAATGCAGTTAGTTACCCGCCCAGATCATAGGGAAGCCAATACTGACCTGCAGTAAATCCTGCATCTTCTAGAAGAATAGTATATCATCAGTATTAGGTGCATAGGTGTTTAGAAAAGTGATGTCCTTTCCTTCCAGCATGCCCGTACAAGTATCTACCCTGTCTATATCCGCTTCACAGTGTATGTGGTGAAAACGTCCCCCAGGCACCACCCAAATGGCCACCTCCCCGTGTAAGAAGAACATGTGACTGAATATAGTTACCTCCTCGGTTTATTCGCCATTTTTTGTTTCCTTTGTCATTAGGTGTGTTTCTTGCAAGCATGGTATGTGGACATTAGTGAATCTGAGGAATGAATGTACCTGATATCTCAGTGTAGCTACCTAAGCCCTTGACATTTCAGGAGATTATGTTACTGGATTCACATACAAATGAACACGCGTGTCATCTGGATCACGCCATCCCCTAACCCTCCCTGGGCATGGTATTGACATACCTCCTACCAGAGCCTGGGTGCAGAAAACAAACTTGCCAGAACGTGGTTGTATGGTAAAAACGAATACCCCCTCCCCTTGCAAACAATCAAAGGGAGAACAGACATGGTTGTCTGTTTGTATGAAGCTGTCATGACCAGCGCCGTAACCCCTACGCATAAACGAAAAACAAAAAACTCCAAAGCCTACCACCAAATTTGGGAGCAAACTCCCGTCCCCGTAAAACATTTTCAGGTGTACATACTGTATGCGATTCAAGCTTCCTACCGGTCCCATAGACATCCATCGGCTCGCAACAGGTTGAGAGATACAAGGCCCCTCTGAATCCCCCTCCCCGTAACAGAAATCAGTACCATTGCAAGGGTAAGACGCTCATCTCACAGATACTGCCACTAACAGGCAAGCGCTGAATCATCAACCGAGCACCAGCATACACAACAATTGATGGACAAGACCGTCAGCAACCACAGTTTCCTCTCCTCATGCTCCAATCCCGTCCAATTCAGGCCGTCCATCGTGGCTGCCCTTCCATTGTCTGCTTCTGACTCCGCTGGAGCCGAGTGTATTGCCAAGGTGCCATCACTTTGTATCACCAATAATGACGTTTCAGGTCCTCCTGTGGAGATCGAGTCGGTCTGTCTGCTGGGCTCTCATGTCCCCCGTATGTGACGTAGCACCCCTCCAACTCCCGGAGCCTACTGAATCCTGCAGCACTCAAGCCAACGCCAAATATCCTGGGGACTATGAAAAAAGTGAGATTGTCCATCTCAGATGACTCTTAGTCTGGCCAGATACAGCAGCATATATTTCAGGCCCACAGTAGTTTTCAGCTGTCTCTTGTCTTCAGGAAGGATTTCATGTTCCCCTGCACTAGTTGTGTGTAATTGGGTTAGATTTATATTTTGCTATAGTCAAAATGTGCAGTGTCCGTCTCTTGTGCAGTCCGGAGGATACGGTCCCTCCTCTTGCAGTTGAGAACACAAGCTGTAATAGCCTACTCACAGCCCCCTCACCATCCCCACAGCACCTTCGCTTGCCCACCCCCCCCTGGAGAAGCTATGAGCTTCTTGCACTATGTGCAGTATCTGTTGACGTTGGTGAACGGGTGGGGCAGCTTTCTTCGCCTCTCCGGGGCAGGACACCCAGTAAGGCACAGAATGTACTTGTTAAATTGGTGGGATACACTGGACTGACATCGTGAATAGTGTGGGGAATCGTGCAGTTCAGGCACAGTCCTGTTGGGATTCTCCCTTAATGCTAGCCAATACAGTATTTACCTTGCCTTGTTGTCAAGTTCATCCATGCAGATTGCCAGCACAATATATTAACAGTTGTCTTCAGGACGATTGGGTCATCTCTGGTGGACGATGGTGTCCAATTGTGTGAATACATACTTTCTTTCAAGAGTTCGGTCTCATTGTCCTTGACAGGTTTCCTCTTCCCTCCTTGTTCTGTCTACTTTTGTATGCCATCGCTTTCCCTCACAAGGTAGTTGTAAAAGCTTCCCATAGTGTCTCCACGCATTCAACTGAAAACATAACTTTGTTTCCTCCATAAGGCACAGAGGAAAATTGCTGTCCACCAAGCATTCAATCTCGAAACAGAGCAGTGCAGTACTCTGCTTTGTCCTTGGCTAAGCTCATGGCACAAGCAGACTTCTAGAGAGGATAGGGGCACTAATCACCCAGGCCACAATTATGGGTCACAATCCGGAACTGATCAATGCGCGAGGAAGGCTAGTGTGCCACAGAGAAGCAGGTGCAATTCGTAGATTGAGGATGTCTATGCTTCCATCAGTCCCTAGGTCACCCAGGTAGGAAGAGAGTGAGCTGTTGTGCATTTAGTGACTTCATAGTGCAGAGATAAATATCCTAGTAATTGTCCAGGAATGCATTAAAATATCCCCCACTGTAGGAACCCCACCCACCTCCTTCTTGCATTTGCAATTAGTGTGCCTAGCTCATTCAAATGAGAGTGTGAACTTCTTGAGAAGGGTGGTGACGACAAATGGTTTGTAACAGAGCCCACAACTGGAAATGTCATTTCCTGAAGACATTGCGCATGATGGCAACTGTAAGACCTTAGGGACTAGGAGCAACATAGTCAGGGCGGTAAATGCTATTCTTCTGTTCAACAGAGAGTTATCTGTAATTGCTAGCAGCCAAGTTACATTTTAACAGCCGCTGTCATAGACTGGCTGAGGACATAGTTTTATATATTGATTACACACCTGGTGCAAATAAAGTTTCGGACAGAAACAAGAGAAGTTGAACTGAGTAAGCAAGGATAACGCTGAAGACCATTTAGCCTGTCAATTAAAGGACAAGGACCATCCAGGGAGAGTCTACCCTTCTATTTCATTCAATGTTTTTAAGTCTAACACAGCTGCCATGAGGCCTCATGTCACATGTGGCACCTTCAGTCAGGGGGTCTTTGTAGCCAGCACTGCTTTAAAAGGTTTGATTCTTGCACTAATAGTCACAATGTTAGAACTGCTGTTTAGTAAAACAAAGGTTAAACAAGCGCTGGCAAAGACAATAGATCTTGCCTATGCAAAAGCTACTGAAAACGCCAATGTGTTTTAGACATGTTGTACACCAGTTTGGCTGCTGTTAAGCATGACTGAAGGTTTGTGGTGCAGAGGAGAGTGTCGTAGAGTGGACAGTCATAGAGTAGAGTGTCTTAGAGGGGTGTGGAATCCTGTGGCATTGAGTGGGTTAGTAGAGTGCTCTGGTGCAGAGTAGAGTGTTGTAGAGTGGAGTACAGTGGCAGGCCCAGGAGTGGTGTAGCACAGAGTAGAGGGAAGTGTTTTAGAGTGGAGTAAAGTACTATAGTATGAAGTTCAGTAGAGTGACAAAGATTGACGTAGAGTGGACTGTTGTATAGAGGCGTGGAGGGGCATAAAGTGGAGTAGAGTGACCAACCATGAGGTGACGTTGAGTCGAATCATAGTCATGGAGAGGCACAGAGTGACCTAAAGGGCCATAGAGAGGAGTGACGAAAACTGCCATAGCACAGAGTGGAGTAATGTATCATAGAGTGGAGTGGTAAAGTGTGGATTGGAGTAGACGAGTGGCTTTTAGTGGAGTGGAGTGGCAAAGCATAACAGGGATTAGTGTGGTCGTGTGACATGGAGTATAGTAGTGTAGATCAGACTGGCGTAGAGTGGAGTTGTGTAGAGTACAGTACGCAGGACTGCACACAAACATTACATAGAACACATTTTTATGACCATTGTATTTGCACAGACATACCGTTTTAGTGATAAAATTATACAGCGCACAAACAAGAATATATGGAGAAGGCATTACCAAGTGTATTGGTTTATTTAGATCACATTTAAATATTTGTTTCCACCACACATTAGATTTACAAAAAAAGTTTTTTATTTGTGCTTCCAAATATATTCTGCAATACTTGTACAGTTGACTTATAGATGTTTATATTTTGTCATGGGCTAGAAAAAAATAACATCCTACAGCCTCTCCTCTCACATGGACACAGCAGGATTGTCCCACAAAATCCTCTGACTTTTTTAGTCAGAGAAAAAAAAAGTAAACACAAAGCTCCCTGGGAGGACACAGCTTGACATTTGACTTGTGTCTTGGAATGCACATCAAATGTGAGAAGATAGGAACACGATTTAAAGGCCTGTTTACCGAAAGCAATTGTGGAAGAATGCAGTGAATAGGCTATGCTCCACAGAAAGGACCAACTCAAACTGGACAGCCTAAAACAAAGCCAGCAAAAAGAAAGCAAGCAAATGAGCCTTACGAAGCACAACGCCAATGGTAAGCAATGGTTAGAAAAATTTCCCATGGAAGCTTTCGGAATATCCCCAAGATATCGTTAGCAAACCAGACAGCGCGTTGTCGGGTAGACTTCGACGTCAAAAGTGGTGCGAGGGGCTGCAGAATGCCACGCGGTGTTGGCTAACAAGCCAGAACTGGGCGTCCTTTATGACAACGGCCTTCGGATAATGGAGGGTGACGTGGCAGGTTTGGCACGTGTTTGACAGAGCGCGGTTGACAGAGAGGAAAAAGTATATGCGGCATGCGCATGCAGCTTTGTGTGTCTCCACTAACCTTTGCTGCTGGGCCCGCATGGGGGCCTGGTTTTTGCCTGTATCCTCGTGATGTTGTGGAGCGGGACAGACAGAGCTGTGCCTCTAGAGGGAAGCACGCAGTTCGGTGGACTGTGTGGAGAGCGGCGCTGCTGTGACGAGACTATTCTGTGTTAAGAGGATGCCGGTGCTGTTGAGAGATGTGCGCCAGAGCGGCTCCATGTCACAAGGCTCCCCCCCCCCCACCTGCTGGTTGCCATGAGACCTTAAACACCTGATACCCCCAGGTTACATTTCCTCGTAAACCCCGTTTCCCTGCGGGTAGAGTAGTATCACAAGTCCCTTTCCGACCGGGGCCTACGAGTATGTTTGTGAGATATAATGGGAGGTCTGTCACCTGTCACCTCATTCTGCTGAGATGCCACATTTTTTGCGTTGCACCATTGTCTGCGGACAGAATGTTCCTGACCCACGGTCGGTGACTGGGTGGAGGGGATATGTACCCTCTAGATTTATTTACAATGTGTGATGGGGCCAAACACGGAAGTGAGCAGCAGCAGCGACGTTGTTTTCACTGCATAGTAAAACTAAGCAGATCCAGGGCACTGCTTCTCTATGGCACCATGGCACTAAGCCCTGTATTTCTTTTCATTTTAATGCATGTTTATAGTTAATTCCCGGTTTCACTAGTAAATCCACAACTAAATTTCGGACGTGTTTACGTTGACAAGTCAAGGCGATCCCTGCTTCCCCTCAGAAAGTTATTTTTTTCTACACCCAAGTATAGGAGTCTTAGATAAGACCAGTGCAGATAAAAGGCGCCAGAAAACCTAAGGGATTTTTACAGCAAACGAATGAGCCACCTAGTCGTTTACGGTACTAGGAAAATATTGTAAAATCTGCACTTTTCGATTAAAGTGATGGAACAATTATTAGTAAATATTGGAATCGAGGATTTTTTGGGCCTTGGGCAGAAGAATAGGTGAGGCATCTCTAATTCAACACAATCCAAAAAGGGAGCACCCTGTCTTACATTTCAGCTCGAATGGCCCCAAAGCATCATGGTAAATGCAGTCATTAGAATGAATTAGAATAATCTTTCAAAAGTCTTTCACCGTAAATGGGTGCAGCAAGTGCTGTAATGTTGTAGAAAGTTTTTCACCATAAGTTGGTGCGGTGAGTGCCGTATCTCCGGACAAGTGTTTCTGGCTTTCGGCCGTCATCAGCGGAGAGCAGAGTGTGGCAGACGGGGTTGCTTGAAATGCCGCATAAACGTATTCGCAGGTTTTTGTACCACTCAGTAGGCGCACAGGTGCTTCACCAGAGCTCTTTAGTTCAAAGGCTCACGGGAGCCGTTAAATACACAATCCAAAAAGGGAGCTCCCTGTCTTATATTTCAGCTCGAATAGCCCCAAAGCATCATGGTAAATACAGTCATTAGAATGAATTAGAATAATCTTTCAAAAGTCTTTCACCATAAATGGGTGCAGCAAGTGCTGTAATGTTGTAGAACGTTTTTCACCATAAGTTGGTGCAGCGAGTGCCGTATCTCCGGACACGTGTTTTTGGCTTTCGGCCGTCATCAGCGGAGAGCAGAGTGTGGCAGACGGGGTTGCTTGAAATGCCGCCTAAACGTATTCTCAGGTTTTTGTACCACTCAGTAGGCGCACAGGTGCTTCACCAGAGCTCGTCAGCTCCAAGGCTCAGGGGAGCCGTTAAATACACAATCCAAAAAGGGAGCACCCTGTCTTACATTTCAGCTCGAATAGCCCCAAAGCATCATGGTAAATGCAGTCATTAGAATGAATTAGAATAATCTTTCAAAAGTCTTTCACCATAAATTGGTGCAGCAAGTGCTGTAATGTTGTAGAAAGTTTTTCACCATAAGTTGGTGCGGCGAGTGCCGTATAGCTTGGGGCTATTCAAGCTGCAATGTAAGACAGGGTGCTCCCTTTTTGGATTGTGTATTTAACGGCTCCAGTGAGCCTTTGAGCTGACGAGCTCTGGTGAAGCACCTGTGCGCCTACTGAGTGGTACAAAAACTTGAGAATACGTTCAGGCAGCATGTCAAGCAACCCCATCTGCCACACTCTGCTCTCCGCTGATGACGGCTGAAAGCCAGAAACACATGTCCGGAGATACGGCACTCACCGCACCAACTTATGGTGAAAAACTTTCTACAACGTTACAGCACTTGCTGCACCCATTTATGGTGAAATAATTTTCGATATATTACTCTAATTCATTCTAATGACTGCATTTAACATGATGCTTTGGGGCTATTCGAGCTGAAATGTAAGACGGGGTGCTCCCTTTTTGGATTGTGTATTTAACGGCTCCGTGAGCCTTTGAGCTGACGAGCTCTGGTGAAGCACCTGTGCGCCTACTGAGTGGTACAAAAACCTGAGAATACGTTCAGGCGGCATTTCAAGCAACCCCGTCTGCCACACTCTGCTCTCCGCTGATGACGGCCGAAAGCCAGAAACACTTGTCCGGAGATACGGCATTCGCCGCACCAACTTATGGTGAAAAACTTTCTACAACGTTACAGCACTTGCTGCACCCATTTATGGTGAAAGACTTTTTGACATATTACTCTAATTCATTCTAATGACTGCATTTAACATGATGCTTTGGGGCTATTCGAGCTGAAATGTAAGACAGGGTGCTCCCTTTTTGGATTGCATCTCTAATTTAACACAACCTCAAAGAAAATCACAAAACTGGAGGTGTCATCAATTGTCTAGTAATCCTGTGGTATAATTGAGGTGACTGTGCAAGAGACAAGTTTCCTAGTGCGAATATCAGTAAAGCAATAAAAACATATATAATAACCCTAAACACATACATACATATATTTTAAAGCTCTATTAAGTTGAAATACGTTATAGTTGACACACTAGGTGGAAAAGCTTGTCCTCTCAATCACTCCAAAACGTATATATTTTGTATTAGCAACTTGTTTCCAGATTAGTACATGTATCTATATGTGTGTTTTGTATTTATATGGTGCAAACGTAGCAGAAAGGCAGTAGGTAGCTGCATAGGGTCAAAGGCAAAGCCACAGTCAGCGTGCCCGGAGAGGTAGCAGGTTTGTGAACCATTACTGCATCATGATGTAGTGTTCTTTAAATAGGTGGGCATTCAGATGTTTCTGAAATTGGAGCTGGTTTGGCGCTATCTGGATGCATACAGGGATATCCTTAGTGAACAGATGGGGAAGGCCTTTTCCCTTGTTTTTTTTTCTTCTTTTTCTTTCTGTGTCTTTGTCTCCGACCTGAAAGTGTCTGGATGGTGGGCCAAGGACCACTGGACATGGTGAGCTTGTCAACTAAGTAGGCAGGCATGCTGGTTTTGATGACTTTGTAGTTGCATTTAAAGTACAGATTGATAAGAGGAGCCTCCGGAGTTCCATCCGGGTAGAGTGATGTGGTCAAATATTTTCAGGCCATAGTAAGGCTTGCTGCAGGTGGTAGGATGCCCTTAAAGAGGTGCGGGGAGGAGAGTGTGGTTTCCCAAATCCCCATTGCAAGATAAGGTATGTGGCACAGAATATTTTTAAAGAAAACATATACAAAACCAAACAAAATAGTTGAACATAGCATGGCATCTATTAAAGGCATCTCTCAACTGGGGGCGTGGGTAGCAAACCATGAAGTATGACGTAGACTGTGCTGTTCCTGCCTGGTTTGCTTTCATCCCCATCTGTCCGCTCCGCTTGAATGCCCTGAGGACCCCTTTGTTCAAGGATGGATGTGAGGGCGAATACCTGTGTTCTAATGAGGCTTCGGTGCCTCGGACCCTATTAGAAATTGAGAGTAGAGTGGATTACAGAGCTCTTGTAGGCCCCAAGATGGCAGCTGCTCCAACTGCAACATTGCCCTAAAGCCTGTGCAAAGGAGGCGGCACGTTTGGTGGGCTGAAGAGACTGAGCAGACTGGACCCTGTTCAGGTGCCTTTGCTGTAGACTTCCTTTGAGGCTCAAATGTGGTCCCTGTTTGTATTTAGTTGTTAGGGTGTGGTGTGCCTGTGAGGTTCTATTGCTTGGAACTGTAAAATAAGGAGAATAACCTGATCTGCTGACCTCTTGGGGCCTGGTATCCAGCCTATGGTGGTGAGACATTGGAAGCTGTGGGGTGCGAATGTATGATGGAACAACTAATGCGAGAACTACGCATGCCCGAACAACGCGGTTGGAACAACAACCGCGTTGTTACCACAAATGCTTTTACCACGCATGCCTTTACAACAATATGTAATTGTAAAAGCATACCTCGAAAAGGCATGTGTGGGAACGGCATGCGTGGTTCTAGCATGCCACCCCCCACCTGCCCTAAAGCCCAAAAGTACTTCACCCCTAATACTAAAACTACACTGACCCCGCCCCTAAAAACAAAAGTACCCCAACACCCCCCACCCACCCTGAGCCCTAAAACCTTCCTCGACCTACCCGCCCTAAAAACAGACCCCGCCCCTAAAAACAAAACTACCCCAACCCCCCTACCCGCACCTAAAAACGAAACTGCCCGATGCCCCCACCCTCCCCCCTAAAAAAAAAACTACCCAACCCCCACCCCTTCTCATAAAAACAAAACTCTCCTGACCCTACCACCCCTGCTCCTAAACACAAAACTACCCCAACACCCCCACCCACCCTGAGCCCTAAAACCTTCCCTGACCCCCCCACCTGCCCTAGAACAACTGACCTTCCACCCCGTCCCTAAAACCAAAACTACCCGATATCCCCATCCCTAAAATCCAAACCCCCACCCGCCCCTAAGAAGTAAACTACCCTGATCCCCGCATCCCACCCCTAAAAGCAAAACTACCCAGATACCCCCACCCACCCTGAGCCCTAAAACCTTCCCCAAACCCCTCACCCAGCCTAAAAGCAACTGATCCCCACTTCGCCCCTAAAAAACAAACTACCCCGACCCCCCCACCCCACCCCTAAAAACAAAACAATCCTGACCCCCCCACCCCAAGCCCTTAATCGACCCCATCACTAAAAACTACCCCAACCCCACTTACCTGTCCAAACTATCCCAATCCCCCCAACCCCGCCCCTAAAAACTAAACTACCCACTTCCGGAAAGACAGCACCAGGGATGGACGCCTAAGACAGGAGCTCCATCCCAGCCTCTCAGAATCTGTGCAAGAGATCCTGCTGCCTCACAGCTCAGGCGTCCGGGGCCACCGGCCGAGCGTTGGAGGTTCGGTCGTGGCACCAGAAGGACTAAACTGGGCCCATCGACGAGCCAACATTTTCCTGCGTGGGTGGCTGGCTTCCCTCGCAGTGACGTTGAGGCTGGGGCACCAGGAATTGATTATCTCCCCGTCCGGAGGGAGAAAATGGACTCCGGATTCCTCCCCTCTTCCATGTTTGGCATTCCAGGGGACCTGAGGGAGCATGGGGGGGTCCCCCGCACAGACGCGGTAAGTGGGTTTGAGTCTCCAGTGAAATCACGTCGGAGGGAGAGGGGGAGGCCCCCGGGAGAAGTGTTTGGAATGGGTGCCCCCCCCCCCAAGAGAGCCAGGGAGCCAGGGGAAGAGTACATGAGAAGGTGGAAGCCTAGGCCGCGAAGTGGGGGCAAGGCCTGAGTGGTGATAGCGTGTGGGGCTTCCCCCCCTCTGTGAAAGACCCAGAGGGTGCGCTGAGGAAGTGGCGGTAGAGCGAGACCGATATCTGGTGTCCTGGGTTCGCCGGCGAGATCGCACCGGGGTGCGGCTGGAATAGGAGCGTGCTAGAAAGGTGTCTGATGCTATTTAGCACCGAATTGACTCTCCCGACTTCGGGTTTCCGGGTGCTGTCGCGACGGGACGGCCTGACTGGAGGGGCCAGGGTGACTTGGGCCTCGTATGAGTGAAAGGCCTACAACGTGGAGATCTGGGGCTGAGGAGTACACCAACTCAGAAGAAGGTGGGCGCTTCCCCCCCAGGTGCCCTGCTTTGGCCTCTGGTCCTTGTCCTCTTTGCTGGCAGGGGGGCGCGCAAGATCAAAACGGCCAGGGGGTGTTGACCGAGCGAGAGATGCCATGAAGCGCACTTTAAGGAGATTGTACGCACGAAGCAGTGGAATGGCAAGAGACAAGGAGTCCAGGCCCCCTCGCCAGGGACGTATGGACTGATACACAAAGGTGATGGTCCCACCCCCCTGGGGCGCTGGCTCTGGACTCTCCAGTGGCATCGGATAATGCAGCCGTTCTGGCTGCCATTCAGTCCTCTTGTGAGGCCTTGGAGGGGCAGGTGATATAGGTAAGATCAGAGGTCTCCCTTCTTCGCCAAGACCTCCGGAATGTGGCCAAGCAAGTCACATCCTCAGAAGCTCTGATATCGGATCTTGAAGATACTGTTTGGGACCTCCATAAAGAAGTAGCAGAAGCTAGGGTCTGGGATAAAGGCATTATATGGCGGCTGGAGGATGCCGAGAACCGGGCCCGCAGAAACAACTTGGCATTTGTAGGCTTTCCCGAGGGGGCTGAGGAGTCAGAATTGGGTCACTTCCTGGAGACCTGGCTGTGAGGAGTACTACCAGCTGACAAGCTCTCAGCTTGCTTTGTGGTTGAAAGCGCACACAGGGCTCTGGACCCCCCACCAGCAAATAAACGCCCGGCTTTTGAACTTTCAAGCTAGAGATATGATCCTCAAGAAGATTCGTAAGAGGGGAGAAGTGTGGCACGATAAATCTAAGATTCTTATCTTCCCTGATTATATGAGAGAGGTTCAGAGGCAGCGGCGCACGGTTGACTCAGTGAAGGCCAAGCTCCGTAGCCTCCAGATGCAGTAAATGTTTCTTTTCCCAGCCAAACTGAAGGTTATATTCCATATGAAAATCTTTTTTTTTTCAAACGCCAGAGAAGGGGTGGGAGTTGTTGGTAAAAGGGGTCAGGGGACTGACTGGAGGTCCAGAGAAAAGGACGACATGGGACCAAATGAATGGCATCACCCTAAGAGAGGAATTTGAAGAAGGCAGAGAGGAGATGGAGGTAAGCCACGGATCCAGTCGAGGGGGTCTGGAGGGGATTCGTCTGGATCAGAGGGGAGCCAAGGCCAGTCCACTAGGAAGAGAGACAGAAGAGGCGACCCAGCTCTCACTTCAAGAATGACTGGGATGGGGTGGACATGGAGTAGGGGTCTGTGTCCTCCCCATCCCTTGGCAGTGGCCATCAGCCACCTGGAGACAGAGGAGAGGGCTCCAGGGCCAGTGGGGCTGCAGAGACTGATGAGGCAGCAATTTAATGCGAGGCCAGAGGAGGATGAATGGGTATTTCTTCTTTCCATGACCCCACACCTTAAGTGGGAAGAGTGGGTGCTGATCTTTCTGTGACATCCAATTTCAGATATTCTGGGTCGTTGAAGCTTTAAAGTTGGGACTTGAGGGGATAGGGTGGGTGGTGGGGGGCAGTTGGCTACAGATCTTTTAACTCCTGATGAGATGCTGTTTAAGGTTTCCGGCTCACAGGGGTTTGTGGGAGGTGGGGAGGGGGAAGTGAACGCTATCTGTTTTGCAAAAGTTTGTTTCTGAGGGGTTGATGGGAAAGGTTAAAAAGCTAGAAGACACAGACATTCCGCAGGTCTTTACTGAAGAGGTGTCAGGCTCTGGGCATCCCGAGGGCTTTAATTGGGGTTGCAGGTAAACGGACTACTCCCCTCTGCAATAGTTGACAGAAGAATCAACATGGATACTGTGGGTGATCCAGGGGCTCCCAGGACAGCCCCAGGCCTTGTCGGTCTTATCATGGAACGATAATGGATTGGAGATAACGCCAAGATGGGGGCTGGTGTCTCAGTATATAAAAAGGCTGCGACCAGATATAGAGCACCTCCAGGAGACACACCTCAAAGGGATGAAATGTACATTTCTGGCCGGTGGGACCTATGTCACATTGGCACATGCGGTCTTCAATTCGGGTTCAAGAGGAGTGGCGATCCTAGTTCGTAGATCCCCTCCCTTCCAGCCTACCAGGCAGTGGGTGGACCCAGCAGGGAGCTATATGGGGGTGAAGGAGTCCTGAGGGGGCAAGAGATGTTACTCCTAAGTGTCTATGCACGACCCGGGCTCCAGCCCCCGGTGTTAGAGAAACAGGGGGAGATACTCCTGGGATGTCTCATCTGCATGTGGTAGGGGTCGACTTCAATGATGTGATGGACATGGAGGTGGATAGCCCGGGAGGGACCGAGAGTAGGACTTTCCCCACAACGCCAAACCGCTTTGTCACAGCCCTGGGACTCTCGGACTTGAGCAGAGGGCTCATCCAGGTGAACACAAGTATTCTTATTTCTCTGGAGCCCATGAGGTCTTTTCGAAACTGGATCATATTTTTACACTGACGGGAGAGATGGGATCAGTTTCACAAGCAGATTATTTGGCCCGGGGTTTGTCTGACCATTCGTCCCTACTGGTGAGGTTCAGGAGGGGTGGAGAGGGACAGTGTTGATGGCGACTAGGTTTCACATGGGCTGCAAGTAGATATCGAGCTCTACTTTCGAGAGAATGTGGGATCGGTTGCGTCTCCGGTAGTGCTTTGGGAAGCCTACAAGACACTAATATGAGATAGCGCCCAAAACCTGGTGGCACGGAAGAGGAAGAAAGAATCAGAAACCTTGCGTACGTATGAGCACCAGGATCTAGAAGACGTAGTGGAATGAGTACTAACACTCCTAGGCCTTTCGCTGGCTAGAAGTCAAGAGGGCGGAGTATAGGGCAGCGTCAGAAAAGGAGGCACACCCAATAACAGTTACACGTTACGGGGGACAAATCAGGGAAACTCCTGGCTTGGCTTGGGAGAAAGGAAATGGAAACCAGATGGATAGGCGAGCTAGTGACCCCAAAGGGGCCTTCGCTGAATACTACCAGAATTTATATGTGATACGTCCGCCACGGGATGAACAGCAGATTAGGGGCTTTAGGTCCTGGTCTCAGATGCAGGGGTTTGGGGGGTGCTGGAAGGAGAGATTATTCTGGAAGAGATTAAAGCAGCTACCATGAAGCTCTGGTCGGGAAGGTCCCGGGTCCCAATGAGTTCCCAGAGGAGCTACATAAGAGATACAATGACCTAATGGCCCCTCATTTGCTAGATATATTTCATGAGGCAAAAGCCCAAGGGGCCCTCCCCCTAGATCTGCGGTGGGCAGAAATAGTGTTAATTCATAAAGAAAGGAGGCCCAGGACTTCCTGCGCATCCTACAGGCCAGTCTCCCTCCTAAATGTAGAGGTGTAAATTCTAGCCACAGTTTTAGCGACATGCCTGAAGAGAGTTATGATGCCCTTGATGGTGAAAAGGATTTGATGCGTCCATTGGCCCTTCGTAGAAGGTACTCTGGAGAGATTTGACATTGGCCCCAGATATAGAGAGTGGGTGAGTTTGCTTTATTGCAGTCCAGTGGCGGCAGTGAGAGTTAATGGAGCTCTTTCCCAAGAGTTCCCAATTGCAACGTGGACTAGGCAGGGATGCTCCTTGTCCCCCTTGTTGTTTGCCCTCACAATTGAATCATTAGCATGCCAGATACGGGTGCATCCAGAGATCAGAGGGTTTCCATTGAAAGAAGGAGAGAAGGAAGAGGAGCGCATTGCGTTGTATGCAGACTACATTCTCCTATATGTCGCAAACCCCTCGGAAACCATCCCAAGATTGTTCCAAGTATTGACAGAGTATGTGAGCCACTCTGGATACCAGATCAATTGGGATATGTCTGTGTTATATCCCCCCAAGAGGAGGCAGCGCTCTCTCCTCTCCTGTGCCAGCTTCAGTATTCAAGAGAAGGAATTAATTATCTAGGAATATACATGACGCACAAGATGGGCGTGGGCCAGGCACATAATCTAGAGAAGGTGGGAAGAGCCTATCAAACAGATTTGGAGCGTTGGGAGGGTCTTCCACTCACCCCGATGTTACTCTGGCCCTCCTTATGACATTGGCCACACTGGCAATGTTGGTAGTACCGTCGCCAGGCTGGCACCAAATAATGACTATGGCGGTGATCCCTCCCATACACAGCCAATGTAACACCCCAACCGCCAGTGCAGTACGGCCACAGCGGTAGTCACCTGCAGGCTGGCCTAAGACAAGGATCTATCCACCATATTATGACATAGCAGACCGCCAGGATTTCCGGGGCATTAGCATCTCCACCAAAAGCCTGGCAGAGACACATCATATAAAAGGAGACACTCACCTCCAGGACACAGAGGAGTCCCCGCCCGCCATGGAACCAGAACTGGAAGTCTTCTTGTTGCTGTACCACATGATGGCAGTCCAAGAGCCCCAACGCCGATGAAGACAACGACGGTGAGTACAGCCACCTAGCACACAAGGGAGGGAGGGGAGAGTGACACACACACAAACGCACAACACACTCCATACACACACAGCACACACCCAGAACTATCCGCAGAGTTAATCGACAGCAACAGACCCCAGGAGCAAAGAAAGCTAGGACACATACCTCTGGTCCAACCACTGTAATCATGTTGGAGAACAAGTCGTAACTGAACTAAATAATGAATGACATATATACAGGCAGGGCCATTGGTCAGTCCAAAGTACGCAAGTGGCCACAGGGCAACGTCCGAGGCCCAATTTGATTCCTGACAACATTGGCACTCCACTGGGCAGGGACATCATTGAGATGGTAGGTAGGTACCCCACTGGGGATAGGGTGGGGGGGGTTTCTTCTTGGGAGGGTGGTTCGTGGGCGTGGGTTTCAGAGGGGACGGGTCCTTGCACTTCTGTTTTGAGGGCGGAGGAGTGGCCTTGGGACGGGGGCTGGAGCTCCACTCTTTTGCACCTTAGTGTCAGGAGTACTCTTAGGGGGAGGAACAGGAGTCGATTTGAAGCTGGAGGTACTGGGCTGGGGAGGTGGGACTTTTCTCTTACGGGCAGGACTGGGTGGGGGTGGGGGTGGGAAGAGGTCAAGGCGGGAATGTAAAAGCTTCTTAGGACCAAGGGAGCGGTTTGTGGGAGGAGGATTGGGAGTGGAGATAGAGGGAGTCGTTGTAGGAGGAGGTGTCGCGTAGGCTCTCATTATCTTAATGAGACTACTGATTTTTGAGCAGCAAGATCGTCCACAATGTGGGGGACTGAGTCTGACCCAAGGTGGATGACGCTTGTCACTCCAAATCCAGGTTTTGCTCCGGCTAACTAGCAGTGCCTCATCTACCCCAATGGCAGAGACAATTGGGCAGCAGAGCGCATGACATATCAGTACTTCTCAGGGAAGTCGTGGTCACTCAGGTCACAACCGGTTCTTTCATTCACAGTACAGTCTCATGAATGACACTAAAGGCAGCGTAAGTTTTAAAGATTGGTTTAATAAAACGACTGCATTCTAGATAGCAGAGAAAGAGCTGCAATAACCAGAACTACACAACACAGTAATATTAAAATAGTAACGATGTGAGTGAAGCACAAAAATAAGGCTATCATAGTGCCGCTAGATTATTCTCTCTCTAAGTTATATTTTGAGCACAGCATGTTAAGCTCTAAGCCTGCCTTTCTGGTTCCCCCAGGAGGACATCAACCCTCATACCTGAGCATAGGCCTGTAATCTGCATCAGCATCTGCAACGGGGTATTCAGCATACAGTTGTGGTTCCCTGGCTGGAATCTCCCTCTTGACGTGTACTAGGACTAGAAAGTGTTTTTATAACTAACAGGCAGATGTTCTAAGAAAACGTCCCTACGTAAGGATGTGTATTTTCTACGAATGCTGGAGACTAAACTTCTACCAGGTTTACCGGCAATGTACCAGACTGTAGCCTTGACTGAAGCACAGGGCGATGAAGAATGCATTATTTGAGAACACAGCGCTGAACTAAGCTAAACAGTGTGATAGAAGAAATTAAAACAAGACCGTAAAAACTGGTTATTGTAAAATAACAATGCGAAGCTGAATAAAATGTATCTAGGGCACAGTGCACAGCGGCCTAGTATGTTAAACTAACGTGCATGGAGCTATACATAAAATGGCTACACAACAGAGGAAGTGTACTGGACTTGGATGCAGGTGCATGGACAGTGTGCATGTGTGAGGTGGATGGCTGTTGGGTGCCTGAGTGAGAGCGTTTATGTGTCTTTGGTGGGGGGGGGCAGACAGCGTGGGGGAGGACAAACAGGATGTGTGGATTATGTTGAGGTAGTGTCTGCAAGTGAGGTGGGTGTGCTGCATGAGGTGGTGATGGTGGTGATTACACATGTGTGTGGGGTGAATGCCTGCGGGTCTGCTGTTGTGGTGACTGGGCAATGCTGTACAGGTGGCAGGATCTGGGACTGTGGATGCAGTGCATGCAGGTGTAAGTGCTGATGTGACTGTGAGGGAGGAGGCAGATGGGAAGACAGTGGAGGCAGTGGCTATTGTGTGTGCATCTGTGTGTTGGCTATGTGTGTGCTTGTGGATTGATGTGTGTTTTGCCTGTGTTTGTCAGAGCGATTCCAGTCTATTGTTTTGGGTGCATGCTTGTCAGAATGTGTGCGTGGGATGAATTGGGGGAGAGGAGACAGGGACTGGGAAGAGGTAGTTGGAGGGGAGACGGAAGAAACAGGGTCACTGACTACTGTCAGAGAGGAGGCCAGAGTCTGAAATGATCTCTGTAGGGCCACCAAGCCACCGTGAATGCCCTCCAGGTAGGCATTGCATTGCTGTATCTGGGATGCCAGCCCCTGGATGGCATTTACTATGGTTGACTGCCCTACACAGATGGATCTCACGAGGTCAGTAGCCTCCTCACTGAGGGCAGCAGGGCTGACTGGGGCAGGGCCTGAGGCTCCTGGGGTAAAGGAGACACCCACCCTCCTGGGTGAGCGGGCACGGGCAACTGGGTGGGGGGCTACTGGGAGGGCAGTGCTGGTCTGGTGGGTGGCGGATGATCTTGTAGCTGGGGCGGTCCCAGAGGGGTCCGCCACCACCAGGGAGCTTCCATCGGAGGAGGAATCAGAGTCAGTTGTGTCTGGTCCTGTCTCCCCCGTGGTGCTCCCCTCGCCCTCCGTCCCACTGGTCCTCTCAGTGTCGTGGACTCTGCCTCTTGGGTCCCGTGGGCTGCAGCTCCCTCACTCGCCGGTGCCCCTGCTCCTTCGCCAGATAATGCTAATGCACACATGGACAGGATGACAAAAGGAGAGAGGCTCGCTCTCTGCACAGGTTGCGTTTTCCCAGACCCGGTCTTCTCCTTTAGTAATTTCACTCTCCTACCTCAGCTTCACTTTCCTTGTCTTGTCTTCTCTTGGCAACTCCTCCATCCGCGTTTGGTGAACCTTTTCCACTGTTCCACCACTCAACCTTTAATTCTGCTGTCTCCAGTGGTCCGTGTGCAGATTCTCAGTGACATTGCCCTCCATTGCATGGAGCGATATGACAGCCATATCGAAATTCTTGCATGCAAGCTCTCTCCTTATTTACAGTGATGTTGGCAAATGGGCTGAATCTGAGAGCCTAGCATTGCATGTAGAAGAAAAAAAGACATATCCGTAGTAAACCATTCGTCTGTTTATGGCAAGAAAGCCTTTCAGACTTTAATGCTACTACTCCATATGAATAAAATAGATCCCAACTGGGAATTATGTATACATAGCGATTTTGTCTTGCCTCCTCCAGTAAAACACAGTGAAGTCACACCCAGATATTAGATTAGACCATATACTAGCTAAGGTATGGCCAAAGTTGCATTTGGTGGTTAGTTTGTTATAAATTTGCATTTAAAAATCTGTGACTATCTGCACCCCCTCTTATAACTGAGATTATGCCTACTTCTTATGGAAACTATTATTTGATTCAACTAACAGTATTACCTATGTGACAGTCTATGTAAACCACATACTGCTGAACCATGTTTCCATTACAAATGTGTTACCTCGCTGTGAAAGAAAGTCAATAAATATATATATATATACATATATATATATATTATATATTAAAGGCATTACTCACGTCACTGTAAAATTAAGCAATGGGGTCTAGGGAGATATATCTGAGTTCTGATTTACCTTTTTATATGAAAGAAATAAAGCAGTGGTCAGACCTAGGGAAAGGACAGCAGAGTGATGCACAAAGTATTATTATTTAGGGTTTTCTCTGTCAGGGATTAGCATTATGGGATTTTTCAGACCAAGCTTACATTATTTAATGTGGAACTACTGAAATCTAATGATATGTAGGATAAAAGGGTTCATTGGCATGGACACTCATCCATGGCTACAAGACCCTTATCAACCCCCTCTGCAGCCTTTAAACGTTTTAATACTAATTACTAGCATACAATTCGGTGGCTCCAGGCTGCATTTCTTCTTGTAAATTAGCATGATGCATTTTAAATTAACAATTTTGAGATCTATCTCCTTTAAACTACATGCAATGATTTTTTTTCAGTTTTGCAGCACACCTTGAAAGCACACATCAAAATGCAATGAAACAATGCTGCAGTCTTGGCTCACTGTCTGACCCCTTTCCTTGGGTCTCACAGGGCTAAACTGTGGCTGCAAGTCATGGGGAATGGAGGTCAGCCCTATAGGGTTGCCACCAGGCTAGTATTTTATCGGAGTGGCCAGTTATTACATGAATAAAAGGAAGAAAAACTGGATAAAGGAGCAAAAGCAGGTATTTTTTTCCAGGTTTTCTATTGGTGGACTAAGGATTATTTGCATATGGTTGGTCCTCATTTGTAGCACAATGAGCAAAACAATGGCCTGGAATGCTTACTTCAATAACTACAAGGGGCTGAAATAAATTCAAGCATTCCACTTTTCACCTTTTCCTTCTTCTCAGTGAAGCACCTAAGTGTGATGGATTTGCCCAGATGTGGGCCTCTAATCTCACTGGGCGTTAGGATATAATCTTCACTTTACCGAGGAGGCATAACAAGGCTGAGACCACCCTGGGCTATCCACCTTTCCGTTTTCCATTGAGAGGGAATATCACATGGCTTGACTGTTCCTATTAGAGCAGGGCCAAAACGGATTAGCATGAGGTTGGTCACTGCCAGTAGCAACACAATGAATAAAAAACATGGATTTGAATTTCACCCAAGTAATGACCAGTGTCTGAGATTAATCAAGCATTCCCCTACCCCTTTTTGTTTTTCTCAACAGAGCGACAGTGCAACAAACGCAACAGAACCTCTTGTGATACCAGTATACAGAACAAACAAATCCTTGGTTTTCGGATTAAAATCTCTCTAATTGGAAGTACACAGGGTATAAAGACTATGGAGACCATGCTATAAACAAAATAACAGAACATATCAAAATAGCTGCCAGTTATAAACATAAAATAAGGAAACCTAATTAAAGCTAATTCCCTGATTCTATCTCCCAAACTTTGATATTTAAGTACAATCTCCTCCAGCTTCCTCGGCTACCTCATTGCATTCTAAGCAACTACGTGATAATCGTGCTCAAATCTTTTTCAAGATAAAACAAATATGTGACAACATACAGGCAGAAACATTCAGATAACCTTACTATGATAACTCACAAAATCTATACAGTGATTATTTGAAACACTTTCACATGAATAAACAGGAGTCGATCTTGATGCCTCTGTTACCAATTGGTAGCTGAGCAGCTGTTGCACAGATAAATTCATGAAACTTAATTTCATGGTGGTCTTGTTTAACTGTGGTCTTGTTTAACTGTTCTTAAGGACAGGATATTTTCCCCAGTGTGTCACTCTGTTGAAGACAGTAATCGTTTGGATGCTCCCAAAGCAACATACCAGCCTGGTCACAGTGCAGAACTGGTGCTCCTATAGTGTTTTGGTTGACCTTTGACCTCTGATCGAAAATGGCGCCTTTCTGAAGCCTTCATTACCATGGATCATTTCGATGTTAAAAAAAAACAAAAAGCAACAAAAAAAAAACAAATGGGGCTGGGGCTGGGCCTGGGCCTGGGCTTCAAAGTCATCAAATAGCTTACATCAATTCTCTCTGACAATCAGCATATGACTATGTTTTCACCTTTTCACCAACACCCAAGCAATTGAACTTTGGTGTGCTGCAGAGGTTAATCCTGTTCTGTCTGCTTTTTAACCCAGTCTTTTACACCACCTTGCAGGTCACTTTTTATAGGTATGTGGATGACACAAATCATATTTAGCCTCTCTAATCTGAGAGCGATACGAACCTTGCACAAGGTAGACTTTGACCAATTGTCTTACCTTAACATGTTTGTTGATATGTTCCAACTTCATGAAGATGAATCCTACCAAAATTGAGGTGCTGCTGTTGTGCGGTTCCTACTTTGGTAATAGGACTGCGTGTTTAGGATGGCAAGGCGTGAAGGTCTGAATCTTTCCTCTTAGTTAGAAACTGCAATCCTAACTCCTGGCTAGCGCACAGAGCCTCACCCAAACCTCCACATTCAATAGGGTAAAAGGTTATTATGGCAATGTGAACATGTCCCCAGGGAAGTCTTGGAAACAGACCATACCCCGTTCCCTCAGTTACACATGCACGCCAATGCAAGACAAAAAGATGCAGCATAAATTTTCAATACATTTATTGAAACAATCTCAATCTGGCATATAAAGAGTGAGCTGTGATAATTAGGCAATGAAACAAAGCAAGGTGTTATGCATTACGAACATGGTAAAGAAGATGAACAATTCAATCATTATCTACATGGTCCTAGGTGTACTAGAAGTTCCTACCATTTCATATCTATCTCTGAGAGCATAGTGGTTGTAACCCTCCGCCTGGCCCGATTTAAGGGATAAGCTCCAGCCCCATAGCTGGAAAGTGTGTCAGGAATCAGCCTCTGATGTAAATGGCAATTGTCTTGGGAAGCTGGCAGATCAACGCCAACTGAGCTGCATGTCATATAGCATGATTCCCAGGCTCATCATGGCCGGAATGCCCTCTGCTCTCCTTTGGTCAGTGCATGATTTATTTAATAAACCATACCATAATGGGTATACATTTCTGATGTAATGATGTCTGGGTGATTGAATCTGTCTTCTGTATGGGTAACACAAGCTAGCATATTGTGTACCATGTTCCATAGCCTTGGACAGAAAATACTGATTATATATGTTGTGCAAAGGCTAAGCTAAATGAGCAGCATGTTCCTTGCATTCCTAGAATAAAAGCAAACTGATGAAAATGTGTAAAAGATTTCCTAAAAGCAGTCTTGCTAACATGAATATAATGTGAATAAAACATGAACTGTAAAACTAAGCTGAAACAGGGGTGACCAACTCGCTTCCTAAAGGGCCCTTACAACACTGCTAACACCAAAACATTTTCTTCCGGCCTCATGACCTGCTGGCCTAAATTTATGCCACCTCCTACAACCCCAGCTACAGTCATGCACAATATGGGCATCCATCTTGATTCCAATCCCTTGCTCAAAAGTAAACACAAGTGGCAAAAGTGTCTGGTATGATTTTTGGCAAACTCAAGATCTTGAAAATACTTCTACCTTACATTGACAGCAACAGGCTCATACCATAGTCAACAGTGTGATTCAATCTAGGGTGGTTTACAATAACGCCATTCATTTATCCATCGCTAAAAATCTCCTCTATAGTCTTCATCTGTGGCAAAATGCTGCTGCCTGCCTCTGATTCAGCATCTCAGGACACAACAGGATATCACCATTCACAAGAACCTAGTTGTGTCTTCACAGCTGTGGTCCATTGCTGCAAGCTCCATAGGAGGAATCTCCCACCCTCCCTTGGACCTCACACAACTGGGCCATGGATGAGAAGTCCAGAGGAGGATGAATTGTCTTTGGCCTTGCAACCCTGGATAATGGCTGTGAGGTCAATGAGAGAGAGAGACCAGTGGCGTAGTAATGGAGCCATGTGCAAGCAAAGTAAGCCCCCCCATCCACCAGCTAGACAGTAAAAAGAACCATCACATCCGTGCACTGGGTCCCTAACATCCGTAAGCAAGGGTGCTGCTGCACCATTCATAGCTACACTCCTGAAAGTGTCACCACGCCATTGGCCTTACAGCCAAGGTCCAGAGCTGGGAATGGAATGAGAGGGTCCCCCCCTCTCCTTGGCCTGGTGATATCTCACCATGGCTGTGGGGCCCAGCACTAGGAGGAACACCCCGGTCCAAGCAGCACTGTAAAATGGCTGTGAGGTCCATAGAAAAGCAGCATGTAGCACAGCAATGTGCCATGGCCCGAGTGCAAAGTAAAAGTGCTGCAGCCCCAAGCATGTCCACTGGCTGGGCACTTAATATCCCCCTGGCCCCGTGCTACTGTACCAGCTGCACTGTTGGCGACTATGCCCCTGACATGGGCCCATGCATATAAGCAAGTTACAGAACTGTGAGGCTCATGGGAGGGGGCCCACTGCTTCACTAGGCCACACACCAATGGTTTAGTTCTGCTGACCCAGGGGACAGGAGTCCTCTTCCCTGGGCCTGTTAATCATAGGATACCACTGAGAGGCACAGGGGATGATGTGCACCTCCTCTGGAACTCAACGCCCTGATCCCGAGTTGAGAAGCACACAGGAGAGGGGGTTCTGTCCCCTGGTCCTCACAGGCATTGTCTAATGCTGAGAGGCATAGGGGGAGTCCACTCCTTTGTACCTCGCAGTTATGGTCTTGTGCTGCACAGCCCTGATGACGGGAGCCCCCTTCCCAGGGCCTCGCAGATATGACCCAGAGCTGTGAGGCTCAGGAAAGGGGACTGTCAGCCATGGTCTAGAAGTGTAAGTTGAAGGGTAGGGTGGACCCATCCCCCGGGACTCAAAGCTATGCTCTAGTGCTACGAGGCACAAGGGTGCTCTAGGCCTTGCACCCTTGGTCTATTGCTGTGATGCCCAGGGGAGGAGAGCTCCCAGCACTATGAAGCCCAGGGCCAGAATTCTTCCTCACAGCTATCATCCAGTTTTGCATGCCCTAGAGAAGGGTTCCAGCTCTCCTGGGCCTCACAGCCAAGATCCAGTGCTGTAAAGCCCTAAGCTAGCTCTATGAAGCCCATGAGAACGCACCTCCTCACAAGGGCCTCAGGACACTCAATAGTTGCTCCAAAACCCAGAAGAGTGGTAGGTCCATGGAAGAAGGGCAGATAGCACAGCAATGGTGCTATTGTCCCTGGTGCAAAGTAAAAGCACCTTCCCGCTCCATCCACTGGCTACACACTAAATATAGCCATCATTTGGGTGCACTGGGCATCTAATATCCTTAGGGCTACTGCACCTGCTGCACTAGTAATGGCTATACCCCTGACATGGGCCCATGCACATAGCCATGGCACAGCGTGTGAGACCCTGTGGATGGGCTCCTAGGTTTCAAAACCATAGTCTCGCACAGCAAAGCCCAGGAGAGGGGAGCCCTCTGCTCTGGGCCTGTCAGCTATGATGCAACACTGAGAGTCCATGGTTCAGTACTATGAGGCCCAGGGGAGGGGGCCCCAATATCCTTGCCTCGTATCCATGGTATAGTGCTGCAAGAACCATGGGAGGAGAGGCCCCCAGGACTTGCACCTATGACCAAGTCAGAGTCCTATGGGATGGGGCTCACCTCTCCTGGCATAGTAGTTATGGTCTAGGGCTGCAAGGCCCAGGGGAAGAGAAGCAACTCCCCTGTGCCTCAGATGTATCCAGCAGTGTGAGGCTAAGAGCCAGCTCTGCAATACCCAGGTGAAGGGGTTGGGGAGCTTGCAGCCATGGACTAGTGCGGCAAGGCCCAGCAGACAGAGAGAGAATAAGGTTTAATTTATGCACCCTTGTGCGGGCCCCATGCTGGTGAGCTATGCGTCGGGTCCTTGGCAGCTGCCCATAATGTTCATGCCTACAGTCAGCCCTGATTGAACATGCTCAAGAGCCTTTATTTCGTGAATAAGGCAGGGCAACATTAAACCTGGCAGTCATCGAAAGCTGTGTTTCATCTAGTGTTGTCTGGAGAACGTTGGTGGTACCAGAAAACTGGAAGAAATGGGGCTTCTCCATATTCATCATGCAGACTCTTGGCCACCATTTTCCAGTGGGACCTGTAATACCGGATCATACCCAGGACCAGTGGTCTTAGTGGCGGGCAAAACGCTACAGTCTTAGTCATCAAAAGAAGCAGGCACAAGAAGAAACACTGCCCTTTAAATATATACTTGAATGGATAAATGATGTTAAAAACTGAAATGCAAATGCTTATTCAGTGCATTGCAGTCTGCAGCAAAAACTTGCACCATACATATATTGCTCAACTGTAGGTCTATAGAATGTTCAGAAGGGCTGTTAAACGTACTGTAGATATCTACATCCTATGTTCTCCCAATCGCTCTTTATAGGTATGTTGGTTTTGACTGGTGTGTTGATTTGAGCAATGGGGCAACAATAGATAGCTTCCCCAATTATGTTGTTCTAATCCCTATTATTTTGCCTGTCTGACTACTGATTCATTGAAACGTCCTACTTTTGTGGCGTCCAAGGTGAAAAGAAAGCACGAGGGATGGAGCGCTACATAGACCATGGCATAGACAGTGAAACAGGGTATTTAGTCTTCGAGCTAAGAGGTGATGAGAATCTTTCTCATTCACCATGTGGCACTTCAATAGCCCCCCTATTGTTGGAGCCTGGTATGCCCAGCCTAGTTTAGGGAATTGGGTAGGAGGGAGGGAAAGTGGTGCACGACAAAGCACTTCAGGAGTTTAGTAACAATGGGAACACAACTTGTGATCTCTATTCAAACGCCTTTCGCTTAATGCAAGGAGTTTAAATTCTCCCAGCAAGTCATTAGAAGCCAAGACCCAGACGTTATTTTTCTTTTTAAAACACATTTACTGTAAAGGTATCAATTCTGCCTGAGACACAAAGTATACACCTTGTAATTTTGGACTTCAGTAACTTTGAAAACAGCAGGCTTTACCATCCTATGCAAAAGTACATGGGAGGAGGGGTGTTGAAGAGGGACCCGAAGGCCGGAATATAGGGTTGCAGATGCAGTTTGGACATCAATGCATAGTCTTGATTAACATGCCTTCACAGAGTAGGACAGGACCAATCCTGGAGGTGGGTTCAAGACAATCTATTGAGCTGTAGTGAAGCCGAGGTTGTATTAGGAGGATAGACAAAGTCTGTGTGGAGCCAAACAGTTGGGGAAGTCGAGGGCATTTGAACATGGAGATAATGGCCAAAGGCGGGAAAGTAAAATTCAAAAGACAGAGGCTATAAGACACTTGTCACATGTTGCACCCTGAGTATCTTTTATCTACCGGGGTTAATTCAATGCTTTGAAAAACAAATGTGCCCACACAGTCCTTTCAAATAATGTACATATAGACATTAATCGGGCAGAATTGAGAAAGCAAACCGGAGGGCATTTTGAAGACTTGCTATGGAGAAGTTTATGGACTCAGCAAACAGGGAGGAAATGGTCAAAGATTGAATACTATTTAAAATAAAAACACTGAAGATGCTATCCTTGCAATATGCAGAGATTCATTTATTGTAACAAGAGGGTTAGTGACCACTTCAGAGCTAGTCAAGACTCAGCTATCAGCTGACGTAAAAGCCAACAAAGCATTAGTTAGATAAATTAAAAATGTCCTGACCAAGGCACCGATAATTAACAGGGCAGTTCTCGCTTCTTCTGACAAGCAGGGAGGAAGCCATGCTACTGAAGCTGAAACAAATTAGGTATGAAAAGGGGGACAAGGTAGAACAATTATTGGAATGGCAATTTGGTTGCAGAAGTTAAAGACGCATAAGAGTTGGCTCAAGACTCGAAATTAATGGTGGGCCCTTGTGAAGGAAGCAAAGAAAGATTTCTCTGAATAACTCTATGAAAAGGTCACAAACAAGATGGAAGATTAAATCAAACCAACTGTAAAGTCATGCAATATTCCAGTCCTACCACAGGATTGTACCAATGCACTAGAGGCACCAATCACTAAAGCAGAATAGATAATAACACCTCCAGGACTCAAAATATCCTTATCACCTGCGGACTGCAGAGCCTCCAAACTTCCATATTGTCCTCTGTCATGTTTAGCCTCTATTTGGCGTGCTTAGTGCTCTACTCACAAACAGCAGCATCAAGATTCACTAATATGCTGATGATACACAATTCTTCTTGAAAGTCTCTTCTGCTTTAGACATTAAACGCCTCAAACCCTTGCCTATACATCATCGACACCTAAAAGTCCAGCCTCTGCCTGAAGCTCAAGTGAACCAAGATGGAATTCCTCTAATTTGGCAAGAACAAACAGTGTAAGTTGGGCTCAATTACATGAAGCTTGATATCTTCGAGCCCCAACTTCACTGAATGACACGTCACCTTGATACGCCATGGACACAAACCTCACCTTCAAGGAACACACTGCCAAAAAAATAAAGATGGCCTGCTACCAGGTCTTTTTTTTTAGATATAGTGAAACAGATTATTCCAGAAAACTACTCCATAACTGCAGTTCAAGCCCTCCTAATCTTGCATCTGGATGGTGGTAAAGACCTGCTCATTGGCCTCCATGACTCCTTACTGGCACCTCTTAAGGGCATCCTATACACCGCATCACATCTCAATCAGGACTCAAGAAATGACCTTTTTACAGATAACATCCTGTTAATCCTAACAGAGCAGGGGACTGCCATACCTACACCATTGGATCTATTAGAAAAGTTAGGAAGAGTTTTAAGATTCAAGGTCACAACACACAAATCTAAAATCTTGCACATTTCTTTGCCCCAAGATCAAATTAATGGATGATGAGAAAGTGCCCTTTTAAAATGGACAAGCACAAAAAAAATGATATCTGAGGCCATATTTTGTGGACAGACTGGTGGCTACTATGCAGCTTATTGGGCAGTATTAAAATGTCAAATTCTGGAGGTACAGCAAAGGTGAAGGTGACACCCATTATTGCTGCCCCCATTAGGCTGTAGCCATGTTTTATAAATTAATGTCCTAGTTAGGCTTTTGTATTTATTTGAAACTCTGCCAGCTGCATTGCTGAAGTTTCAGTTATTGAAATTACAGCACAGGATGATACAGTTTAGCCAGGAGATAAGGCAAGAGTTATCAAGAAATTCCTAATGGTATTTGCAGAGTGTGTGGGGGGGAGGGGAGGGACGCGTAGCATGCTCAGACCTACTGAAGTATTATCAAGTAGAGCACCTCCAGGTGATAGGAGAACGGACAGTCAAATACTCAGAACAAACGTGAATTGCCAATGGTTAAGGCACTGATGTGCAGCACTTTATAGATGTAGCATGTTAGAGAAGAGGCACAGGCCACAAAATGCGTACCAAGCCAGTCCAGTAAAATCTTTCTTGGAAGTACTGGACAGTGTATCCACATGAGGGCAATTGACAACATTTCCTTCTCCCAATGTACAGTATATGACAATCAACATTTCATACTGTCATTAGTGGATGCCAGGATTATGAAGGATAGTAAGTTAGCTCCAACAGGAGTGTAGCTGACAATCCTAATCATCCACCTGTTCGAAACCATATACTCAATAGTAATATGTATGTTAGGAACTCAAAGACAAATAGGGGAAGGTTAAAACACCAGAGTCACTGGTTCAGAACACCATCTATTGCAACTGAGAATTATCTCTGAACCACTGCTTGTATATCCCTCACTCAGCGCAGAAGTGTCATGACTTGCTCCAGTCCTACCTGGAATCCTGGGGAAGCCTGGGGAAGCCTGGGGTTGTATAGCTGACAAACGTTTTCAGAGATGTCAGGGTGTGGATAGGCAGACGCTGGAGGAGTAGACCGGTAGAAGAGGAGCTGGTGGTGATGGTATAGACACCAATATGGAGCCACAGATGAAGCACAAATGGAGCAACACAGAGTGAAAAAGAAGTAACTGAACAGACCCAGGCTTATGGTAAGGGTCCATAAGGGGGCAGGAAAGAAGAAGGCAGAAAAGAACAAAGGTGAGGGTATGCAATAGCTAAGTGAACAAACTAATGATTCAAAGTGAGCCAAAACATTTGGGAGATGTCATCAGGCACTGAAATTAGCGGTCACTCTGAACTTCTCTAGACCTTAACTTCCAGAAGACTCGTCCACAACCCAGAAATGGATGACAATCTCACTTCTAGGCACGTTTTGGAAGACCATGTAACAGTGATTTTCAATGCCACAAAGACTACATCTTTCCCTCTACACCAGACATGTTGGAGATGCAACATGATGTTGGGTTCATTGACATGTATCTCATGGGATTGCCTCCAAATTCACACTCGCCGGAAATAAATAGTGGGGCACATCAAAGGGGTCTTGTGAGCTTCCCAATTCCAGAAGACCTGAGTCTGGTACTTTTGGAAAGGAGAAATCACTAATTAGAAGGCTTAAGTTAACCAAGTTGGGTTTTGTTATTGCAAATACTGTGTGCTGCTCTAATGTTGACAGCACTAACTGGAAATCAAGTAGTAAGCCAAGAGTAAAACAGTGGTTTTATCAGAATTGACAGCTTATGGCCACGGAGAAACTGCCATACAAAATTCCAGAAGCTAGGGCCTCCAATTCTGGACTAATGCATGCACTTAGAACAGTTATGCATTATCCAGTATGCCCAAGAGACTTTTAAGGGCCAGCTCCTTTTATCTTGTTGGAAAAGTACAAACTTCCTCTTAGAAAACATATGATTTTAAGATGATGTCATGAGTGGATTATGCTGTAACCTGACAGGGTCGGGGTAGGGTATAAAAAAGGGAAATTCTTCTGGTTTATGGTATAAGAATACAGCATATACAATTTGTACTTTTACACTGTTGAAATGCTGAACAAAAAGTTGTCATAAAAAATAATAATATCATGGCCATCATTGAAGTAAAAGAACCTCTGATGTGGCTTCCTCTAATATTATCAGATACTGAGAAGAATACAATTGTGTCAGATGCCACTTCTGCTCACTGTATGATTTCTGTTGAAACTACAGCACTGGGTTTAAGTTGAAAATCAATTTCTCAAAACTGTTTTAAACAAATGGGAGGCTTACTCAATGGTACAAATTCTCCTACCACTGTGTACAACTAACTCCTAGTCAGGCAAATCCTTTTTTTTTTTAAACAGCCTTGTCTTCTACTTTTTTGCGCAGGACTGAGATGAAAGAATACTTCAGAGATCGCATCAACAGTACTGACATAACATTTGAATTAAGAAACTACTCAGTAATACTCCCTCACCAATTTAGTAAAATTAAAAGGCATTTAAAAATTAAAATAGTACTGAAATGAAAAACAATGGATCAGTTGCTGAAAAGATGAAGACCCAAATTACAGTTGTCCCAATTAATTGTGATACATTCGCTAACATGTCTCCAAGGGAAGAGAAACCTTAGGTATGACACCACAAAACTCTACCCAAAAGAAAAGAAACGGTATGCTCGGGGATCTCAAGGGGAAGGTCTGAAAACACAGGGTGGTTTTAGGAAAAAGACATTTCAATAATATTGTGAAGACAAGGAGCTAGGAGGATATAACTTGAAAAAAATAGACAAGAAATTAGGGCTCCAGACAGATATGAATTCTTCAGTGAGCATTATTGTCACTCTTCCAAGGTTGTGTCAACAAAAGTCGAGTTCCACAAGTCCCCATTCTTCCCAAGAATCCAGTAATGTAAGGCCTGAAAGCAGGAGAGAGGTGAACAGTAGGGGGATCAGGCCAAAGAATCAAACAACACTTCGGAATGAAGAAAGTAGCTGGAACTAGGATGCAGGATGCCTCACAAAAAGAGGGTCCTTCTGAATAGCAGGGAATGGACTGAGGAAATTTTTGTCAGTGCAGTAAAAATCACATCTGAAACTCAAACCAATCCTGATCATGGAGGAAACTAATGACGATGTTCAGGTAGAAACACTGGATTGGAATTTAATTTAAGCAAATCAGACTTGATTTACAAAACACGGAGGCAAATTGAGGGTACACTGAGTGTATAATAGGTTTTCTGTATTCTTGATGGAGTCATATGACATTGTATTGGCTGAGGAAGACTCCACCCACAAGTTGAAATATATGCTCCTACTATAGAGAAAGTTTTAGCTAGTGCCACAGCCACTGAAGGAATGGTATACCACAAAGTGTGCATTACAAATGGCTCCAGAACTTTGTAAAAACCTAGCATTCTGGGAAAAAAGCAATTTGCGTGTGGTCCCCTTAGAAGATTAGCTACAGGTTTAAAAGCAGTATCCAATGAAGTAAGATCTAAATGTATTTTATATGAATTGCAGTGTCAGGGAACAGTGATCCCCATTACCATCTACCATGAAACACCCTATTTTCCCAGTTTAGATACCAGATAAATTCAGGAGATTAGCACAGGCTATCTTAATTTGGAACAGCATTGTAAAACATAGACTTTATACATTTAATACTGAATTATTGACGCAACTCACACAAATAATCACATTTATTTGTGTGGGTTGTGTCGTTAATTCTATCACTATCACATAGCAAATGGGGTTTTCACTCAAAACATAGCTCCTGAATCTTACTATCTAACACCACATTCGGGGGGGGAGCATTAGAGATTTAGGAGATTACCTCAAGGAAATAAATATAGTCCATTGATTTTCTCAACTCGCATTGTTGAATTGTAGAGGGAGGATTTTAGTTCGGCCTGTTATGTGGACGATAATAACATTACTGATGATGAATTAAATGCACATTTCCTACATGTAGCTAGTATAGCTATGATACTTGTTGATTCCAGTTACATACTGAATACAGAAAATCTAAAATATGCTATTTGAAAATAATCTTACTAGGATACAAGATAATCAGTGAAGGAAAAGGACTTGCATCAGAGTTCTTGAAGAAATGCCAAGATTTAGATATGACAGGCTTTATAGGAAAACATGCAAACTCACCTGAATTCACTTGAAGAAAAGACCTCACATGTTGCAGTGAACAATCCTGTCCACATTTTCAATTATAACTGGATAAGCATGGGGAAAAGACAGCGGAGTGTAGAACACTTCCAGGTCCTTTAGGTGACGGGAGGCAGGGGGGGAATAGGACAACCTGTTACTTGTTATGTTGTGCCTTGCAACAATGTACAGTTGTTTATTTTTTCCCATTTCTTAACTTATCCTCTGTTGGAGAGTTTTTGTTTTCCCTATTGATATTGTACTTACGCTGTATTTTCTCATCCCTACTTTTAGTTACATGCATCTGTTCAGCATTTGTGATAGTTTTGGCATCCTGTAATTCATCATCAGTATTCAGGTTGATCAATGCCCTTGTCACTGCAACATCTGCCTTGAGGCAATATAAGCCTTCCATCCTGTTCTATTTCTATGCTGTTGTTAAAGAATGCTCTGAGTGAGTACCTCTGCACCCTTCAGTGACACACCCCTGAGACGTGCTGTTCCGACATCCTGACAAGAAGCCTCCACTGAGACGTGCAGTGCGTACCAGACACTTATATTTTTCCCATTCCCTCATTTTCTTATTAGACTCTTGTGTCATTTAAGGAGGATTTCGAATCTCAGCCAGTTCTCCATGAATTTAGCCTAAATCTTGAGAGCAACCCCGAATATTCTCAAAAAGCAGGTTGCATTAACGGGGTTTCGGAAATTCAGACAAACAGATTTCCCACATCATAAAGAGACAATAAAACCATTGCACCAGTTGATCATTACTCCCTTTACGGGGAAGGACAGGAAGGAAAAACATACTAAAATCCTTAGAGATATAGAGAAATACAAGATCCTAAGTGCACAGTTACAAACATGGGGTAACACATACATTTTAGTAATAAGAGCAGTTCCAGTCAGGCAGGATTTGCTGACGTAATGTGCAATGAAGGCCTGACTACTCCAACTGCATACAAACCACACTCATGACTCCCATTAGAGGAGTGTTTCACTCTGATAGAAAACATCCTCATGGCAGTGCATATGGCCATCACTAAGGAAAGACCTACTGCACAAGGCAAGAAATTAGGCGTATTGAGACCTATACTGTCATTATAGGCTGCTACAAACGCAGGTATAGCACATTTTTGAGGCTTACATGTGTACTCGATGCAATGGGCTTAGAGCCAGGCACTTTCAGTGTTAAATTTGAATACCTGCCATCACCAAAAACACTGAGGTGTCTTTAATATGAGCAAGTAATTCCAGAAATGTGAGTACTTTTTCCTGAGATAAAGCACTGGCTTTAAGGTATTAGCGTAAAAGCTTGTTGAGAAGGGAGTAAGCCTTTAGTTTGTGGCATAATGGCCAGAGCTGCCAACTTTGAAACTAAAGAACTAGGTTCTAAACTGAGCGTTGACTCAACATCCTGTGATTCTGGACAAATCACTTAATCTCCCCATGCCTAAAAAACAAAAGGATCTGACCTTTGTTACGTAATCTAGTGCTCCTGTAAAGCCCTCCGTTGCTTTTGGGCCAAGTTCGCACTATATAAAACTGCATACAAACACTTCTTACATCCCTTTTGGCTTAATTCAAACAGGTAGGCAGAAGGAGAGCCACCATTATTCTTAAACATGTTTGAACTGCAAGGGTTTTAAATTAAGGTGTACTCTGGTTAAGTAACTATATATAGTTCACAAAGAATTTCAAATATATGTCAAGATATGTATTGATGAATCGTATGCATCATGAAATGTTGTTGAGCCTAAAGATGTATATAATAGATCTTCCAGGAGGAAGAAATTCTTATGTTCAATAACACCTTGATCTGTCACAGGATTTGCAGTTCAGCAAAGTTTAGATGACACACAAGAAGCTGCGGTTCCGTTAACATGGTCTGATTGGCCAAGGAGTTGGCAGACAGAAAATAATTCCCTCCCTCCTACATAGGGACTGTGCCACCTTGGTGACAAAAGAAGCTAGAAATTAAGTAGTGCCACTGCTGTTGGCCAGAAGGAAAATATATAAAGTTGTCCTTTGATTCAGTAAACCAATAGCACGGTGTACTGTAGTTGAAACACCCAGATGAAAAGAAGCTAGGTTTGAGAACAAATAAGCAAACAGAAAGTACTATAATGCTTGAAAATGTAAATACAACACCTCTGCATCACCATTGATATCTGTCTCAGATTGTATTAAAAACAAATAGATATTAACCCTGAACTGTCTGAATGTGAAACTGCAAGGGTCTTAAATTAAGGTGTACTCTGGCAGTCATGAACAACTATAGATCTGATATACACATCGAAATTGGCAAACTACATAAGTGGAATTCAGGCCCGCAATTGAGCCTTATGCTAGGCCTTCCAGGATTTTGGTCTGAATAGCTTTGACACTGATTACATTCATAATTTAGCTGATCATGATGGTGTTTCCTATTCAAATGGTGTATGTTGAATACATTTTGGTGATGGAGAATACATGCTCAGCAATGAATAAGTTAGACAGCAATGAAAATCTACACAGAGTCACTAAAGGTTTGTCAAATGAGACAATATTCAAAATAATAGGCAGACCTGCGTGTTTTTTTCTAAATATAAAATGGTTAATTCTTCTACCCATCTGAGTCAAACATTGGTTTGTAATTTAGAATAAAACAATTCTTTTACACGCGGTATAGGGATCCAAGGAATTTCAAATTCAAGAAACAGATACCCTTTTCTTGCATTTAACTATCATAAAGATTTTACATTTCTGAATGATCCTGTTTAATAAATAAAATGCTTTGATTCTGGAAATAATAGAGAATTACCAAGTATAGTAATTACTGAAGAAAATTACTTTCACTTTCCAAACTGGAATTTCAGGCAAGCATAAAATAGAAAATAACTTAATATTTTGATTGCTTATGGTATATTTAGGAAAGTAACAGATGAGTCTAAATCATGCATTGGGAACCTACATGGAAATTAAGGTGAACAGACCTTTGCTAAAGTATTTGTGAATGTGGTGGAGCTAAGGTATGGTAAGGTTCATGCCATCAAATATAGTTTAGGTAAACTTTGCGAAGTAAGAAGTAGAGATATCCTGTGTGTGTGTGTGATACATGTATCCATTTAATGAACAAGAAAATGTGAGTATTTTTCTAGAGGGAATGCAACTGAAAAGTAGATCAAAAAGAGACTTAATATTGAAGATAACAATGGCATTAATTTAAAAGTCTGCCTGTTCTGCGAAGGATAAAGCCAGGAGGATGAGGGAGATAGATGCTGAAATGGTAAGGTGAAGATAGATGATACACTAGAATGCAAAAAAAATAATGTATTCAGTTTAAGAATGTATATAATCTACTCTTAAAATTGTGAAAAACATGTTGGAATTCTGTAATCATAAACGAACGCTGTACAAAGCTGTGAAAAGCTGTACAAAACTATGTGCCAGATGCAGCAAAGGTTTTTACCCATTCTGTGTCTATGGGAAAATGTGTATGTACATATGGTCCTATATTCGCTTTGCAATTTTCCTCACAGCTGTCAAATTATCTTAGTACCACAGAACCTTATGGTATGAGATTAAAAAACATCTTGTAAACAGGACTCAACCTATGGTTTAGTTTCAGTAGAAGAATTTGAATATCTCCAATTACCCGATATTAAAAGTTAAGTATCACACGGTTAATCTATGGGTTTATTACGTTTTGAGGGTTGTCTGTTTAAGAAAGAAATGGGAAGGTACAATGAACTAAGGAATGCTTCCGTATGTTTTTCTTTGAAACTTCTGTACATATTCCATTGTTTGCAGAAAGAATATGTATTTCTAATTACAACAAATCATGCCTTTATGTAAACAAATTACATTGCACAGTAAATGCAACACAGCTGAATTAGAATTTTGAATGACCAATGTACACTGACAGTGTCCCCGATGCAAACACTAAAGAATTAATGACCATGAATCATGGTTCAGATTTGGTTAGGTTTGCAAAAACATCCTGTTCTTCGAGAAAACGATAGTTAAGTGCTTACTGTGAGGGATGGGCTTAAATATTTTTGGATATTAATTCTTTCCACCACCCAGATACCAAGCTTTGGCTGGAAACTTAGATATGCATTGTGTCCTGGATGACCCCCGATCTCTCTGAAAAGAACAACCGAAATACACCACAACAGAGAAAAGGGGAAAATGGGGAAGGGAGAGAGAAAACGCAGAAATGTTTGCTGTCACAGGCCAGTGTTGGAAAAAACACAGGGTGGAATATCCTGCTTGAGGATTAGTGCACTAACTCCTTCTCAGTTGGTGGATGAATGGAGCAAATGCTAAATAGGTATGAGAAAGAGGCACAGGTCAATACGCGTGCACTTCTTAAATATATCAAGTATAATGAGAATTAGCCGCAGTAGAGTCAGCATCTATCCCCGAACCCTGAGCAGATGATATGGTCATGAAAAGAGACATCTCGCAGGGTACAGGTGCGGCTCCCCAGGATATCCAGCAAATGGAAACAAATTGAGCAGCAGCAGGAAAATCTTCCACAACTAACATCACAGACAAAGAGGGCCTAGCGAAAAGAAGTATTTCTAGGTAAGGACTACTATGAAGGAACCAAAATGTGCACAAAAAACAAACATACGGGATGCAGGATCAGGTGGGCGAACTATACGCAAGGAGAGAGCCAAAACACGTATGAATTATTGCCAGGCAAAGAGATCTATGATTAGTGCGGTTAAATGTGCTCTACCACTAGTGACCCAGAAGCAGTTTGGTAATCTGGAAGTTTCCATTCAAGTGGTGGTAGTGGTCTTCGTTTCTTAGTCGCCATTGCCCAGTTTTTCAGTTTGTATTCTGTCCCCTCTCGGAATAATTTTATTTGAAGAATAATACGAGGAATAACAGATTTACAGCTTAACTCCTCTCTGTTTCAGTTCTTAGACTGAAATCGTGACATCAGGAAGCAAAAACTTTGCCCACTGGCCAAATCTTAACATTTTTACGTATGCAAAATGTGACAAACTACCTTGCATAGTTTCGCCATTTTTTAAACAAGATAATACACTAAAATCCACAGATGAACACGTAGCACACAGTGCACCGCAGACTGCACATCTGTTACAAACAGCATACCCGCCAGCATTTATTGAGACTTTAGAAGTTACTTACTTGCATCAAAACAATAGGATTTGTAACACATAAAAAAGCTGCTTGTAAGGGAAGTTTAGACGTGTTAAATTCACGCAATGATCAGCCTTACAATCACACTCACATCTAGTCTTTTATCGGATTGGCTCGACTATTATCAGTGGGGGGTGCAACACTAACCGTAAAATTAGTAATGAAGAAATGAATGTGCTCACTAAAAGGGTGTTCAAAATGTGGCTAAAAATTTTAAGATGCTGGATTAGAAGCAAACCATCGCGGTACTCGTACTACAACAAATTGAGAAAATGTCAAAAACAGCATTTCTGGTTTTAGTATTACTGTTCGTGCTGAAATGTAAGAACACAATTCAGCACGCAAATGATTCACTGAAGGAAAACACCAAGAAGAAATAGTGACCTTTCTGCGCTGCCCTGCTCCACAGGGAAAGTACAGAAATGCACTGTATTTAACAAATACAGTGCATTTCTGTCTCCCCCCCTGCGCTGGTGCCCTTTGGCTTTTCAGGGCCTCGTAGATATAGAGTAAAGGAAGGCAGCGCAAGTCGCTGCGTTGCCTCATTCTGCGTCAGGCAGGCCTTCCAATGGCATTGCGGTGGGCTTTCCCACGCATCACCCATGGGTTTTGACGCATTCCCAGATTTGCAAGGCTCTGTAAACCTGGGAATGCATCAAAACAGTATGCCTCCCGGGGAGGCATAATGAGGAGAAATATCTCTATTTCTCCTGTTTTTTTCCTCTTTCAGTGTGTGTGCCATTCTGCAGCACACATAGAAAGAGGAAAACACGGCCATGGATTGTTTTTTTATGCAGGAAGGTGTCCCTTCCTGTACAAAAACAATCCTAAATGCAATACAGGCACCCTCGCACCATGGTGCAAGGGTGCTTGCATTGGTGCTATGCAGTCAAAAGGGTGCCAGTGCAGGGGGTACAGGACAGAAATGCGCCATATTTTGTAAATACGCTGCATTTCTTCCCTTTCCCTGTGGCGCAGGGCAGTACACACAGGTCACTTGCTGCGCTATCCTGTGCCACTTTGTTGTAAATATGCTCCTCAGTGTCATCAACATGTAGATTATAAAGTTGACATAAACCAACAAAAGAGAGAGTGAGAAGAGAAGAACGCCTGCCCACCTTCTAAAGTTTAATTCATAACCAAAACAATGAGAGCTGGCATGTTGCGACCTTTTAAATATATCCACATCTTGTCTCTGTGTGTTATAGGACTCCTTTAGATCTTACAAAAAGACCCCTCACCCACCAACCTAGTTGGTGGAATGTTTCATCATAGGGGTCCCACCCCAGGTGCCTAGCACCTCTGGGGTGTACTTCAATGCCTGATTACAGCAGAGCGGGTCAGTTGTTAATATTCTGTACACATAAAAAGTGATTAGTGCATAAACAGAAAAAATGTGATTTAAAATTGTTTAAAGGGCACTCACTTACTAATATACCTTTATTAGCGGTGCCTTTTGACAAGCTTAAAAACAGTGCATGATGTACCTGGAGACCTAATGTACTCCTACCACTGATTTAAGGTCGACATGTTTCAGCCAATCATATGTGTGCCCCAATGGGATCAAATGGTCTTTCTTCAGGACCTATTCTCTTTTACACCGACTCACTGAGACTGGCGCCTCTACTGTGTACCGTTAACTCACGGTTTCTTTTCAGCAATGACACAACTCCATTTGACTACCTGTAAAAAAACACAGAGAACAGATCCCTTCCTTAAATGCATTTGCATTGTGGCTCATATAGTACCATCATCAACTGATTAACCTTATTGTGTGGGGTCCCCTTTCCCCAATACACTTATAACTAAATATAACCAGTGTGAAAATGAGCAGAGTTTGTCTCTCTGTTCTGATACCATAATACTGTAAATCTGCCTCACCAACCCCAGAATGTGGGTCAAAACAATCTTGGCTTCCTATGATCCTTTTGTCATGCTTCTTAATTACCAAAACTAACTGCACCATAATGCATGACGCGCGTACCACATTGCACCATGCTTTTTTGTCACGGATAAATAGTGCTCAGAATTTTTATGCTCGTTTTTTTAGGGGAATCATCTTCTGAAGAGCCAACTCACAAACTCCGTGACCTACATGCATAAAGTGACATAGTCAAGAATATCTCCACCTACTTGTGCTTAGTTCCGACATCACTTCATGTTGTTCGGGGGAGGGTTGAGCCCTGTAGTCACACGCTGCAAAGGGTTATATTTATGTTAGAATCATGGCTCCCAAGTATTCATAATCCAACATTAGTGTGCTTAGCCCATTAGAAATTAGCCCCCACTTACTTCGTCAAGGGTTGTCACCTGCCTTTCAACCTTCTTTGGTCCCCGGATCTTCTGAGAGGTAGAAATTCACTCCCCTTCGGAGATTAAATACATTTATTTCTCTTAGAATGCCGTATCAGCATGGATCCACCCGCCATGTTGTGGGCGTATCCTCAGTTAAGTGACGTCAGACATCGCTCGCTTGTCGTTCCACTTGAAGGTGTGTCCAGTCTCATTAGAGGAATGTACGTAAGGTAATCTCACCCTGTGAGCTCTTTAACCCCTGTGTGGCGGTCACTTACCCTGGGCTTCCTCCTTCCTCCAGGTTCTTAATTTAATTAATGGGTTCTTTCGATCATACAAGCGCTTCGGTCACTGATAGGTTATGCGTCAATGTATCTATTTTATTCCCCCTTCACTATAACACCTATTTCAGTGCTTGTTTTTCTTGTTGAAGGTGTGGTTTTGTTTAAAAAATACCATTACCACATGAGTGTCCTTAAAATGCATCCGGATAACTGAAATCATTTGCCACCTCCCCCCTCACAAAGGTGAAAATCAACATGCTGGCTGGGTAGTCGGTTATGTACTATGTTCTTGGATCAAGGTGGTATAGCCCCATTAAATGGACTAGTATAAGGACAGGGGCCTCTAAATCTCCATGGATTAACTCAGTTGAATAGACCACCCTATTAATACTTCTTAGTGAGTTAGCAACCTGTTGTTTCTAATTACTTTTTCTAACTATTAGCACTACTAAGCTGAGCCATTTTGGGACATCTATGGGGAGTACGTTCACCCCTTGTGTGGCAGGTTTGCATGTTTACAATTTTGAAAAGCAATATATATTTTGTGATACTAATCCATTCAAACAGAGAATAGTTCTATGGAAGAGATTCATTGACTACATCCAACGTTTGGTATGGGAGGGTTTGATACTATCCCCCAGTTCCTAACTTGGAGTAATGAATGTGATCCTAATTTAAAGTTCACCCACACAGTAGATACTAATACCATAACATTTTTGGATGTTGCTATCTTTATTAAGGGAGGAAGGCTATGCACCAAATCCAGCAGACAGAAGCACACTATTACGATATGACAGTTTCCACCTTAGACTCCTCTGTGAAAACCTACATTATGAACAGTTCTTGAGACTGAGGAGGATCTCTACGGAAGCTTCAGATTTAAAAAAACAGGCAAAGACTCTGACAAAAATATTACAGGCTGAGAGTACCCAGACAGGGTGATTTCAAAAGCTCGAAAACCAGCTAGAAACCAGAATTGGGAGGCCTTGTTAGAAGTGAGACCACAGGAGACAAAACCCACGCCCCTGACATGTGTGACCACCTATAACACCATTTCCAATCAGGTAAAAAAGGTGATAAACAAAAATTGGGCATTGCTACAGGCAGGGAAGTTAGATTGTGAAAACTCCCTTTTTTCCTTTAGAAGAACGAGAAGCCTAAGGGACAATCTAGTAAAAACTCAAACAAAGGCGAGAAACCCATATCTGACAACAAACATACGGGATACCTGGGATTACCAAAGGTTACAGGCCGTTATGCCTGTGGTAGTTGCAGTGTATGTCAATTTACGAGCTTAGTCAAATCTTTAGAGTTAGAACCAGGAAAAGCTTGGATTATAAGGGGGCATACTAATTGTAACACCAATAATGTGGTCACATATCCTGTGAGTGACCCAAGTGCTTGTATGATTTAAAGACCCCATTAATTAAATTAAGAACCCGGACGAAGGAGGAAGCCCAGCGGAGGTGACCACAATCCAGTGGTTAAAGAGCTCACGGGGCGAGTGTGCCTTACGTACATTCCTCTAATGAGATTGGCCACACCCCCAAGTGGAACAACAAGCAGATGACGTCTGACGTCGCTTAACAGAGGATGCACCCACAAAATGGTGGGCGGAGCCATGCATATACAGCAATCTACGAAAAAACAAAAGGTATTTAAACACCAAAGGGAGTTGATTTCTACCTTTTGGAGGACCCTGGGACCAAAGTAGGTGGAAAGGCAGATGACAACCCTTGATGAAGTAAGAGGGGGGCTAATTTCTAATGGGTCGAGAACACTAATGTTGGATTAAAAAGACTTGGGAGCCATGATTCTAACATAAATAAACCTCCCATAGGGTATGACTACAGTGCTAGCCTCCCCTGGAACACCATGAAGTTATGTCGGAATTAAGCACAAGTAGGTGGATATACCCTTGACTATTTCACTTTAAGCAAATGGGTCAATGAGTTTGTGAGCACTGCACTTCAGAAGATGGTTCCCCTAAAAAAAAGCATAAACAGTCCGAGTACTAATTACCCATGACAAGAAAGTGTGGTGCAATGTGGTATGCGGGTAATGTGTTATTGTGTAGTTGGTTTTCATAATTGAGAACAAGCATAACAAAGCGATCAAAGGATGCCAAGATTGTTGTGAGCTACATTCTGCGGTTGGTGAGGCAGATTTTCAGTATTACGGTATCAGAACAGAGAGATAAACTCCACTCATTTTCACATTGATTGTATGTAGTTGTAATTGTGGTGGGGAAAGGTGAATCAGTTGGTGATGGTATTATTAAAGCCACAATGCAAATGCATTTAAGGAAGTATCTATTTTCTATGTTTTTTTTATCAGGTACTTAAATGGAGTAGTGCCATTGCTGCAAAGAAACCGTGAGTTAACAGTAGACAGTAGACGGTAGAAACGCCAGTCTTAGTGAGCTGGTGTAAAAGAGAATAGGTCCTCAAGAAAGCCATATTGACCCCATTGGGGCACACATACGATTGGCTGAAACATGTTGACCTTAAATCAGATGTAGGAGTACATTAGGTCTCCATGTACATCATGCACTCCTTTTAACCTTGTCAAAGGGCACCGCTAATAAAGGTACACTAGTAAGTGGGTGCCCTGTAGACAATTTTAAACCATATTGTTTTCTGTTTATGCACAAACTACTTCTTAAGTGCACAGAATATTAACAACTGACCCACTCCGCTGTAATCCGGTTTTGAAGCACACCCTCGAGGCGCTAGGCACCCGGATGGGACCCCTATGATGAAGCATGCCACCAACTAGGTTGTTGGGTAAGGGGTCTTTTTTAAGATCTAAAGGTGGCCTATAACACACAGAGTCAGATTGTGGATAGGATTAAGAGACTATGGGGGTCATTTCAACCCTGGCAGTCAAAGACGGCCAGGGCTGTTTTGGTGATTGCACCGCCAACAGGCTGGCGGTGCAATCCTGGGTATTTTGACCGCAGCGGAAGCGCTGCGGTCGCATCGCCGGGGCTGGCGGTTTCCCGCCACATTTGTTCCGGCGGTGATAATGCGCCTCGGCAGCGCTGCTTGCAGCGCTGCCCAGGGGATTACGAGTCCCCGACCGCCAGCCTTTTCCTGGCGGTTTGAACCGCCAGGAAAAGGCTGGCGGTACGGGGAGTCGCGGGGCCCCTGTGGGCCTCTGCACTGCCCATGCCTCTGGCATGGGCAGTGCAGGGGCCCCCTGACAGGGCCCCATGCAGCTGAAAAGGTCGATGGGTGCAGCTGCACCCGTCGCACGGCCGCAACACCGCCGGCTCCATTTGGAGCCGGCTCCTGTGTTGCGGCCCAGTGGAGATCTCATAATGACTGCAGTGGGAGTGCAGCCGCATTGGCGGCCGCCCGGGCGGTCAGATCTTGGCGGGCGGCTGAGAGCCTATGTAGGTGATACAATTTATTGTTAAGATACTAATTTTGATACAAGATGAGAGCCTTTACTATCCCTCATGGCGTCCATGTACAAGATGAGGTGATATGTGAGGCAGGGTTTTTTTATGTGTTTTGAGTGCTGCATGCAATGCAGACCTGGTTGCATATAACATGTGCTGTCATAACATTGACTTTTGTATTCAGATGCAAGCATGTGAAGTGCAGATGAAAGGCCAAAAAGAGATAGCAGGCTGACGTTGTTTTATTTTTTTGTAGCTAATAAACTTATGCTTGAATTGTCAATTTTTAATACTATTGCTATCAACACTGAGAAAGAAAATTGCTGGAAAGGGTGCTGAACAATGGAGCTCTGACTTTGCACCTAAAAGCACCCCAAGATTATTGGGAAGGCATTGAACGACTTGGTATATTACCTTATTGATATATATCTAAATCTTACTCAACCATGCCATTAGGAGGCTAGTTACGAACAATTTAGGTAGAAAACTAGTAGTGTAGAGATGTGTGATGAAATATAATTGGGCTATACTTTTTTTTTTTTTTAAATCTTTTTATTAAACATAACACACGAACAGCAGTACATTTCCTTTAAATCAGTAAGAGAGTAAACATTTTTCTCTTTTCATGTGCCTCTACACGTACTTGTGGTTTCTATACAGTACGGTTACATTTCAATGTGCTGACAATCAACTTAAACTTGATACATTTTATAACAATAGGCATATTTGTAGTGTTGTTAAAGTATATTTATATTTAGTGGAATTCGAAGCAATTGTGGTAACATTCAGCTGTGTGGGCGTGGGAGATGTCAGTATTTTGTTTGCATGACATATAGTTTGTTATGGGGCAAGGGCATGATTAACAGCGCATCAGTAGCCACTAACAGTAATTGGGCTATACTTGATCTCTGTATAATTGTTGCTAAGCTGGTTATAACATTTAAAATAATTCTAATGCATTTGATCTATAGATAGTTTTGTAATAAATAACCATATTGTAAAATATCAACTATTGTGTGGAACAGGACTCTATGTATATCACCCGTAAATGAGAGATTCTCTGACAGGTCTGACTCTAATCACCACTTTCAACTTGTGCTTAACTCAGTCAGGGAGGAATGTGAGACAACTGACAATTCTCCTTTTCCCCTAAAGGGCTGTTTCTACTTTTCATCTGTTAATGTATGCATGCAGCAAAATGTTAGGCTGTTGTCTAGATAGTGTTAATATGCCCAATTGATGGACCGGAAAAAAATGTCACCAATTTAAAGATTATCCACCAGACTTATTGTGAACATTGGTTTCCTCACTATTCATTCAAATTCATATTTACATCACAGACACTCTCTACAAAAGAGGATTCAGGCTAAGGGTGCATTATCAGTTTAGAAAAGTATCAAAGATTTAGCAGCTCTTTTTAAGACCTGATATTATAAATCTTAAAGTGGGGTTGAGGTATGTACATAATGCCTATTAACGTACACTACTGTCTGTAGGACTGTTTCTTAATGGGAAAACATGCTTCACAAAGCCCCAAAGTGTGAGCACACAGCAAACCTAAACCAGAGACGGGTTTAAAACATAACGGGGATTACCAAAATTAATAAGCCACACATTTTATTACGAGAACAGTGTGCATGTAGGCTTCTATTCTGCTGAGTTAAAAACCAAATGAAAGTTAACATTATGTATTACATATTTAATGGTACCTAGAACTGAGCAGCAAGTGCATTATGAACAAATCCTGACATCGCAGACCAAAGATGTCACAAAGGAATACAATTATGTATCGAGATTGAGCTTGAGACAGTATCTTTCTTGACTGAAAGAATTAAAGTGTAGAAGCAATCACCGCCTTGAAACTACTAAGCTGAGGCAGCTGGGAACAAGAAGGAAACAACAGACTCAATGAAGGTGGGTGATAGCAGGGGAATAATGTTAGGCTCATTGTCTTTAATAAAATCATGATTTCTTCTCCATGAGAGACAGCAACACTTTATACCAAGCCATAGTAATATTTTGCAACTTCAGAGCCTTTTAATCAATTTTCAGCCGCACCTTTTATTGACCTTAGTTAAAAGGCTAGAACGCAGAGGTAAGGGATCAATGTGCTGACCAGAGAACATGCTAGAGACCTCCCAATACAATAAAGTATTTGGAACCCTTGGAGCCCAAGTGAAGAAGACTCTAAAAAGGGATATGTTGATGCCAGCTAACTGCTTAACCATGTGCACCTAAAGCCCTGGGGTTGGATTAATGTACCACTCCCAAAGAGTGTCTTAAAATAAGCTAACTGCTAAGTGATGGACCTAAGTGGGACCATACATTGGCCTTAGCTCTGAAGATGAGTCTCTACACAAGCATAGGGTGGTTTTGGATGGGTGGCTAAAAACAGGCACGTAGGGGTTCTGGGTACACCTGAACGGAAAATGATCCTTCAGTTGGGATGTTTACTCATTGACTTCCTCATCTTTAAGGAATGGGGCTTCTCTGTGCCTCTCCTTGCTTTTTCCTCTTGTTTTTCCACCTTGTTCTCCTCATGCCAAAACTCTACCATTGAAAGAGAAGACTGACACCAACTGGCTCTTTACATGGATATAAGAAAAGGCTGTAGGCTGGCCTCTCTTTGTGCTTTGCTTTAGGCCATGCATATATTATGGGCTCGGCCGAGCACCAGCTGTAACTAGCATGATTTTAGTCAGCTCATCAAAGAAATTAAATATCTGCATCACAGAGATGTTTACAAAACAAAATTGTCTGGATAGAAATTTTTTACTACTTAAATAATTATCTGAAATTGTCTCGTCACCAACATATGATGTGGTAAACAAGAGGGTTGGCAACCCCTATGTTGTTCCGTGATACAGTGTATAGTGACTTGTTTGCAAACTTGTTTAAGACTTAAAGAGTGAGTGAGTGTATATTGAGTGCAATCCTCGTGACATCCTTTGGTGTTTTTTTAACTTTGTTGTGCATTATACAGCATATCATCAGATATGTATTCCATGCAATCTAAAGTATCATATGATGGTGTAGTGAATTCTTCGTGAAGGTTGCAAAGGGCGGGCGTGCATGTGTGTGTAGCCAAGACATCTATCATGTACAACTGTATTTATTAAAGCGTTACAGGTATATCCAGCATGAGTCTGGGATATTTGCTGAGTGTGCTCTTATAGGGTTTTCATGGATGGATGCCAGAAGCCATAGACATGGATTTTCCTGGAAGCCATCTCTTAGATCTATCTTAGACTAGATAACAATTTAGTCGACTAAGCTATTTGTGGGTACCAATGAGGTAATAAAACATCACATGGATATAATGATGTGGTGGAGGATTTACGAGCAGATGGACCAATTGCTGGGAGATATGTGTGCACTGTGAGAGTCTAAAGTAGGTACCGCAGGAGAGTAAGTCCCCAAAAAATGGTACTTGCCATTGGTTCTTGGGAGAATCTTCCTAGAGTCAGTTTGAAGAATGATGGAGAGATTTCTGTCATAAGCAAGGGCTGCAGGATTTGTTCAGAGATCCCGGAATTAAACATCACCAAGCAATGTATATGCATTTTTCAGCTATGTATGGCTATGTCTCAGTCCCTTCAATGTATAAATCAGGCATTGTAATTCTTTTAAGGTTTTAGAGGTCTTCCTATACCATTAACCACAATCACTCTTGATAACGCAGGAAAAGTAACCACCAACCAAAAGAAAGGAAAGACCATGGGCCCCAATTCAGTCCCAAAGGATTGCTTTGCATCTGACACCTTGTTTGTCCCCAGCTACCACAACACCGTTGTATTTAATAAAATCGTCTTACTGGGTGTCACATTCCCATTGTGGCAAAAAGCCATTAATACTCCAATCTACATGAAAGGAGACCACACACATCTGCCCAATTACTACCCCATCGCCTTGTTGCATGGGGGCAAGTAAGATTTTTGGGAAGATCTTATCGATAATACTCTGTCATGTCCGCCACAAAATAGCATCATAAATGAGTCACGTGGATTTTACTGCTTCTACAGGTACCTTAGAACCAGGGCTGGCTTTAGCGCTAGCATTGCCAAGTGCAACAATCATATTTGGCACCCCCATGACCTCCTCAGTTTCCCTTACCACCACCAGGCAAAAGTGTGCCCCTCTCCCACATACATTACATTTGTTTTAAAGTACTGGTAAAGGCTGACTTTACCAACAAGAATGTATGTATGCCCAAACGAACTCTTTTTAGCAACATTTGGAAAAGGGAATCAAAGAGTGAGGTAAAAAAATAACATCCTAACCTATTTTATGCAGTTTGCATGCAGCTCTTTGATGACAGTTGGTAACAGTCGCTGTTCTATATTAGAGTTGTACCGTATGAATTGCGGCAACAAAAGAACCTCTGTGACAAAACCAATAATCCACTCAGCTATCCACATAAAATACGGATCTGTAATCTGAATAGTATGCATTCCTTGCAGGAGGCATATTAACCCTCTGCATTACTTTATGGTGAGTCAAAACTGCCACTAGACAAATCTCCATCACTCTCTCTCTCTCACAAGATTAGTCAAAGAGTTAGCTTGACATTTTTATTGCTGCCTGAAAGCTGGAGGTACAAGGATCTCTGCAGTAGGTGTTCTTAAATCGTACGTTATTGCTTAACACAACACTCCTCCCCCCAGGTCACCACTACCTCCCCAGGTCAGCGCCTAATGCGGCCACACCATTCGCACTGCCCTAAAGCCGGCCCTGCATAAAACAGTGGCTTCCTCTGTCAATCTTCATAAAGAATTTATGAGCAAGGGTAGTCTTTTACAGCCTTTATTGACTAATAACAGCTGTCTATAATGCGGGCTGAGAACTTTTAAATTCCTCTCGGTCCTCGTGAGATGATAGGTGCAATCGTCTTTACTTCATGTGTCTAACAAAGCCTTAGTGTGATTTGAAGTCATAGGCAAAGTTACACAAACATTTTAAGTAGTTAAAGGAACCCACCAGGGGGACCCAAATGAGTCTTAAACTGTTTAAACATTGTATCAATGACTTTCACAATCATTTGAGAAAATGCAACAACGACGGTGAGGTTGTTTTGTTAACAGCTTCAACATGGAGGCTGACACGGTACTGGTTGTCCAAACGACCTGCCCAGATTACTTTCTCCTTTACAAGAGTATTGGCACCTAAAAAATCTGCAGCGGAAAGGTGCAAATGGAAAGAATTAATTGTTGATAAATCATACGCAGAGGCACTGGAATTTGGCAGAAATGATAGGGAAATTTTTGAGGCTTTTTGGCAAGATTATGTTGCAAAAGAGCAAATTATGCGGCATAATATGGCAATCTATTACAGTATTATTTAATTCTTTTGATATTTAAACACTCTTTAATACTATATGGGCAAGGTTTTCCCTCACTAGTCTCATTATAAAACCAGAATACAGCAACCGGCAGCTGAGATGTTACCAGTTAACCTTTGCACAGGTTCTGCCATTAGCTGGGAGCACATTTCTGCACTATTGATAGTGTTTTTGGATTTGTTTCCATTAGAAACAATTTTTTTGGTAAAGTCTGCACATGAGGCAGCAGATGGTGTATTATGTGGCTGTAAGGAAATGCCTCTTTTTGTATAGTCACTCCCAATTTTTTTGACTGATGCTGCTGGTTTTTCGACTCTAACCAGACCTCAGTGCCAGTGTCTTGACCCTAAAAGTGTATGTCATATTGGCTATACTGAATTTGAAATAGCTAACTTACCAATAAACCTCTAGTAAATGGTACCCTGATACCCAGGGCATGTAAGATAGAGGGGTATCCCAGGATTTTCAGCACTTATTGTGCCACCCTGGAGGTCCCTCAAGTAAAGCAAGTAACCCAGTCTGTCACTGCAGAGTGGTAGAGCAGTCGTGCATTGCTAGCCTGACTTTGTCATTGAAAGTAATGGAAGAGCCAACTCTTCCTCTGGACATGTGTGTAAATCACCCCTCCGGTAGACCTACCGAGCCCTAAAGGCACTGTGCAACATATGACACAGGCAGAACATATTTTTTATATGTCCTGACAGTAAAACACACAAAACTACAGTTTTACTGCAGAAAGACTTGGTGGCCCAATTGGTGAGTACAGGGTTACATGCTGAACCCCTCAGCTGTGCTAACTCCAGAATGGCGTGACCGAAGTGGGCACGCCAAGGTATCAAACAACTCGTTACATTAAGCCGACTTGTATCTCAAGTCGAAATTAATGTACCTTGCTGCAGTGTGCAGCTTTAGCGAAAACTGCCACTTTGTTGCCTTTAAAACTCCTGTGTCTCCCCAGGCACATGTGGAGCCTGCTCCACGAGACAGCTTTCTGTCCTCCTGGAGAGATGTGCCGACGACTCTCAGGAAGGAGAAAAATGGGAGATTGCAGGCCAGGGAGCTGTCACCTCCCTCCGGCAAGAAGTCACTTGGGCAGGCGGAAGCCACCTTTGAAGAGCAGATGTGGGACACCATGGGGGAGGGTTTCCCCATTGTTGATGGGCCTGTAGCCCTGAGATAACCACAGCCCTCGAATGGGATAGGGAGGTCTGTATAGCAGGAGCAGGGTCTTGCCATCTTGGGAGTGGGCACAATGGTGCATCCTGGGCTAGCTAGATGCCACACTCCACAGGAAGTAGGAGAGGACCTGGTGGCCCATTGGCTACTAACTGCACCCTGCCCGAGGGCATTTTCCAAGCATAAGAGGGGCACCTCTGGCACCAGATCTCAACCGACTTGGAAGAAGGACCGAAGTATGACTGCCCAGCTGCACCGAGCGACCAGCAAAGAGAAGCTACACTGAAAAGGACTGCACCTGCTGCATCTGTTAGGTAGCAAAGAGAGGGACTGTGCCTGCTGTGTCCTGCTCAAAGAGAAGACATCTCCAGAGTCCAGTCAAGCCCTGAGAGAACTCCAAGGGCCAGCTGACTACCCTCCTGTTCCCAGAACAGGGACACAACAGCTAAAGAAGCCAGCTGGGGCAAGTTAGTAGCCCAAAGTCTTCAAGTTGCTGCCACTGCTATCGTGCAGCACAAAGATCCACTGCATGGAGTTGTGACCCTCAGAAGGTGGGTGATTGACTCAGGAAGGATTGGGTTGTGATCGTGACAACAGGTTACTGGTAGTCCAGTGGCAACTGGACATCCGCCAGACCGTAGATGACTTTGTGAGACATCGTCCCTGCAACCAGGACCTCTCACCTTCTCTGAGGAATTCCTGCAGGAAGACACTTGTCCGCCAGGCCACATCCACACCATCCTTAGAGCACCTTCAGCATCCTTCAGCCCTTGCATCAGGATCACTCTATAGGAATCCATTGCAACACTGATAAAGTATCTTGAACTGTTGAAGGACTGCTTCTCCTGTGAAAATAACTGTTTTGGAGGACCTTGCTCGTCTCCCTGACTAGCTCCATGCCGGGGTTGGTTGGCCCAAGTACATCTAACTGACTGCATTGACACTTATCTAAGTTTTCTTTGAAAAACTCTCTAAGGGGGTCATTCTGACCCCGGCGGGCGGCGGGAGCTGCCCACCTGGAAGGAACCGCCGAATGAACGCACTGCGGTCAAAAGACCGCGGCGGCCATTCTGGCTTTCCCGCTGGGCTGGCGGGCGACCGCCAGAAGGCCGCCCGCCGGCCCAGTGGGAAACCCCCCTCAACAATGAAGCCGGCTCCGAATGGAGCCTCGGAGTTGTAGGGATGCGACGGGTGCAGTGGCACCCGTCGCGATTTTCAGTGTCTGCAAAGCAGACACTGAAAATCATTATGGGGCCCTGTTAGGGGGCCCCTGCACTGCCCATGCCAGTGGCATGGGCAGTGCAGGGGCCCACAGGGGCCCCACAACACCCATTCACGCCATCCTGTTCCTGGCGGTAAAAACCGCCAGGTACAGGATGGCGGGAAGGGGGTCGGAATCCCCATGGCGGCGCTGCAAGCAGCGCCGCCATGGAGGATTCCCTGGGCCAGGGGTAAACCGGCGGGAAACCGCTGGTTGCCCTTTTCTGACCGCGGCTTTACCGCCGCGGTCAGAATGGCCCAGGAAGCAGCGCCAGCCTGTTGGCGGTGCTTCCGCGGTCCCCGGCCCTGGCGGTCATGGACCGCCAGGGTCGGAATGACCCCCTAAGTGTCCAATTGTTGACTTTGCCAAGGTTTGCTTGCAGTTAAGTGAAATTGCATTGATTTATTATTGCTTGTAAAATCTGCATCTCAGGAACCCTCTGATGGATCTTTTTTGTTCTAGTGTCTAAATTCTTATAAAAATACAACCTATTTCTATAAATAGGTGTCAAATATCTTGAGTGTCGTATTGATTTCTTCTTCAGTTGTTTTGGTGCTGTTTAAATATTTAACAGTAGTTCCTCTATTTAAGCGTTTGCTCCTCAGTGCCAGAGCTACCCAGGATTGAACTGAGGGTTTGACAGAGGAAACCCAAGGGTCCTAAAAGGGATTGGTAAGTGTATTACATGGTGAGGTTGCACTACCACAACATATAATACACCCCATTTCCTCATATTGGTTGCAGCGGTGGGATCCAGAACTTGTGTTTGGCAGTACTATATAGTTATTGAAGTGAATCCCTCTGAGAATCGGCATAGGTAGACACACAGAAAACAAGTTCTTACTCCCATAAGATATTTTCTGTGGACATTGCTGAACTCCAGAATACTGTCTCCTAGGAGTGCAAAAACCTTCCCAAAGAGTGGAGGAGAGTTTGAAAAGTTTGGAAAAGTTTCCTACAAGCTCAGTAAAATGGAGGAAAATATTTTCCACAAGTTTTGAACCAGCTCAAAAGCCACTTATCGACACAGGAGACATGAAGCTTGACTTGGCAAATCTTTCCTCATACAAAAGAGATAATCTGAGGGCGTTTTGTGCAGAAATGAAAATCATCATGGGAGCCAAACCCAAGAAACCTGCTTTGATTAAGTACCTGAAAGCCTGGGAGGAGACTCACAGGGTACCTCCATGCCTGAGAAAGCAATTACTGCAGGGTAGTGGGGATGAAGAGTAGGTGGAGGACAATCACAGCTAGTTGAGTGGAGCAGGCACAAAACTACCTCCACTTGGAGGGCTAAGGATGGTCTCCAGGGCACACACTCTACCTGGCTCTGATCACAGCCAGAGATCTATACAGGAGAGCATGGTAAGTCCATAATTATGTGGGTTGCCTAATAAGAGCTCTCATATTAAATAATGATAATCTAGAATGTGTGGATGAACTTGACCACTTGGATTTCACCTTCTTAAAAATGGCCTGTCCGCTATCTAGATGAAGAAAGAGCATAGTCATTGTAAGTAATCTGACTCCGGTCCTCATGGTAAAGTTAATAATTGCTTATTTATTTATAAATTTGACCTTTAAAAAATTTGATTATTATTTGAGGGTGGTGACTATCCTTGTGACACCGTGGACTACTGCGGCGTCCTTTTTTCGGGCTGCGGTCAGGCCGGCAGTCTGCATTTTAGGATTCCGGAACTGCCACAGCCCGTTTTTGGCATTGGTTTGGCTCTTTGTGCTGCGGTGTGGCCCAGGAGGCACATTTTGTGCTCCGACTTTCACCGCTGTCCCTGGCAGCTTTCTTTCTTTCTTTCTTCTTTCTTCTTGGTTGTCCATAGTGCCTTCTTCTGTGATGGTTGTCTTCCCAGCATGCCTTGTTCCTTTTCCTTTTCTACTTGTTTTTTTTCTCATTTCATTCCTGTGTGGCTTTTCCCAATCCAAGATGGTGTCTTATGTTCTCTCTGTTTTGTCACTTCCTGTTTCATGGTATATAAGCACTGCAGTTCCCTCCTTCCTTGTGTTGCAAACACTTCCGTCTTGGTGGTGATCCCTGCTCCTGTTTCCAGTTTTCTTCTCGCTCCTGCTTATTTTTCCCTGCGGATTTGACTTCTGTTTTTGCCTTTTTCATTGTTTTTTACTCTTTTCAGGAGTTCTTGTGATAGAAGTTTTTTTCCCATTACTTGTTTTTTTTCCCTCTGGGACTCCTTCTGGAGGGTACAGTTTGCCTTGGTGTTTTTCTAGTCACCAGCACCGTTGCTACAGGAAGGGGTCGCCCTTATCTTGGCCAGTCCAGAACCAGTAAGAAACCAGGCGTCCTTCCAAGTACTGCAGCCTACAGCGGTAAGAGACGTGCAGACCATTACAGATTGCAACGCCAGCTCCTGCCCCCTGTGAGGAGGAAGGGGATGGGAGGAGTACACTTACCTTCGATATGTTCCTCCAAAGAGAATACCACAGCTCTGTTTATACTGTCCGTTACCCTACATTGTTCCCATAATCGAGAAGAACAGGTAATTGCATTATTGGATTGTGGGGCAAGCGGTATATATTTTGGATGAGACTTGGAATAAACAAAGAGGAATATCACGAGTTCCTAAAGAGATGCCAGAACATGTCCACACAGTTCATGGCTCCCCGCTGACCTCAGAGCCAGTGGTGGATACTACACCCACACTCTGTCTGCATTTTGGAAAACATCAGGAACCTTACCTTTGATCTAATAACCTCTCCAAACCATACCATGATATTGGGAATTCCCTGGCTGACTCGGTACAACCCATATATTAATTGGGAAACAAGAACAATATCTTTATCATCACAGTTTTGTCAACAGAACTGTTACTCCACGAACTCTTATTGGTCCCCTAAAGATTTAATCCTTTCTGCCAAAGACACGAGCTGCACTATTAACATGATACAGGGAGTACCAAGTTGTTATCAAGAATACTGTGATGTATTCCAGAAGCCTAGAAAATCAGTTTTACCTCCACATCAGGTCTATGACTGCGCCATTCCTTTGATTCTGGGAGAAGTGGTTTCCATTTGGATAAATACTATTGACCGAACGAAAAAGGAAGGTACTTAAACAATACCTAGATGATAATCAACAGAATGGTTTAATTGCCCCCTCTTCATCTCCTGCTTGGGCTCCTCTTTTTTCCGTTCAGAAGAAATCAAAAGATCTGCCTCCCTGTGTTGATTTTCATGGACTGAACAAGATAACCATCAAGGTTCGATATCCCTTACCCCTTATTAGGTATATACTTGATGCAGTCCAACGTGCCAAGATGTTTACAAAATTCGATCTGAGTGGTGCTTATCATCTCTTATGTGTCAAGGAAGGAGATCAATGGAAACAGCTTTTCGTACTCCATTTGGCCATTATGAATACCGAGTCATGCCTTTTGGTTTAACAAACGCACCATCAATATTCCAACGATTCATGGACTCTAATTTATTGAATCACACTGTGGTGATATATCTGGATGACATTCAAGTATACTCTTGCATACCTGAACAACATACTGAGCATGTCCTTCAAGTTTTGGAAAGACTCAGACAGAATCAGCTATACTGCAAACCGGAAAAATATGAATTTAACAAAACAGAAGTACAGAATCTTGGTTACTGCATAAATCAAGATGGTGTAGTAAGTTCTTCCTGTTTTGTCACTTCCTGTTTCATGGTATATAAGCACTGCAGTTCCCTCCTTTCTTGCATTGCAAACTCTTCCGTCTTGGTGGTGATCCTCGCTCCTGTTACCAGTTTTCTTCTCGCTCCTGCTTATTTTTCCCTGCGGATTTGACTTCTAATTTTGCCTTTTTCATAGTTTTTTCCTCTTTTTCAGGAGTTCCTGTGATAGAGTTTTTTTTCCCATTACTTGGGTTTTTCCTCTGGGACTCCTTCTGGAGGGCATGGTCTGCCTTGGCATTTTTCTAGTCAGCAGCACAGTAGCTACGTGAAAGGGTCGCCCTTATCTTGGCCAGTCCAGAACCAGTAAGAAACCAGGCGTCCTTCAAAGTACTGCAGCCTACAACAGTTAGAGATGTGCAGACCGTGTCACTCCTCCTCAAAGAATAATCAAAACTCTTGTCAAGGTGAACCCTCAAAGTCACTAAATTAACCTGCGCTCAACTCAATGGTACCTATGGCACAGAGCAGATAGACTTGACTAAGAACAATGTAGAAAGTATTTATGCAGTATCAAACAGTAATAAAGTTTAAATGCAAAACAAAAATACCAAAGCAAATTAGAAGAAGTAGAGTAAAATTGAATAAACAAAATGACACCAAAATTACAAAAATCCTTTAAGGGGTACCAGAGACATGATTTCTTAAAGGTTTAACTATGAATAGGGCCAAGACGCACAAGGTGCCAATGATTCTCAATGGTCATGGTAGAGTGGGGCCTAAGCATAATTTCAGGCTGACTGCAAGGAGTGCAGATTGGACGCACCAACCAGTTTTGACCTAGTCAAAGATTTTACCTTCTAACTCTAGTCCTTTAAGTCCCAATCTACCACAAAGAAGTACACTTCTAAAGCCCTCCAGGACCTTAGTGGGAGACTTTTAGAGACTCACAGCGTGTCAGGCAGACTCCAGGACCTCAAGGGGAGAATCTAAGAAACTCTTAGGATGTCAGGCAGAGGCCAAACAGTCCAGGTCCAATTGCCACTGGTCAGCTGGCCAACTGCAGGTAAGGCCTTTAGTAGTTTGTTGTGTCCATGTACTTTAACTAGAGGTCTGTCTTGTGACCATTGTAGTATACTTCTTTCGCCTGCGTACAACAAAGAGCAGGCAAAGTCCTTTAGGGCTCTTCTCAGGTCGCAGAGAGCAGGTTCAGTCCTTTTTTGATAGGGCACAGGAGTGTTCTGAAGTGGGTTATCAAGATGTCACATGTATGCCTCGCACAAGCTAGTAGATGGGAATGACTCTGGGGAACACCTTAACCAGTGGGGTAAAAATTCCTAGGAACAACTGTACCGACTCTGGGCATTTTCAAAATGGTGGAAGTATTCAGTCACACTAAACTTGAGCTCTGAGGGCTAGGGTGTGTGTGGGAAGGGTACTACGGTAATCCTCCCACTTCTAACAATAAAAATCCAGTTTGGAGCAGGTAACTTTACCTCCAATAAACCAAGAGAGAAAAGTCTAGTAGAACAAAGCAGGGTTTTCCAGTAACCAGGCAGTGAATACACCGAACTGAAAAATTGTTTATCATCCTGTTCTTGCTCCTTGAGGTGCACCTCAGGTGTTATATGTAAAACCCAAGCACACCTGTCAGGCAGGATTTGACACTGTAATGTCAAAAAAGGCCCACTGTGACATAAGCCTGCTTGGCTGGGTGTGGGTGGGAAAAAGGAAGGCCCCTGCCCAGCTTTTGCTAACATCTGCTTGTGAAAGAGCTCCTGAGCACAGCCAACTGGCCTTTCTGTCAAGGAAACAACAACACCTGCCCACACCCATGCCTTTGTTCTTGGCTCTGGTAGCAGTTCTCACACCTATTCAAATGCTAATTACTGGCTGGCAGAAGCGGGGAAACAAATGCAAATGGGCCTCCAGAGGCTTTAGACAGGGACAAGATAACTCTACAAAAAGTATCTGTTCCTTAATATTTATCAAGCATCTGACTCACCACTGAATTAGATTTCAACAACCGTTGAAAACAGTTGCTTAATTACTTATTTTTGTGGCTGTTTCCTAAATGAAATTAGCATCATTAAATGTAATATTGTAATTCAGTGTTTTCCTGTGGAACAGCCAGCCTTGCTAAAGTGAAAATAGCTTTTGGGGCCTTTACACTGTAAGGACATGTTTATCATTAAATTCCTATATATCAGACTTTTAAATACCATGCACCCTACCTTATGGGCAATAAGACCTACATAAGTGTGGCTTATAAACATTTAAAAGAAAGATTTGGCTCACACAGAGGAGTTATTTTGACAGGTTGAATTTTCAGTTTAAAACTGCAACAGCCAGGCTGAAAATTGTAGGACCAGTCACAGCTGCACTGTCACTGTACTGGATGGCACTATAGGTGCTGCGGTCCACTAGTGGCATTTAACATACAAGCTCTGGGATTCACTTTGCACCATATACTAAGGACTTATAAGCGAGTTAAATATGTCATCTAGGGTTATGCCTATTCCACCACATTGAAAGGGGGAGCACAGGCATTTTATAATTGGTTACCAGGGGTAAAATGTACAGAGTTCTACAGTCAGCCAAAATATAGCGTCCATCATAAGGTGAAAAATCAGAGGTGACCCTGTGGAAAGCAAATTTCCTACAGCACCTTGACCTACCACCTGTCACACTTGACATATTGAGAATGAAATCCAAATCCTCCACACTTCCTGGAGCTTAATTTGGGCCACTTGAATACCTACCAGAAGCATAGAACAGGTTCCAAATGAAGTGATGTAGATTTCAACAGTTCACCTCTATGAATCTGCTAAGACTGGAATTGGGAGAGAAAGATGGAAAACAGACTTCTCCTCTAAAACCAATCCTTTCATGAGTAAGGATGAATGATGGTGCCAACATTTAGCAAACAAACTTACAAGAACTGTTGAAAAGGACTATGTGGCAACCCTTTCTTGGTTATCCCATGTTAGATAAATGCTGATAAAATAGGGCATCACCACACTTTGGTCTGATCTGCCCACACGCTTTCAGAGCTCAGTGAGTTTAATTAAAATCAGGTGTTGGGGAAAAAAAGTTATATTTAATCACTACTATTCCAATTTGGGCAATTTATTGGGGCCAATTTATCCGTGCTTCAAAAACATATTGCAAAAAGAATAATTCTTTGACTTCATGTTAATCCCATTCACATACATAGGACATTTCTATATCGATTCTATTTGTGCATTGTGTTTCTCTGTGATCTTAAATCAAAATGGGGAAAAGGCAAAACCACACTGTGCTCACTCACCTTGATTAGAGAAGGATGGGAAAGAACTTCTGAATTACCTCAGAGTATGTGGTGCACTATGTAACTGGCCTCAGGAATTTCATGGTGAAATACCCGGGTCACGCAAAGAACAACATTCAGGCTAGCCATGAGCTCATAAAGGAATGGTATGACCAGAAAGTGTCACTGGCTGCATACCAGGAGGGTCAAAAGGTGTTGATGCTGAAGCCCATTTGTCCCAGAGCTTTGGAGGTTAAGTGGTGTGGGCCATACAAGGTTGAGAAGAAGTGGTCCAATGTGATCTACTTGGTGGACACAGGTATCACACTGGAACTTAGAAAGGTATTCTACATGGAATGCTTAAGTCTTACCCTGGAAAGATGATACAGTGAACATCATGGTGAAGCTGCGTAATTTTGGCGCCACTCAACCTACGTCATGTATATATCTGCACCTATATGCAACAGTTATATTCAAAGTGTGATCTAATTTATCAACATGTGGCACATCTGACATAATAAAATGCAACCAGCTTGAATGCTAGAAGTTTACACAAAACTGCATTACGCTAATTCATAGACCGATGTAATCATGTTTAACATATATTCACATTGGATATTGATTGTTTACTTCTTAATAATTTATGTTTTTCTAATGTGCATCCATTTTGATTCTTAAGTTAACGTAGCCTGACATTAGGCATCAGTTAAAAATGTTTGCTTAACGCTCCCAGTATGCTGTTATCTCTCCTCTGCAGGTGCATTATGGTGATTCTCGTTAGCTAGTGAAAGGCTTATTGTATATAACATGGCTGATAGTGAGGCTGGGAAGAAGAAAGTTGTCAGCAATTGTGAAAAACTGATTATGAGAAGGCCTTCTATCCATGATGTACCAGGAGGAAAGAACATTCAAGGTTAACAGCTGTGTACTTAATTATTTGGAGATGGGAACTTAGGGAGTATGCTGACTCCCCTTGAATGTGGTTACCTGATTGGTTCCTAGTGGTGGGAATAAGATATAGATGTTATAGAAACTACTGACTGTATTTTTAATTGGTGTTTCATCGTTAGTTAGACAGACTTCATCCTGACTTTGAGAGGGAACAGATCTCTCTCTCTCTCTCTCTCTCTCTCTGCTGGGATTTCCTGAGTGTGAAGCTTCATGCTGAGCACTCTCCCAAATTTCCTCAAACTTCTACTGAGGTTGGACTTTAAGCTGACACCTTATATGCTTCTCCTTTACAATTTCCTTTAGAGTTTCTGTCTTAGCATATGTTTAGATCAGACAGGAAGAGTTTCTTAATGGAACACCTGATTGCGACAATTTGTTTCCTTCGTATTATGCCTGTTACTAACTTTTATCCCATTTTATTTATAGCTTAGCTTATTGGCACATTTTGGTCTCCAGACTGTATTTTTATAGAAAAAAAATGCACTTTTTACATAGCAACAGTAAAATAAATGCCTTGCAAAGTATAGAAAGCACAGCTTATTGTATCATATTCATTTCACAATCGCAGAGTAAATCCAAAACCTAATCCCCACATTACTTTAATTCCTGACACTGGTGTCATCTGTTCAATAGGCCGTGGTAGTCCCACCACTTTTTGCAAAATCTATCATATTTACGGGGCATCCCTGAGCCTCGTAAATGGTTTCTTCAATTTTTCCGCAACAGTCCATGCCCTGCGTCCAGGCCGTAATCGAAAGGTTTATTGGGGAGGTCTAGTTATGTGCGTATATCCCTCTTGGCTATGAACGTGCCCACCCCAACGTGCCCACCCCAAACAATATTCTGTTGCCCCTGGGACCTTCTAGATCATCAAGTATACTAAGCAGGGTGAAGTTCAGACGTCCACACTCCATCAATGGCTATAGCAGAGGAAGTTGAAGAAGACAATGTGCTCCTCCAGACTTGCTGCATAGTGACATAAGGAAATGATCTGTGAAAGTGGTACAGCATGCCTATGTGATGACAAATGAGCAGAAGAGAGAAAATAGGGAGGTAACTAAGTGATTTTCCCACCTGTTCTTACTGAATACAGGGTTGGCACCTGTCTGCGTTTAACACAGGAGATAGTCTGTCTGTCAAGGGCAAGACTTATAGCATGTCAGGTCGAGTCCAGAAATGCATTAATGCAGAAAGTTGTCCAGATGTTGGACGTTGGAGTGGTTCTGAGATCTTAAAGTGTGAGACCAGTGGTGCTGGTGCCTTATAAGGTTTCACAGATGTTCATTTTTGTATGGATTACAGTGGATTCAGTGAAGTCACTAAGACCAGAGCTGACAAACTTGTGGACCCGGCTGGGTGAAGCAAAGGACTAGAGCACCTTTGATATGACAAGCAGTTACTTGCAGATTGCTTTGGTGTCTGGTGCCAAGACAAAGATCACATTTTCTATGCCAGATGGGTTACTCTACTATAAGGTTATGCCTTTTGGCTTTCAAAATGCTCCCATCACTTTCCAGCACCTCACCTGACGAACAATGTTTTATCAGGGCTAAAAGGGTTCTGTGTGGCCTTCCTAGATGATAGTATGGTGTTTAACAATTCGCGGAAGAACCACCTAAAGCACCTAGAATAGATTTTGGTTAGGATACAGGTAGCAAAACTGACCATCAAGGCGACGAAGTGCCAGGCTGGGCAGTCCACTGTAGTCTACTTTTGACATCAGGATGGTAATGGGAAGATTCACCCCTAGTATGCCAAGATTCAGTCACTACAAGAGTGGGAGTTATTCACTACACAGGAGGAAATAAGAGCCTTCTTAGGACTCACTGTTTACTATAGCAATTTTATAGCTGACTATGGGACCATCCAGTGACCTCTTTGAAAACTTTGATACCGAATCTAAAGAAAGTGAGCTAGATTGAGGAGTGTCAGAAAGCTTTTGAGGAACTAAAGGGAGCACTATGCAATGCACCTGTACTGAAGTCTCTGATTACGGCCAACCCTTCATTTTAAAGACTGATACCTCGGACAGGGAAGTTAGTATGGTGCTGGGTCAACCCTATGACAAAAGGTTAGAGCATTTTGTGGCTTTTATTAGTCATAGAATACTACCCAAGGAACAGAACTGGGCAGTCAGTGGGAAGGAGTCTTTGTCACAGTGCGGCTTTCAGAAAGTTCTAAACATATTTGTTTTGTCTCACATATGCAATCCAGGCAGATCATAAACCAGTCAAGTGGTTGATACCAATATAGCGTGAATTTCTCAAGTTGCCAATATGATATATCTCATTGAAAGGCCTAGGTTTCAGTAGAGTATAAGGCTGGAATGAACCACTAGAATGCAAATGACTTTCCATCTGGTTTTGCCAATCCGACGAGTGGACTTCATCAAACGTCTTCAACAATGGAGTAAGGTTCCAGGTAGTCTAATCTGGGGGATGGTGGCCTGTTGGTGTCAAGGACTGGGCATCTCAACCAATTTATTTTATTGTTTTCACGTCGTCTGCCAGAGTTAAGGTCAGTACTTTAAGGAGCCACAAGGTTGCTGATGCTCTAAACTATACAGCAAGCAACCTGCGCCCTCCAGAAAAAGCCCCAAGCAGGAAAAACCTGAAGGTAAAAAACCTCTTGGAAGATGAGTGAAGGATGGAAGTCTTCAAGAGCTTGTGATGGGGGATGGAGCTGGGGATGAAACTTGCGGCAAGCTGAAAAGTTCTGCGCAAAGAAATTCCTGAGAAAAAAAAACAGTGAACTAGGGAGAAAACCTGGGACAAAGATAGAACAAGGTACTGCCAGGGGACGCCAGTTGCACTGCAACATTGCAACACTCTTCTGCCAACGGTGGCCTGCATACAAAGTTTTAGAATACTGTCTGCAAGATTCTGAGCATGATAAGACTGGTGCCATGGCTGCTTCAGTACAACAGTACACCCCTTCCGATGCTCTGGATTTGCATGGAAATTACTTATTAAATTGGTGAACCAATCCTTGAGCATAGACTGTAGAAGCATCTTCCCAGGATTGTTCACAAGGAGGGAAACCCTTCCAGTCTATGAGACCATGTAAATTTCCTCTACATATTTAGGAATTTACAAATTGCTTGGATTTCCTGCTCTGGGACATCATCAACCAGAACAGGTGACAGTAGAGGGTAGGATCTTTGAACTGGAGCTGCATGGAAAGCTTTTACCAAAGAAGAATAAACTATTAATCTTCGAAGCTGAAAGTATGGAAGTCCTTAAGATTACTGGATTAATGCACTGAGTTATCTTTAATGGGCCATAATGCATGGTTTAAATTTATTATCAGAAGGATGTGATGGTAGGACCCAAGAATATAACAAAACTTAGCTCTGAAACTGGTCATGGTGCATGTCAGAATATGCCTTAATTTTGGCCTTGGAATCTTAAAGATTTCCATGGACTTTTGTCTCAAAGTCTGTAGATGTTCTCCTAAATCTGTTGCAGCAGGTAGCCTTTGGTTCATAGGAGGATGTGTAGGAAAGACTGGGAAGAAAACCATGGAACAACAAATAGGTGAAATTTGAGTGAAACTGTGGAGGTTGTTATTATAAAACAATTTAGCCAAGGCTAGATAGGAGGACCAGTTGCTGCCAAGGATCAGAAGGAACTGGCAATAGCTATAGCACACCTGAATGTTTTGTAGGGGATGACTTTCTTTGGGTACAAACAGGGGAGTACACTATGTATCAGTGAGTATCCTTGTGAACATGTGGCCACCAAAAAAATCTAGGAAGCAATTTCAAGATTGTCCTAGCTCCTCTAGAATAAGCAGGATTGTTTTGACACATCTGAATGACCTCCAGACTGAGACCCTCATTATGACATTGGCGATAAATGCCGCTTACCACTGCGGTGACGGCCGCTAACATACCGTCGTAGTGGCGAATATCCGTTTGCCATATTATGACACATACACACCAAACCAACAGAATACTGCCACATACACAACTCTGCTAGCCCAAAGGTCAGCGTTAAGGTGTCGGTACGAACACCCATACCGTTACGCCAACAAAATAACGCCCACCACAGTATGACCCGCGAATCACCATGGAGGACATTCAGTGGTGGTAAACCATTGGCGGTATACACCGGCACACTCAGAATGGCCACCCAAATACAAAACAACACACAACAAAAACATTGGCCTAAACAAAAATCACACACCTGACACTGATACACACACCACACCCACCCACCCACAGCGCTATAAAACACACCCACATTACCCACAACCCTTTACTAACACAAATAATCGCCACAAGACTAACACGAAGATCACTGAGACAACTATACACACACACCACAAGCACCCATCCATCCATCACGCACCCCATATCCCACACCCCAGAACATCATTCAACACCCTCTGCACAACACACACCACACAACACCCATGTCCCCACTAAGGCACCCCTGTTTCACTGATTAGGAGTTGCAGGTCATGGTGAAGGAAATAGTCCAGTTAGAGCCACAGCTGTTTGGAGCACAGGTACAGCAAATATCCATTGCCAGGAAGATGGAGCTACAGCGGAGAATCGAGGACAGTGTGAACGCCGTGGGATAGCATCCAAGAACAAGGGACGACATCAGGAAGAGGTGGAACAACCTACGGGGGAAGGTACGTTCCATAGCAGCAAGGCACCAGCTCGCCATCCAGAGGACCGGCGGTGAACCCCTACCTCCTCCGCCTACAGCTCACAGCATGGGAGAAGCAAGTCCTGGCAATACTGCAACCTGCGGGACTCACTGGAGTAGCCAGAGGACTGGACACTGGTTTACTATTTACTACTTATCACCCTCCATACCTGCATGCCATCACACCCCCTCACTCTCACTCCCATCACTCCACTCTTTCCCACACACTGCACCTACACATCTGACTAACCCCAATGCCAAGCCCTGTATGATATACCAATGCATGGACAGCCCTCCCAGCGCTGCATGTACACCCATCACCAAAGCATGCACAGCATGGACAACTAACAATCCCACAGTACATCACCATACACAGACAAAGGTGACTTGGCAACAGCAACAATAGAGGGGAAGCTAGGGATGTACAATATGTCACAGACATGCAGTATAATACATCACTTACATCCCCACAAGTGCCCCAGCCAATGTCAGTGGCGAGGATGTGCCACGACTATTCAGTCCCCCAACAGAAGATGCCCCCAGTGATGACAGTAACTCTGGACTTCAGGATCTGGAAGAACTACCTGGCCCATCAGGGACCACTGGTCAGTCGGCCACCCCAGCCCACTCACAGTCCACCACAGAGCCTCCCCCATCAGTATCCAACACCACAGCACCCACCCAACGTCCCACACCTCTGTCCCCAGGACACGTCAATCAGCAGTGTGCCCACCTGTACAGGGACCCCAGTCCACACCTCACCCCCAAGACAATCAGGGACCTGGGGTCAGTGGCATTGGGCACACCGTTCAGGGGATAGAGGCACAGGGGGACAGGGACACTGGGAGGACCGCTGTGCGCCAGGGGGAGGACAGGCCCAGAGAACTGATCCTCCAGGAGGCACTCACTAATGTCCTGCAGGATTACCAACAATCCCAGGACAAGATGGGCCAGATCCTTACCAACATGCAGGCGAACAAGTGGCTGAAGGAGGAACACCATCAGGAGATCAGGGAGGATTTGCAGCCCTCAACACCACCATGGTCTCCATAGCAGGGGTGCTGGCAGATATGGCCAACATCATGAGGGAATGGACAGCACACCACGGGCCCTTACCACTAGCCAGTCTACTGACCAGCTCTCCACTTCTGCTGCAGCTAGTGGGCAGGAGGCCCTGCCACAGGACCCACAGGCCACCAGCACCCCACCCTCTGCAGAAGGTAAGCCACCCCGCAAACGTTCCCTGTGACCGAGACAGAAGCCAGAGACACTTACCAAGACCAAGACCACCACCAGGAAATGAGACCCTCCTGAATGTCCCCTTTGTGTCCTACCCTGTCACCTTGTCCACTTTGAACTGCCTTTGCTCCCCTTCCTATGGCCCCTTGGACACTGGACCTGTGCTACAAACAGACTGGAACAATACCCTGAACTTTCCTCTACCATCACCCCATTCCATTGCACTTTTCCGTCAATTCTTTGCACTACAATAAACACCCTTGAACACAGCATGAGTGATAGTGTCTTATGTGATGAAAATGTGCATTTATGGAAACAGTTACATCTTGTGCAAATGATTTGAACACTGTGATAGCATACAATTAATTACCTGTAGCTGTCTGTAGTCATCACATCAGTACACAGTTGTCATATCACCAACATCTGCAAAATGAGAAGCCATAGGTGACAGTAAGTTGAGATGCAAAGGATGTGAATGCCATCCTGATACAGCCACAAAGAAAACATACATTTTCAGAGGAATGGTCAGTTCCACTGTCTCACCTGTGTGTCATTGGAAGTATTGACGTATAACTGATGTTCTGTTGTCCATATCCACATCCTCTGCCTCCTCATCCTTACTGTCCTCAGGGTCCACTGTTGCCACAGGGGCATTTCCAGGACATGTTGTCTGAGGGCCAGGTAGTGCAACATACAGCATGCAACTACTATCTGGCAGGCCTTCTCGGGTGAGTAGCACAGGGATGCACCTGTCAGATGGAGGCATCTGAACCTGGCCTTCAGGAGGCCAAAGGTCATTCAATAGTTCTCCTGGTTCGCCCATATGCCTCATTATAATGATTCTCAGCCCCTGTCCTGGCATTCCTCACAGGGGACAGGAACCACAATAGGTTTGGGTAGCCTGAGTCACCTGCAAGTATTGAGGGACAAACATTAGCCTTACACAATGGTATGGGGTTAACACCAGAAGGCATACACTAACATACATTGGATGGGGAGTCAGGCTCACCAATTAGCCACACCCTGTGCATCTGTAGTTGTGCCATCACATTTGGGATGCTGCTATTCCTCAGGACGAAGGCATCATGCACCGACCCAGGATACTTGGCTGTGACGTGGGAGATGTACTGGTCCACCAGGCACACCATTTGCACATTGAGTGAGTGAAAACTCTTCCGATTCCTGAACACCTGTTCATTCTGGTGGGGGAAAAAACAAATGCAATATGTGTACCGTAAGTCACCCCAATAATTTTGGGTATATGTCCCATTGCATAGAATCCTGCCTTCATAGTGGCCAAATCTTCGACCTGGGGGAAAGCAATGTAGCTGCACATGTGTTTGACCAAGGCAGACAAATCCCTTGCCAGCACAATTGAGAACATTTGCTGTGACATTACTGCTGAAGAACCAGTTTCCAGGAAATGGAGCACTGATAGAACCTGCACAAGAGGGGGGATCCCAGTGGGATGACGGATAGCTGATATCAAATCAGGTTACAATTTGGCACACAGCTGTGTGATTGTAGCCCTGTCCAGTCTATAGGTGAGAATTATTTGCCTGTCCTCCAGTGTAGCCAAGTCCACAAGGGGTCTGTACATGGGGGGCTTGTCTCCTCCTCCTTTTCATCCCTTGTGGTAGGTATCTAAGGGACACAAGAGTGAGTAGGCTGTCACAATTTGAACAATGGAACCACCACCTCAGTGTACATTGAGCATTGATGTGATGGGACAATGGGAATGTCAATGTATGTGCAAATTGTAGCAATGACGCAGTTATGGATTAGCTGAATGTAGTCCACCACTATTAAATGGCGACCGCCTGTCCTGTATCTAGGGACAGGTGGAAGTGACGTAACTCCACCGACGTTGGGCATCATGGCGGAAGGTGGTCTTGCACAGCTGCGCAATTCCTCATTGGCTAATATGGGGCTCTATGGAGTACAGTGGCCAATGTGGATCAGCGGCGGCTGTGACGGTGTACACTGCCACAGACGTGACTGCCATTTTCTATCTAAATCCTCACTTGGTTCCTGACTTTCCACAGGACAACACCTACACTGCATGTGCTGCTGTGACCTGTGTCTGGATCCTGCCATGGCCCGTGTGACCGGGGAAAGGGCCCCTGCCTTCACTTGGGAGGAGTTGGAGCGCTTGGTGGATGGGGTCCTACCCCAATATGGACAGCTGTATGAGCATCCAGACCAACAGGTGAGTACACCTTGGGCACAATGCATGTGACAAGTTTGCATGGAGATGTGTGTGCAAACACCATGTCATTAGGGGTGGTGGTATGTCTGGTGGTAGTGTACATGGTAGGCGCTGGGTGATATGTGTGCCAATAGAGACGGACATGGGATTTGTGGGCCATATGTGTGACAGGGTGGATTGTATGTGTAATGGTGTCCTCCTGTCTGTGTTTCCGCTTCAGGTCAGCACCCATCAGAAGAAGGGATTGTGGCGTGCCATCGCCAAGGACGTGCAGACCCTGGGGGTCTACCGCAGGCGGAGCATCCACTGTAGGAAAAGGTGGGAGGACCTGAGATGCTTGGCCCTGAAGACCGTGGAGACCAAGCTGGAGATGGCCTCCCAACGAGAGTGGGGCGCCCGTCGGAACATAACCCTCCTGATGGTCCGCATGCTACCTGGGGCTGGATGGGTGCTTGAGGGCATCACAGCAGCCACAAAGGGGTGAGTAGAGTGGGCATTACAGCTATAATTGGTAGGTTGCATGGGATCCTGGTGGTGGGTGTCAGTTACTGGGTGCCCCTTAATGCCAGCTCAGACATTGCAGCATGATCCAGCTCAAAGGTGATGGGTGTATTGCAACATCTGGTACCTAGCTAGGTTGCAATCCATGTCAGACAAGGCTCAGTGGCTCCCAGGAGGGGTGCAGTTGGCAGTGGTTGGCTCTCATCTTGCTGTGGTACCTAGCCAATGGAATGCCAGTGTGATGCATGGTGCTCAATCTTGATCTCTGTGTGGTGTCATCTGTGGTGTTGGTGCTGTAATTGACTCAGTGCTCCCTTTCTCTCTCTCTCCCCCCTTTTTTCTTCTGTCATCCTGTCCATTTGTGCATTAGCATCATCTTGTGGAGGAGCAGGGGCACCAGCGACAGAGGGAGCTGCATTCCACAGGACACAGGAGGCAGAGTCCACCGACACCAAGGGAACCAGTGGGACGGAGGGCAAGGGGAGCACCACAGCGGAGACAGGAGGTGACAACACTGACTCTGATTCCTCCTCCGATGGAAGCTCCCCGGTGGTGGAGGACACCTCTGGGACCACCCCAGCTACAGGGAGAGCTGCCATCGCAGTACCCGCACCTCCCTCCCAGTAGCCCTCACCGAGTTGCCCGTGCCCGCTCACGCAAGAGGGTGGGCATCTTCTTCGCCCCAGGCACCTCGGGGCCTTCCCCAGTCAGGCCTCATGCCCTCAGTGAGGAGGCTATTGGCCTCCTGAGATCCATCTCTGTAGGGCAGTCAACCATTGTGAATGCCATCCAAGGGCTGGCATCCCTGATGCAGCAATGCATTACTGGAGGGCATTCACGGTGGATTGGCGACCCAACAAAGATCGTTCCGGGCTTTGGCCTCCTCTCTGATTGCAGCCATCCCATGCACACATACAGACAACCATGCACACAAAACATCACGCAAGAGTGGCACAAACAAACACAAGCAGCACACTTCAGGCCACAAGCACTCACACAAACAGACAGTGCACACACAACAACATCCACTGCCTCCACTGTCTCTCCCTCCTCCTCCTCCCTCACAGTCACATCTGCACTTGCACCTGCATGCACTGCATCAACAGCCACCACCACCATCACCACACCAACCAGCACACACACCTCACTTGCAGACACCTCCACAACATCCATCCAAGCGTCCCCTGTGTCCTCTCCCACTCCGTCTGCCCCCCCAAAGAGACACAAATGCTCACACTCAGACTCCCAACAGCCATCCACCTCACACCGGCACACTGCCCATGCACCTGCACCCAAGTCCAGCAGACATACACCTTCAACAACCACTCCCTCAACCTCCACTCCCATCCCTCCTCCCTCATCCCACCCCACTGTCCATAAGAAGCTTTTCCTTGTCCAACTTGACCTCTTCCCACACCCTCCACCACCGTCCTGCCCATAAGAGCAGGGTAACAACTACCCAGCCCAGCACCTCAGCCAAACAGTCCACGGGGACAGTGGAGGAACCTCCTAGTCGTGGAGGCAAGAAAGGGAAGGATCCCACTCCACCACCCATGAAAGGAAAGGTTCCCACTCCACCACCCAAGAAAGGAAAAGATCCCACTCCACCACCCAAGAGAGGGAAGGATCCCACTCCACCACCCAAGAAAGGAAAGGATCCCACTCCACCAACCAAGAGAGGGAAGGATCCTACTCCACCATCCAAGAAAGGGAAGGTTCCCACTCCACCAACCAAGAGAGGCAAGAGGGCACCTCCAACAGCAGTGGGCAAGGAGCCCTCGCCTCCAGCTGGGACACAGCAGCCCTCACCTCCAGCTGGGACACAGCATCCCTTACCTCTAGCTGGGACACAGCAGCCCTCACCTCCAGCTGGGACACACCAGCTCCCACCTCCAGCAGAGGGCATGTAGCCCACCTTCCAGGGACTGTTATACAAGGACCCCCCTCCAGAACCAGTGGGCAAGTTCCCCACCTCAGAGACTGTGACCTTGCACTCCCCAGCAAAGGATAATGGGCATGGAGCCCCCTTCAGAACCAGTGAGCAAGTTCCCCACCTCAGAGGCTGTGACCTTGCACTCTACAGCACAGGATAATGGACATGGAGCCCCCTCCAGAACCAGTGGGCACGTTCCCCACCTCTGAAACTGTGACCTTGCACTCCCCAGCAAAGGATAATGGACATGGAGCCCCCTCCAGAACCAGTGGGCAAGTTCCTCACCTCAGAGACTGTGACCTTGCACTCCCCAACAAAGGCTAATGGGCATTGAGCCCCGTCCAGAACCAGTGGGCAAGTTCCCCACTTCAGCTGACGTGCCACCATCCCCCTTCCCCCTGAGGTGCCTAGCCATTTCCAACATGATGCCCCTGCTCAGTGTAGTGCGGATTTTGTCAGGAAACCAGGTGGGGCTTGGACTGTGCCCTGTGGCCATGTGGGCCATTTGTACATTGGACTGGCCATCGGCTTCTTCTGAACATTTACTCCAATTTCTCTTCTCTTATCACATGGACAATAGGGTGACTGTTGGCATCAAATTACAATATCAGTGATAGCTAAATGTTGTTCTTGCATTATTATGACATGGGTCCTGTGAGATTGGTTTTCCTCTGCAGCTGGTTGTGTGTATAGTTTGTGTGTGGGTGGTGTGTGTTGTGCATGTGTGTGTCACTCTCCTTTTCCTCCCTCCCTCCCTTGTGTGCTAGGCGGCTGTACTCACCGTTGTCGTCTTCGTCAGCGTTGGTATTCCAGGTGAAGCATGGCATAGAGGAGCATCAGGAAGACTTGAAGTTCTGGTTCCATGACAGCGTTGATCTTCTCTGTGTCTCTGATGGTGAGTCTTTTGTTTCTTGTGTTCTGTTTCTGCCAGGCTTTTGATGTAGTTGGTAGCGCCCCAGAAATCGTGGTGGTTTGCTATGTCATAATATGGTGGGTGGTACCTTGTTTTACGCCTGGCTGTTGATGGCTGCCGCTGTGGTCAGTGGTGTTAACACCCTTGCGGTTGGTGTGGTACATTGGCTGTCTATGGGAGTTCTCACCGCCATGGTCATAATTTGGTGGTAATTACTGCCAGCCTGTTGGCGGTATTACCGCCACTTTAACTGTCACTGCCATTGTGACAATGACTACCTTAGTTCTTGAATTGGAATAAATAATGCCTGGCTACACAAATTGAACTTATCACATAAAATTAAAATCTCTTCAAGTTCTTCCATCGCATCCTATCTGATATAGCTTGCCCGGGCTCTTTTAAGAATTCTTGAGGTTGAATTAGGCTGAGTAATTCTAACTTGAGTCCCTGCTGTGCACTGCTTATGACCTCACATATTACATCACTAGTGAATATATACACACACATATACATATGTATATAAAATTAAATAATCAAATATATAATTAACATAACATATAATTCAAAAAAATAAACAATTAAGTTTTAGGGGTGGGTAAGATTAATGGGTAGTAAGTCGTTTTTTAGGTTTCAGCCGTGGTTAGGGGTAAGGAGAAGTAAGGGTTTATTAGATTTCAGGGATGGAAATGAGTAAAGGGCTTTAAGGGATCAAAGATAGTCAGGGGTAAGGATAGTAAGGTTTTTTTTAAGTTTAATGGATGGGTAGGAGTACATAGTTTTTAGGGTTCAGGGGTGTGTAGGCATAAAGGGTAATACGGGTTTAATAAGTTTAAAAGGTGGGTAGGAGTCAATGGTAATAAAGGCAAAGAACTCATCTGCCTGTGGTACGATGCTAAGATTGGGGAGGGATGATTGAGGCTGGGGAGTAGTGAACCGAGGTCACCCAGCTCTGCTGCCTGCAGGACCGCCTCTGGGTTAAGATATATGTTTGTGCCTGCTCTGCACAACTGGAGAACTCTGCAAAGGTAGGATGACTCCTCTTTCTATTTACTTACCAAACTGTGTCCTGCTGGACCCTTGTAATACCTTCCATATAGTAAGTGTTAAATGCTTACTGCTAAGATTTGTGAGAAATGTGGAGGATTCACCTTTGAATCCTGATCGAGCAGGAATAGCCTTTTATCCTACCCCTGCTGATAATATGGGGATGGTTGAGTTGAGTGGCACTTGTTACTTGCAGCGCCATGAAACCTCAGGACAAAGGCTATTATCTCATGGTAGAAATACAGTCCAGGTATTATTAATTCATGTTCCATGACACAGCATTTAAAAAAAATAAACAGAGAAAAACAAAACTGTTTGTCTGCATAAATGCTCTGCATGTATTTTTATCTGCCACCATATTGCTTGTATTGTAAATAAAAGTTGTTTACCAGCTTTTACAATGCCTGCACATTTGTGTGCCCCCAGATTTCAGAACCCTGGGGAGCGGGGGGGGGTAGCTGCTACAGTCTTTGTTAGGGTGGAGCGCAAAGCGCTCCAATCCTACTGTAATCTTGCGTTGGGCTTCTCACCACGCCCATGTTAAGTCTGCCACTTTCATTGGTTCGTGGGCTTGCATTTTAAATTCCACTTGCTTTCATTAGTGAAAGACATGCATAGTCATACCTTTTCCGGTATTTAGCCCTCCTCCAGCGCACTGACAACTACTGGAAACATGCGAGGCTGCGTGTTTTCCATATGGTTTCAGGGCTACTTTTTCTCTTTATTTCGCAGGGCTCGTTTTTTTCCCTCAATTAATGTGGCAAGAGAAGACCGGTTAGGAGTTTACAACGCTAATAGCTCTAACTCGACGAAATGCGAGACCCTTTGCATTGTAAATGCTTGTTTTATATGCAATCAGTGCTGGCTTGATTAGGTGGTTGCTGCAGCTGTTTGCGAATCTCCTGAATGCTCCCATGTATTGGAACAATATTGTTTTTGACTTGGTTACTTCTGCTTCTGTAAGGAGCTGGTTATCGATCCTGATACCAAAGTAATCACACGTTTTTATCTGCTCAGTAGGCTTCCCATAAATCATGAATGACGACCTTAATTTTAATTTGGATTTTATTATCATACATTTTCTTTTCTCTGTGTTGATGGCTAAATTCCTTTTTTACAGAAGGATTCGAAGCAGATGCATGGATAGTTCTTTATGGACTAGAATGACCGCATCATCTGCGAACATTTGAGTTGAAATGGGCTAGTTTGTAACCTTTGGTGCATCAAGACCAAGGTTAATGAGAAACTTCCCTATGCTTTAGAAATAGATGTTAAAAAGCACTGGGGCTAGTACACAGGCCAGCCTCACCCATGGTTGAATACTAAATATGGCAGTACATTGGATCTCACTGCTGCATTTTACTGTTGCTACACTGGCTTTGCGCAAGTCCAATAATATCTTCAGCAGATAGTTTGGGACTTCGTATGTCCTCCAGAATTGATCGGACAGCACTATCGAAATCTGTATTTAGATTTATAAAGACCAAGCAGAGTGGAGATTTTCATATAACTACATACTTCAGACAGATCATATATAGTCTCAATGCTTGATCGGTTGTGCTTTGTCATTTACAGCACCCAGCCTGTAGATGAGATATGATGCAAGTGTCCTCCATCCAGGGCTCCAGCCAGGATAGTAACAGCTTCCCAAAGATCTTGCCCGCACCATCAAGCAGAGAGACTGACCGATAATTGGTGGGATCCTCTTGCCTCCCTTTTTTATGAATTGGCACTATGATTGAGGACCTCCAGCAATCTGGGACCACACCTTCTGCCAATAAGGCATTAAAAGCCAATGTCAATGGGTCCAGCCAAGTACCCATATTATTTTTTAACACATTCACTGGGACCATGTCTGGGCCTGGGGTTTTAACCTGATTTTTGATCCTTAATGGCTTTTGCAACTTCTTTCTTGTTGAATGCATCCTCTGCACGGGGCCACAGGCACAAGGGTAAATTTCATGCGTCATTGCTCTCTCTGTCTACATTAAGGCCCATTTCCGTAGAACGAGCTTCAGCTTCAAAAGACTTTTGGAGGGGCTTATATTCGCCTTTCTATTTCTAGTGGGACCTTCACAACCCTGGTGCATAATTTCCCAGTACTCCTTCTAGTCCTTCCGATCAATCATAGCTTGCAATGCTTGCTAGGCCTTGGTGCACTGTTATTGTTTCTTGTGTCTTTTAAGACGTTTGTAACCCTCCTGGCCTCCAGTGTCTGTGTCTCGCCCACCACAGTTGTCCTTCTAGGTTTTAGTGCTGCAATTATTTATTTATTCTTGTTAAGGAACTCCTCATTGTACCACTCGAGTTAGGAGAATTGCGTTGGTGTTTTCCTGATGCCTTTAAGGGTCGATAACACTTGATTGGTAGCTTTAAGTGGTTGCTTAAAAAGTTAAGTCACCAAGGGCCCTCATGCCCAGTTCTCCATACACAATCGATAAAATAGCACACTTCAAAGGGGACTAGAGGGAAAATTAACTGATTCCTAATTAGAAGCAGCTCTGGAATTTTTTACCTGTTCACATGCAGGATTAAATTGCTGTGTAGTGTGTGCTTTGGCTGGATCCAGGTCTCAACTGTTTTGTTTTTTTTGCAAAATCAAGCATTAAATAAAGAGGGTCATGATTGCTTTTTATTCTTTCTTCTACCAACATGTCAATTATCAAGTGCCAGGCTTTACATTAAGTATGACATTTTTGCACCTGGCTGACTTCAGCCTCTCTGAAGTAGTAATAGGGGCAAACAAAAGGGCAGGCATCATCTAAAAACCTTCACACCTTGCACAACAAAAAGTGCAGTTTCGCCTTTTACCCCTACCAAATGGCAGTGCTCATGAAGAACTAATCAACAGCCCCTTGCTAATAAAGTCTTCATGGAATATTTAAAAGTAGCCCTGTCTCCATCCTCCTCATGTCTGCGCCTAGATCTCCATGATCCAGCCACAGCAATAAATATCAATTGTCTGTACAAGCTGTATTCATGCTCCACCTTGTGACATGGTAAGCCAGTGGCATTTAAAATGGATCCCACTAGTTTTTCCCTACTCTTGACACAACACACACATAGAATTCTACAATTACACTTGTGCCTCACGCATCCTAGGCATTGCAACCTGCACACACCCTCTACACACACACAAGATGTCAGAACAAGGTATCCGGCTTTTCACATAACAGCACAACTTTACACAAGAGGGACCGACAGGGAACACTTTCACTGACACAGATGACAGGGTCTGGTCAACTATAGGAAATCATAATACATGATATGTTGACACCACCACTTTATGTGTTAAACCCAGGACAGCTTCAGTCAGCTTCGATCCACTCTGATGGCACAGTTGGTGTACACCTCCAATACCTAAAACAGGTTCTGGGCTTGGCATTGTTTAGGAATAGGCCTCCGAGAACATGCTACATTGATGTGACACTACGGCCAAAACAAAAGTCAGGATACCAGATAGATACGCAGTCAGGCACTCAGTGCTGCGGTACACATCTTATGCTATATAAAGGACATTGACATCTCAACTGAAATCAGTCTTAGAGGTGGACAGGCTGCATGCAAGATTCTAATGCCTTTCAAGAAACTTAATGCAGCACTTATCGCCTGTGAATAATGTTTCCCTGCTACAGTTTTACTTTCTCAGATTGCATGAGAGCTATATTTTAAAATTCCGCATGAGAATTTGACCTTGACTTACATTTTTCAGTTATCTCCTCTTCCTTCTTTTGAATGATCCCCTCCTTTCATCAGTCCTGTGCATGCCTCCTCTCTCTGAATATACCCTATTCTAAATTGAATGCCTGTTTTCCTTAATCTCCTTTATTGTATTTATGCAGAGTGCCTGTGCCTTGTGAAAAATCCAAACTGTTCTTTCTTTAAAACCATATCCATGCATCCTAACATCACACCTGTGACTACACCCTATTTTTATTTCTGTTCACCCACCTAATTAACTAAAAGCCTTATAATTACTTTAGTGAAGTGACCCAACTTTCAGACTTATATCACCCAAACTGATTATTCCCCATTGATCTTAACATACCTGTCAAACTCTTGCCTTAACAATGAAGGTGAAGTCGGGCATTTTAGAGAGTGAGCCCATTAAGCTCAATAGGGATTGAATGCTTTTTCAGAGAACGATGTAGGGTTGAAAGCGGGTGACTCAATTAAAGCCTATTTGAGGCATTTTGTCAGTGCTTAACTTGAGCCAGTGGTGCCCATCAGCACTCATTTTTGGAGCCCAGCACTTATTTTTCACATTTAACATTTACCAACAGCAAGAGAGGGAAAAACACATATAGTTTAAAGATGGAGGAAATTAAACGAAGGAACTGAAATGCAGAAAACCACCACAAAGGGAGAAAGCATGACCCTGCAGGAATGAGATAAAGTGGCAGGGAGTGTCTGATAGTCGATTAAAGAGGAATGAGATGAATGCAAGACTACGCAGCCTTGGTATTTGGTGTGCCGACATTCAATAACGCCAGCCTTAAAGTATGTGTCACGTAAATTATGCAGCAAACATCATGTAAACAACAGAAACAATGTCATCAGTATTAAAAAAGTGTATTTCTTTAATATGTGAACGTGTTACACCTTAGTACATCTGATTATATCACAGCATTTGTTGTTATCATTTTCTCACATCAAACATATCAAAAGGTAATGCATTGTCTTTAATTGTTGGTGTGGATTAGAGCGTGGGTGACAGGCAGAATCCACACTGATTTGCCCAGGAGTCATAGGCTGTTTCAGAAGAGGCCAGGATTCAAACTTTAATTCACAGCTTTAGCCACTAGGCCACATCACCTCCATGAAAGCGAGACTAGTTATAGGTTAGAGGTTTCAAAACAACCTCGATCAGAGCACCTGGTTCACGCTTTCATTGGCTCACCCTCCTCTATAATCAAATAACACTGGACAAGCCACTAAGTTTGTGGTCGGAGTAGCTTACTACACATACTACAGGCTTTAGCGTGCTTCATCAATGACTCCCAATAGAAAGTTATTAATCCAATTATTTGAGATTTAATTATTAAGTGTGTTCTATGAAATAAAATATTTTTTTGAAAATGTTATTAATTTATATGCAAGATAAACAAACACCCATCAATCACATTGTGTAAACCCCCCACCCCACTCCCCATGGTATGCATCACATTTATTCAGAAAACAAGAAGAAATCAAATCCATTGCATCACATTGCAGAAACCTGTGCAATTTAACCCCGTATAACCAGTGGAGGTTGCTTCTGTTTCCAGGGCCTGCTGGTCCAGTTGAAACGCTGGGTCATCCCAGTGAGCCTAGGACCAGTGATTAATCACACTGACGTGAGTCGCCTCATAGTATTTCCGAATGTTTGGGAGAACAATTCCTCCATTGTATTTACACCTCTGAAAGGTGCACAAGGCAACTCTAGGCTGCCCACCTTCCCACAACAATGTGCAGACCAACGCATCAATCCGTATAAACAAGGCATTGGGGATTCCATATGGTAAGTTCTGAAGGGTATAGAGGAAATGGGGAAGAGCCATCATTTTAAACAAAGCTGCTTTCCCAAATAGGGAAATCGTCAGTAGCTGCCATTGTTTAATATCTTGGTCGAGACGTGTTAACAAGGGGGTCAAGTTTGTTTCAACAAATGAATCTGGGTTCCTGGTAATCCATAACCCCAGATAATTAAATGTGCGCATTTCTATTCAAAGTGGCAGGGCCATTGCTTGTTTCCAGTCCCAATTTCCCAAGGGAAACAAAAGGGGCGTGTCCCAGTTAACGGCAAACCCAGAAACCTCCCCTAAGACATGAAAGATGTCATTCAATCTATCAAGTGTTTGGGGCACACGGGTCAAGTATAACAGAATATCGTCCGCATATAAAAAATATCTGTGTACCTCCCAGCCAAACCCATCCGACCAGCCCCAGACCTGTGCATCCACCCTGATCTATTCCGTCAGACCCTCTATCGCAAGAGCAAACAGCATTGGTGACAGAGGGCAGCCCTGTCTTGTGCCTCTATACAGACGAAACTCTCTAGAGGTACAACCGTTGACCCTCACTCTTGCACAGGGCCTATCATAAAGCAGCCGGACCCATCGCTGGTATTAAACGCCAAATCCCATTTTTTCCAAGACTCCAAAAAGGTATAGCTATTCCACGGAATCAAAGGATTTATTTGCCTCTAAGGAGACTATTGCTCTCATTTCAGGGGAAGACTCCACCACTGCCAAGGTATTATGAAATTGGTGCAAGTTCAGCGCAGTTGAACAACCTGGCATAAACCTGTTCTGTTCCCGGTTCAACAAGTCCGTCACCACCCTCATGAGCCTCTTGGCCAGGAGTTTGGCCAGAATTTTAATATCCACATTCTATAGGGAGATAGGGCGGTAGGATTCGCATTTATCTCTAGGCTTGCCGGTCTTGGGGATAAGGACTATTGTCGCCAAACACAAGTCTGTCGGGAGTTCTCCTACTCCTACAAAGGCAGCACACAGAGAGAGGTCAACCATCTGTTTGGTTTACGGAAAAACTCCACCGGAAATCCATTAGGGCCATGACACTTTCCTGCTTGTAGTTGACCCATTGCCAACGGTACGTCCTCCCCCCATATGTCCGGCTCTAGGTCGGACCTTAGCTGTGGAGTGAGCCTATTTATGGGGCAGTTCGCTATGAAGCTTAATATGTCCTGATCAGAAACAGTCAGCATTGATTCTTAGAAGGAGGCAAGGTGCTTCGCCAACACGTCCACTATCTCCAGACTGTTCTGTACCACCTCCTCTTTAGATGTACACATTTCTCTAATAAGCATACTTTCTCTTTCTTTACTGCCTATCCATGCAAGAAGCTTGCTTGCCTTGTTTCCGGCATCATACAGTCGTTTTTGTTTGGCAAAAGACATTGTGTTAACTTCATCATTGGCCAGTAATTGGTATTCAGCCTTTTTAAGGTCAAGTGCCTTTTTACCCTCAGAAGTCGGTGAGGCTGCGTAATCCCTCTCTAAGATTGAAAGGTAGGAGCAAACTGGTAGGAGCAAAGAGTGCATGGAATCATACAACCAATACTGGCAACAGTATTGGGGTATGATTCTGACATGTTTGATACCAGACATGTCTAGGTTCATAGTTACCATTATGTAATCTATGTCCAGTATATGGCTAAAATGTCTTTCCTGCACTCACAAAGTCCATGAAAATTGAGCTGGAGTTCGTGGGGGGACCTCTGCTCATGTAGGGGTGCCCTCACACACAGGTACTTTCAGCCTGCCATCTGAGCTAGGAGGGCCCGCCATAGCGGTGACTTACAGTGACCTGCTTACAGTGACCTGTAGTGAAAAGGGTGCGTGCACCCTTTCATGCAGGCTGCAGTGGCAGTTCTGCAGACCCATTTTACATGGGCTCCCAAGAGTGGCATAATACATGCTGCAGCCTATGGGGAACCCCTGGTGCCACAATGGCCTGGATACCAGAGTACCATGTACTAGGGACTTATATGGGGGCACCAGTATGCCAATTGTGGGGTGTAAAAAGTTAGGGACAACCAAATCCAAAGGCAGAGAGCACAGTACTGAGGTTCAGGTTAGCAGGATCCCAGTAAACACAGTCAAAACACATTGATATCAGGCAAAAAAGTGGGGGTAACCATGCCAAAAAGAGGGTACTTTCCTACAGTTGCTTGACTATTTTTGATTCTGGGATCACTTACAGATTCCAGCATGCACTCCATTTTGGATGATCACAATAGCTCCAGGAGGAGGCAAGGGTGTAAGAGAGGCCCAGGTTCTTTAGTGTATCACCAATGTTCCAACGACACCCCAACAATGCCACCGTCTCCAAGCTTGGTCCGCCACTTCACAGTGTGTCTTTAGTCGGCCCCCTACCCACAGCTCTGCTCATGGGACTTGTTAACAATGGGGTCTCTAGTTGGCAGTCAGTTTACACCCTGTCCAAGTAGGGACCCTCACTGTAGTCAGAGTAAGGAAGATACCGAGCTCAGATAACCCCTGCTCAATCCCCTTGGTAGCTTGGCACGAGCAGTCAAGCTTATCTCAGAAGCAATGTGTAAAGCATTTGCACATAACACATAGTAATACAGTGAAAACACTACAAAAGGACACCACACCAGTTTTAGAAATATAGCCAATAGTTATCTGTGTAAAACAAGACCAAAACGAGAAAAATCCAACATTGCAGTAATAAAGATATGAATTTTGCAAGAATTACTTAAAAATATAGTTCCTTGAAGTTGATAGCTCCGTCTGGGGCTATCATTGCATTGAGAACAAATCCAACAGTTCAGGCCAACTGCAGTATCGCGGGCCACCTATGGTGTCGGGAAGACCCGCAAACAGTATCTTGGAAATGCAGGGAGTTGTGGTCCTCGCAATGAAATCCGGAGTGCGGCATCGCTGGCGTCTGCAGGCGTTGGCAGCCATAGGTTCAGAGGTCACTGCAGGGGTCGTCGGGCCCTTGAAGTCACACACATTGCAGATCGAACTCTGGGCTGATGACGAAGTCGAGAGCGCTGGCATTGATGGCGTCGGGCTGCAGTGTGAAGTGGGACGATGTGACATGCGGTGCCAACAGGTCACGGTGCAGGCAGCAGCGTTGGTGTCAGCATAGAACATCGTTGTCGGGGATAACAAAGCTGCGATGTGAGCAAGGCGATGCAGAGTGTGGAGCCACAGGTCACGGTGCAAGCAGCGGCCTGGTGATGGCGTCAGGTAGCGGCGGCGGTGGTGAGACCAGGGTTGCGGTGGCAAAGCGGGGCACGGCTCTGTGTGTTGTCATCAGGTCACGTGCACCTGAAGTCTTTGATATCCCTGAGACTTCCAACAGGAGGCAAGCTCTACTTCACAAGAAGGACACACAGCAAAGTCCAGTCTTTATCATCTTAAAGGCAGTTGCATCTTTAAGGCAGTAGCAGCAACTGCAGGCCAACCCAGAAAAGCACACACAGCAAAAATGCAGTACTCCTCCTCCACTCTTCAGCTCTTCTCCTTGGCAGAGGTTCATCTTGTTTCAGAAGTGTTCTAAAAGTCTGGGGTTTTGGGTCCACTACTTATACTCATTTCTGCCTTTAAAGTAGGCAAACTTCAAAGGAAAGTCTCTGTTGTTCACAAGATCCTGCCTTGCCCAGGTCTGGCCCCAAGCACACTCCAGGGGGTTGGAGACTGCATTGTGTGAGGACAGGCACAGTCCTTTCAGGTGCAGGTGCAGGTGTCCGCAGCCCCCTCCCCACTCTAGCCCAGGAGACTCATCGGGAAATGCAGAACACACCTCTGCTCCCTTTGGGTCACTGTCTAGAGGGAATTCACAAACAGCCCAACTGTCAGAATGACCCAGACGTGAATTCCACTGGCAGGCATACGCACTGAATGGTTAATCAAGAAAATTACCACTTTCTAAAAGTGGCATTTTCAAAAAGACAATCTAAGAACCTATTCCTCTAGAAGATGTATTTTTAAATTGTGAGTTCAGGGATCCCAAACTCCACATCTCTATCTGCTCCCAATGGGAAATTACACTCACAAGAAGAATTTCAAAGTAATCCCCATGTTACCCTATGAAAGAGATGGCCCATGCAATAATAAAACCCAAATTTAGCAGTATGTCACTATCGAGACATGTAAAACACACCAGTACATAACCTATCTTTTAAATACACGGCACCCTGCCCATCGGGCTAACTAGGGCCTACCTTAGGGGGTGTCTTACGTTTAGTAAAACGGATGTTTTGGATCTGGCAGGTGGGTGTATTTACCAGGTCGACTTGGCAGTTTAAAACTGCACACATACGCACTGCAGTGGCAGGTCTGAGACATGTTCACAAGGCTACTCGTGAGTGGCACAATCAGTGCTGCAGGCCCACTAGTAGCATTTGATTTACAGGCCCTGGGCACATATAGTGCACTTTAATAGGGACTTACTAGTAAATCAAATATGCCAATCATGGATAAACCAATTCACCAATACAATTTACACAGCGAGCACTTGCACTTTAGCATTGATCAGGAGTGGTAAAGTGCGCTGAGACAATAAACCAGCAAAAACAGAGTCCAGCATATCATAAAAACAGGAGGTCAGAAGGTAAAGAGACAGGGGGAAACATGCCAAAAGATGCCAGGTCTAACAAGACTGCAGATACTGTCCACTCAGTCAAGAGCCTCCACAGTAAAGGCCTGTGCACCCACAGAGAGTTCTTGCAGGCACCACTTCAGAAGAGCTGGGTCACGTATCAGTTTATCACCTCACTGGTGATAAGAAGTGTGAGCCCGCAGGAGAGAATGAGGAGACATCATTCCATCCTCAATAAAGTTAATGGTACCCCAGGCCAGGAGGCGCAAATCCTGCACAGACTCCACTATACTTGTAAATGTGGGCACAGTATGTCTCTTATGAGCAAGTGGGGGGCTAGCAGCTGTGCAACCACGCTCAAATTGCATAACATCTCTCCATCACTCATAGGCTCAGCAGTACTTTTGTAAGCAGGAGATAGTGTTCTCACAACAAGGCTGCTCCAGGTCAGAGGCGATGGCAGCCCCAATAGTGCAAAACAGTCGAGATTTACATGCACCCTGGCACTCCCACAATGAGATTATGTGTTCAACCCCAGCCCGCGGGCACAGACAAGAGAGAGACCCAACCCCTCCGTACCTTTAGGTGGGTCCACAGCACATCGGGCATTCCTCCCAGCTCATCAGCACGCATTCGGTGCACTATGAATGAGGCTGTCTCGCAATCACTGTCCTTCTCTTCTGGGGGGCCAAATCTGGGGCAGGAACGCCAGTGGGCAGTCATTGGTACACCTAAGAGCCTCTCCACCAGCCTCCAGGTAGGGCTAATTGTTGCCAGGGCAAGACACTGCCTGGGCCACCAGTCCAGCAATGTAGGTGGCAGCCGCGTCAGCAATGCCGGGCGGCCTCCATTTTAATTGTTGTTGCCGGCAATTCTGAAGGCTTATTCAACCACTGCGCACCCTATACGTGTGGTCCCTCAGGGGTCCCCAGCCTCGGTAGTCACTCCGTTGAGGGTCCCGCCAGAGCAGAGGGCTCTGTGTAGCCCACAATCAGGATTATTGCCCAAGAGGCCTCCAACCAGGCTGAGAGCTGCAGACTACGTGTCCGTCTCAATTGCAGGCTTGGTCATGCCCAAAATGTTTTTGGGGGGATTTGATTTAACTTAAACGTGTATTGTAATCCTCCACACTAGTTTTGCCCCTGAGTTATTTCTCCTTGGTTTATCCCAGTCTTCAGGTAGAGCTCATTTAGAATGTTGTTCTTGTCAAATTAGATGAAATCTATGTCTGGACCGGAGTTTTTCGATTATGTTTTCTCTTTCTTTACTGAGAAAATGACAGCAGCTAATCAACATTAAAATCACAAAAGAACATTGTTTCCCAATATCACTTGTAGTCCATATACTGCACAATCGTAGACCTGCTCTCTGTATAAATGTCTCTGCAACCATAGTCCTTCCTCTTTCTTTGCGCTTGCAGCCAGAGTTAAGTTCTTCATATTTAAGTGCTATTTGATGATATATTGTTTAGTGTTATTGTCTGTATTATTGGTATCACTTACAGCCATGGAGTGGGAGCGGGGATTGCTCAGCACTTCACATTTAGAGGAACGCCCTCAGTCATTCACAGTGTCGAATTCACGTGAAGACCGATCGATCCCACTTTTCTGATCGGTCACATTCACCGCTGACAGCAGCGTCTCTTGTTGGATGGAACACCCGCATTCATTGCTCCACAGTCAGACGCTGTTTTTCTAGCCTCCGTTCGGTGAGGCCAAGCAAGTGCTTTAGTGTTGAGGACTTAGGGGGTGATTCTGAACCTGGTGGGCGGCGGGAGCCGCCCGCCAAGCGGGAACCGCCAGAATACCGCTGCGCGGTCAAAAGACCGCCGCTGTAATTCTGAGTTTCCCGCTGGGTGGGCGACCGCCAGAAGGCCGCCCGCCCGCCCGCCCAGCGGGAAACCCCCTTCCACGAGGATGCCGGCTCCGAATGGAGCCGGCGGAGTGGAAAGGGTGCGACGGGTGCAGTTGCACCCGTCGCGATTTTCAGTGTCTGCTATGCAGACACTGAAAATCTTAGTGGGACCCTGTTAGGGGGCCCCTGCAGTGCCCATGCCATTTGCATGGGCACTGCAGGGGCCCCCAGGGGCCCCACGACACCCGTTACCGCACCGCCAGGAACAGGATGGCGGTAAGGGGGTCGGAATCCCCATGGCGGCGCTGCAAGCAGCGCCGCCGTGGAGGATTCCCTAGGGCAGAGGGAAACCGGCGGGACACCGCCGGTTTCCCGTTTCTGACCGCGGCTGTACCGCCGCGGTCAGAATGCCTATGGGAGCACCGCCAGCCTGTTGGCGGTGCTCCCGTCATTTTAGCCCTGGCGGTCGTCGACCGCCAAGGTTAGAATGACCCCCTTAGTCCTCTTTTCATGTCGATGTGCGCGCGCGCACGCTAGGCGTTCTCCGACTTCAGAAAAGTCTTGGATACCGGCTCGGGTGTAGCGCGGCACTTCTACACATGTGAAGCATCCCCTGGAACGTCCAACGGGGTTCAAAAACTATTTAGGGCTTTGCCCTACGGGAATTTCTAGCAGATGCTCCCTCCTCATTTAATTTGGGCCCACAGAGACCTTTGGTCTTTTATTTTATATAGGAGTTTTCTCCTTATTTGACCTGCTGGTGCTATCACACCCCCTTTGAACTCTTCCATATCCTCTTTCTTAAGCAGCAAGGCGTACCACACTGAAGAGGACGAATATTTTCAAGAGATGGCTGATGTGCCTTATGAACACCAGATGGGGGAGAGATTAGTGTAAGCCCTTGGTAACCATGTACAGGACTCTATTAATAAGGCTCTTATAAAAGCCTAAAAGCCCTTTACTCAACCTCTGTTGAGGTTTGATCAACGAGAGTTGATGGAGAGACCCCCTCCATTTGAGACACCGAGTAGGGACAGTCAGACTTTTGATGTGGGCCTTGCCCCGAGAGCCTCAGTGTGGACTACTTCCTCAGCGGAAATCTTTTCACAAATGGCAGCATCGGTGCATAAAGACCACGAATACGGACATATGGCCTCTTTAGATTCTTCTGAGCTCTTTTCAGTACTTTCTGCACCACAGAGTCTGCCCACTAATCCTCTTCTCACACTTCAAATTCTGAGCAAGCGCTAAATGAGCCCAAGAAACCAGCCAAATGAAAATGTACCAGTGAAGAGGCACTTCTTCAAAAGAATTTCTTCTTCGACCAATAAAATATCATACATCCACGATCCACAGAGTGGGTTCCATGTGTGAAAGTAGCACATTATGTGCAGGAAAGGTTACAAAATGGTTTTGAAAAGGACGTGCATAATACCTTGTGCTCAGAGTGTCCCCAACCCTCCCTGTTAGACAAGGTGGGTGATACTCCGGAACTAGACCCTAGCATAGCCACATTCCTCAAAAAGTTTGCTAAGGACCCAAAGAAGGCCCTAGATCAAGCATGGAGAGGTTGTCAAGACAAACATCTCAACGTCTCAGGCCCTATCAGTAAGATTTTTGAGCTGGTGGTGACGGCAAAAGAATCCAGCTCACAATTGGACCCTAAGGCGATTCTAGAATGGGCACAGAGAGCAATTTGCCCATTAGGTATTACAAACTGTGCTATGTCCACAGAGCGGTGAAAATCCTTCTTGATGTGGATCAATCCTAAATTGGCCAAATTGGCCCCTTCAGAACCAGGAACCTAAGCGAATGGTCTGTTATTCGGGGACAAATTTGTGAAAGATTTAGGAAAATATGTGGTCACCTTCTCTGCTCTTGACAAGGCCCAGACATCCCCCATCTATGAAGATGTTCAGCTGGGGTCTTTTTACCAGGGCTGGACACTACCGAGGCTGAGCGCCAGGCTGGGGCTTCTACCAGGCCTCATCAGGATATCCCCAAAGGGGTCAATGCAATTACCAAGCCACACCTGGATTTTACCCCACCTGGAATAGGAGAGGTCGTGCCTACAGAGGTGGAGGTCGATGTGGCTTCAATCCAAAAGGCACCACAGCATCAGGTGAGAGTAATTCCCTTTTCAGAAGTTATTCTGGGGGAAAGGTTAAAATGGCATCTTCAGCTTGGGAACACATTCATAAGATCCATGGATCTTGCAAACAGTCCAGGGTTACAGAATGTAATTCTACTCCCCTCCAAAACAAGAGTTACTTCCCGGTCTGTTTCTTTTTTGCAAAAAAGAGAGACGTTTCATAGACAACAAAATTGCCTCTCTTCTTCGCAAACAGGCGATAGTCAAAACTGTTCCCCACCAGGCAGGTTTTACCAGCACAATATTTTTGGTGCAGAAAAAGGCGGGTGTTCCCGCTTGGTCCTCAGTCTAAATACATTCAACTCTTGGATAGTGTACCACCATTTCAAAATCGAGGGTATCCATCTTCTAAGGCAGTGGTTCCCAACCTGTGGTCCGGGGACCCCTGGGGGTTTACGAAGACTCCTAGGGGGTCCGCGACTGCTTAGAAAATTAAATAATATTAACAGATTAGGTCCCCAGTTTACAGTAACGTCTCAGTAGGGGGTCCCCGAATTCCAATAGGGATTCAGTGGGGGTCCTCAGGTTCCAATAATGATAAAGTGGGGGTCTACAGAAGTCAAAAGGTTGGGAACCACTGTTCTAAGGGATCTTTTACAAGAAGAAGATTGGCTTGTACGGTTAGATCTCAAAAACACCTATTTAGCGGTGACCATTTTTTCTCCTCACGTTTTCATCAATGTTGTTGGCAAGACCAATGGTACGAGTTCACTGTCCTCCCCTTTGGTCTGTCCTCGGCCCCTTGGTGTTTCACCAAACTGCTGTGGCCAATGGTGCAATTTCTTCGAGAAAGGGGCATGCACCTCATTATCTATCTCAATGATACCCTGATCATGGCCCACAACAAAGATTCAATTCTGTTGCAACTATCCTGGACTCTCCAGATTCTTCAAGATCTGGGTTTTCTGATAAACTCAGACAAGTTGGTCATGAATCCTTCTCAATGTATAGAATTCTTAGGTTTCTAAGTGGATTCCATCAGATCTCAGTTGAAATTACCTCAAGCGAAACAGGCTTTTATCAAGAAAAAGTTGAGGAGAGCCCTTGCCTCTCCGACTATATCATTGAAGATCCTTGCTCGTCAGGTGGGACTTTTAGCCTCTTCCATCTAGGTGATATTTCCAGGCCCCCTTCACTATCAGACCCTTCAATATCTAAAGATCCTTCATCTTCAGAAGGGGCTGTCTTATTCGGAGCAGGTTCTGTTATCAGACGAGGCTAGATCAGAGATAATTTGGTGGCGGCTGGACCACATGGATTTGTGGAACGGAAAAGCCATTTTTGCATCTTCCCTGGAGATAGTGATAGAGTCAGATGCCAGCCAATGGGACTGGAGTGCTCAGTGCAGAGCTGTGGAGACGGGGATCCGGTGGTCCCCGGAGGAATCAAGTCTCCATATCAATTGTTTGGAGCTTTTAGCGGGGGCCTTTGTGATTCCATCTCTCTCTCCCCATAGGGCCAGTTGTTGCATACTGTTACATATGGACAACATATCAGCAGTAAGATCCATAAATCGCCTAGGGGGGACCAGATTGCATGTTCTTGTGGAGCTTGCCAAGGAGTTTTGGCACTGTTGCCTCTAACACCAGATATCAGTGACACCAGAGTACATTCTGGGGCGCTCCAATGTGGCGGACTGGAACTCATGTTTCTTGAGGGATAGCAGTGACTGGAAACTCCACTGGTCAGTATTTCACAGTTCAGTGCTCAGCTTCCATGGTTTTACAGTTGGAGACCAGATACCCTAGCCATAGGATAAGATGCTTTTCTCCAGGATTGGTCCCTGGGTCTCCTTTATGCCTTCCCTCCATTTTACATGATTCAGAGAGTACTCTCTCAGGTGAAGAGACAAGTGGTGGAGATCATTTAGGTGATCCCTCTCTGGAAAACGCAGTTGTGGTTTCCAGTAGCGATGTATTGCTATCATGTGCTCCTCTGGTTCCACTCCCATCCTTTCCATCCCTGCTTCTAGATCAGTCCAGTCATCCTCAATCATTGATATTGCAGGGACACTTGTCACTCATGGCATGGAGACTTTCAGGAGACGTTGGCAAGTGCTGGGAGTTTCAAAGGACGAAAGATTCTTCTTATCACAGTCTTAGGCTCCCTCCACCCATAAACGCTATGAGGCTTCTTGGAGACGATAGGTGGGTTTGTGTGATGAACGACGTGTAGATCCCATGGAGGGCCATATTAGTATGATTGTTAACTTTCTTTCAGATTTGGCATCTCAGGGTTTAGTGTACTGGACCATTAATAATTTCATATTTCAGCGGGACATCCACATCTAGAGGGCATGCCAGTGGGTGAGCATCCTCTGATTTGTAAGCTTTTACAGAGCATCCGAATGGTCAGACCTCCTCAACCCAAATATACTACCTTATGGGATGTAGATATTGTTTTATGTTTTTTGAGAGCCTGGCCCTATGACGAGGACCTTTCTCATAAACCATTGTCAGACAAGCTCACTGTGCTTCTTTGTCTCATTTCCTGGTGCGTGTGTCTGACATGCACGCTCTGGAATTAGCCGGCAGAGTGTTTTACTCCTTCTGGAGTTTCTTTCACTATTTCCAGATGTACAAAGACGACTACTAGGTATATTTCATATCCAACTTTTCCCCATGACCAGAAGTTATGTGTTGTTAAATGTTTAAAGGCTTATGAGGATTGTACTTGGGACATTCGTAGAGATGCACGGGGACATTACTCATATCCCTACAAAGTCCATTTGCACTGGTATTCTCAGCCACATTAGCCAGATGGGTCAAATGGTTATTAGGGTAGGATGGCATAGACACTACTAGATTTAGAGCACATTCTGTGCGTGGGGCTATGGCATCTAAGTCCTTTGGACCTGGTTCTCGTTTAGAAGATATCATGGCCGCCGCAGATTGGTTTTCTGACTTTACTTTTTTTTTGTCTTAAACTTATTGTGGATGTGGCATCCACAGTGGTGGGTCAGCTTTGAACTAGCATAATCTGAAGTCTCCGGTCCTGACATAGAATAAAAAAATGTCTAGCTATTGCAACAAGAATTTTCAATTCTGTTAAGGACAAGGCGGTGAGGATTAGCCCACCGTAACATGATTTTTATACAAAATGCTGATTCTAAGCATTTTTGCATTTATAATGTACATTTTACAGTTTGAACTATATGCATGTTGTATTGCTTATATGTTTTATTAGTATACTTGCCCATGTAATTCTATGTCAGGACCGGGGGCGAGGACTATGCATGTCTTTCTTCACTTTTATTTAAACAGCCAGTTCAAAGTTCAACAGAGATACAAAAACTACAACACCCATGAAGCCATCATCTCCATGGCAGCCAGTGTCCAATCGCTACTCTCTCCGATGGTCTGTATATATATCCCTTGCTGTCATCACCCGTCCTCTTTCTTCACTGCTCGAGCATCGGTTAAGTCTCTTTGGCCCTTAGTGCCTCTTGAGTGCTTGTTCATTGCGTTTTTGAGTGTTTGATATAGCCTTCTGCCGGTATTGACTTTATTTACAGTATTTGTTATAGTGATGCTCACCGCTCGCGGTAGGCTTTTCTTTGCCTGAGTGCAGATTCCATTTTCAGTGACGCGTCGGGTCCACCAGAGGGCGCTCTTTCGTGCTTGCTGGTGTTCTGGAGCGCGTTTCCTAGTGTTTCAAGTCCCGATAAGTGAGCGATCGCTAGAGGGATAGCACAACAGGGGTTTTGAGCTTGAAGCTCATTATTAACCCCTCCAACCCCCGCAGAACACCGCTTCTGCGTTGAGGTCAACTCTTGACTGGGGGGCGGAGCGCGTTAACAAAAGCGCGCGCAGAGGCCGTTCGGTCGCTTCCTTTTTTAAAGGAGCGCGGGGCTGCCCTAGGCATTTCTACAGGGTGTTTCTCCTGTCTAACATCTGTCCACTGTGTCCCTAAAATGCAGTCCATACAGGACCATTATTTTTTCCCCAACCTGTCCCCAGGGGAAGGCCCTTCGCAATGCACTGTACTCCCTGAGGTGGATGTCTTGCTCACACAAGCCATAGCCAAGGCCCTGGCCCCTCTCAAAGAGAGTGTAGCAAAATTGTCCGGACAGGTATCTAAGGGGACAAGCATGTTTAGGGGGATGGGAAATGATCCTAAAGCATCAATGAACTTGACGGCTCCCAAGAAATTGCGCAAGCGCGACATAGGGCACCTGGAGGGCTTTGAACGCCTCACCGAAGCTTTTCGTAAGAGTGCACGCATTTTAAAGCTACCACCCTTCCAGGAGGGGTCTTGGCTTGGAAGACTAGTGAAGAGGTTCACCCCATATTAGACCCTGACGTGGGGTCACCCAAGAGGGGTGAGGGGGACACAGAGGGAGATTCCTCCTCTGACGAGGAGCAAGACTCCGGTCGTCCATGGCGTCCGGTTCCCACCACGCCAGGCCCGCAGTAGGCAGAGAACTCCAATTCAGAAATGTTTGACCCTGAGGGCATCTACCACCCTAGATCCCCTGAAGGGCGACTGGAGCAGAGGCTGGCTGAGTATGTTGCCATCAAGATACGGCAGCCTCTTGATAAAGAGGTTCGGTCCCATCTGAAGGCCGAATATCTGCGCCCTACATTGCCAGGCAAGGTAGTGGCAACTACGGACATAGATCCTAAGATGTGTACCTTCCTTGCGAAGTACAGTAAGGATCCCAAGAAGGGCATCAACCGGTCCTGGAGGGCATGCCAGGACAAACTGTTAGACGAGCTAGGACCCCTAACACGGATTATTCAATTGGCCGAGCATGCAAGGCACACGGATACCCCTTGCCGACGGATATTGTGGCTGGGTGGGCCCAGAGGGCGGTTTGCCTCCTGGGCAATGCCAACTGCGCCATCTCGCCAGAGGGGTGCTGTTCTTTACTTATCAAGATAGACCCCAAACTGAGGGAACTCTCTAACTCAGAGGCAGGGGCGATCGCCCAAGGTAACTTGTTTGGCGATCCATTCGTGAAAGAACTGGGCAAGTTTGTGGCTACTTTTTTGGCGCTTGACACGGCACAGTCCTCCATAAAGAACATTTTTCCTGAGAAGGTTTTTGGGGGGGGCTGAAGAGGCAGGGGTCGCTCCTCCGGCTGCCTATATCAACAAGGCCCCAGCAGCTACACCAACAGGAACAACGGATGGCGGGATGGCTACCAAGGTGCCTTCTTCCCCAACCGGGGTAGAGGAAAAAACAGAACAGGCAGAAGTGCCCGTGGCGGAGCTAACGCTCCAGGAGGCCCTAATGGTAAGGATTAGCCTTTCTTCCCCTCAAATTCTCAGAGGGAGATTGTGTTTTTTCACGCCCAAGTGGGCACATATAACCTCAGATGCATGGGTTTTACAGACAGTGATGGGTTTTCACATAGAGTTCTGGGGAACACCAATCCAAGAGGGGCTTCTGAGACCTTTGGTCTTTATGGATGTGGAATCCGCACTAATAGACTCAGAGGTTCAGGACCTCCTGTGAAAGTAGGCCATACGCAAGTCAGTCCTACATCCCAGGGGCTTTGTGAGCAATATCTTCCTGGTGGAGAAAAAGGACAAAGGATTCCGCTTGGTGATCAACCTCAACGCCTTCAACGAGTGGGCAGTCTACAGACAATTCAAAATGGAGGGCATTCATATGATCAGGAATCTCCTGTTGGAAGGGGATTGGATGATTCGTCTGGACCTCAACAAATTCACGTCCCTCCCCTTCGGCCTATCTTCAGGACCGTGGTGCTTCATGAAACTCCTCAAATCAGTGGTGGAGTACCTCTGGTCCCGGGGGATCCGTCTAATCATTTATCTCGACGATATCCTCCTGATGGATCAATCCCGTGCACAACTTCTATCCAATGCTTCCACGACTATTGCGCTCCTCCAGGACTTGGGGTTTGTGATAAACCAGCAGAAATTGGACCTCCTGCCCTCGCAGTCGCTGACCTTTCTGGGGTTCCTCGTAGACTCTAACACAGCCTCCCGATCTTGAAGATAACCAAGATCAGGAAGGAGTTGACGAAGGTCATGAGGCGCGACAGAATCTCACTCAGACAATTGGCCAGAGTGGTGGGACTTCTCTCATCCTCGATTCAAGCCATATTTCCGGGCCCTCTTCACTACAGGGCTCTTCAACGCCTGAAGGCTCATCACCTCCAGCGCGGACTAACTTATTCTGAGTTAATAACTCTTCCCCAAGAGGCGAGAAAGGAACTCCAGTGGTGGCTGGACCACATGGAGGCTTGGAATGGCAGAGTGATCTTTGGATACTTGCTGGATCTCGTCATAGAATCAGACACCAGGCTTTAGGGTTGGGGAGCCCGGTGTGGGGACATCTCGTTCGGTGGACGTTGGACCCCACGGAATCTCAGCCTACATATCAATTGTCTGGAGCTCCTGGCGGGATCCTTTGTAGTCAGGTCTCTGACTCGGGACAAGGTCCTTTGCCGTGCCCTTCTGAGGATGGACAATGTATCCGCAGTGTAGTACATAAATCCCCTAGGGGGCACTCGCTCGAGAGCCCTAGTGGAAGTGGCGAGGATTTTTGCCACTTTTGACTCCAGCAACAAATTTCGGTAACAGCGGAGTATCTTCCGGGCTCCCAGAACACACTGGCAGACTGAAACTCCAGATTTCTGGAGGATTCCAGCGACTGGCGGCAAGACAGAGGTGTATTTCTGGCACTCATGGAGCGCTGGGGTCCGTGTTCAGTGGATCTCTTTGCGTCCAGATGGAACACCCAACTACCGAGGTACTTCAGCTGGTGCCTGGATCCGGGGGCGGCAGCAGTGGATGTGTTCCTGCAGGATTGTGGGCGAAATCAGGGTTATGTGTTCCCCCCTTTCTTACTGATTCCAAGAGTTTCGCCCAAGTGCGTCATCAGGGGGCTATGGTGGTCCTGATAACCCCACTATGGAGGTCATAGGTGTGGTTTCTATCTCTGCTGGAGCTCTCTTGTGACTTTCCAATACTTCTCTCGGAATTCCTGACAATTCTCTTGGATCACGTGGGGCACCTTCACCCTCTGGTCCTTCAAGGCCATCTCAATCTGATGGCTTGGAAAATTACCGGTCTCGCTGGGAAGACAGCCGACTTTCAAAGGACACAGAAACATTCATCACACAAGCCTGGGCTCTGGGCACATGCAGGCGGTACAGGTCCGCCTGGAATTGCTGGGTTCGTTGGTGTGTGGAAAGGCACGTAGATCCCATCGGGGCCCAGGTTACAGATGTCATAAATTTTCTAGCAGAACCAGCGGAGGCTGGTTTGTCTTATTGCTTGATCAATTCTTTTAGATCTCCGATCTCGGCGGGACACCCCCCTGCTGAACAATTGCCCTGTGGGGGAACACCCATGGGTGTGCAAATTGCTAAAGGGTATCAGAATATCCAGACCTCTGGAACCCAGGTATTCAAAATTAGGGACGTCAATCAGGTTCTGCGTCTTTTGTCCTCATGGCTGGATAGCCAATAGCTCTTCCGGAAGGAACTGTCAGCAAAACTAGCTATGATGCTATGTCTCATCTCGTGCAAAAGGGTGTCTGACGTCAGAGCCCTTGATATATCAGCAATGGTTTTTTCTCCTGAGGGAGTGACCTTTACTGTATCCAGAGAGACCAAGTGTGATACCAGGCCGGTAACCTATCCAGCTTTTCCATGTGTGCCTAAATTGTGCTTTGTAAGGTGTCTGAACACATACGAAGAGGTGACAACCGAACATCGGCCACCTGGGGAAAGGCAATTGTTGATTTTGATAAACAAACCCTTTAGGGCAGGTTCCTCTCCTTCGATCGCTAGGTGGATCAGATGGGCTCTGATGGAAGTGGGAATCAATGTACAAATTTTTTGGGCACACTCCACTCGGGGTGCCATGGCTTCCAAGGCCGTCCAGGTAGGTGATAGGTTGGAAGACATCATGAACGCTGCTGATTGGTCATCAGAGTCTACTTTCAAAACGTTTAACTTTAAACCTATTCACGAAACAGCCTCTTTGGTGGTAAGTAAGCTTCAAACATGCATAATCCTCGCCTTAGATCCTGACATAGAATGAGAAATTTCCTAGCTTTTGAGAAGGAAAGTTTAAATTCTATTAAGGACACGTAGGCGAGGATTATCCCGCCCAACACAAGGGATGTGTCTCCCACCCGAGAGCTGATGGGTCACAACGTCATTGGAGGTGGTATCTGCATTTACAATGGTCAGATGATGAACCCTGGTTTGAATTTGTTTCCAACTTGATAGTGGGTTTGATGTTTTTAGTTTTGTTTCTGAAGGGGGAATGCATACCCTACAATGTATAGTTATCTCAACTGTTCAGACCTTTTTTTGAAGGAGGCACGTTCAACTTGCTCACAGTGTTACATTGTTCTCTTAGGATCGGAGGCAGCAGCAACTTGAGGATGCCTTAACTTCCTGTCGCAGTGAAGTCAAAGACGGACGACGATAGTAAGGAATATATATACAGACCGTCGGAGAGAATAGCGATTGGACACTGGTTGCCATGGAGATGATGGCTTCCTGGGTGTTGTAGTTTTTGAATCTCTGTTGAACTTTGAACTGGCTGTTTAAATAAAAGTGAAGAAAGACATGCATAATCCTCGCCTCTGTGTCCTTAATAGAATTGAAACTTTCCTTCTCCATAGCTAGGACATTTCTCACTTGTGATCAGTGCAAGTCTATTAGCATATTTCTTTTTTTCATAGGATCGGACAATAAGGGAGCATGAATGATTCAGAAGTTCGCAGACAACGTGGTTGTTCCAGATTCAGCCGGAGGCTGCAGTTCAGAGTTCTTCGTAAGGGACTTATGGAGATTCCAGTTCGTTGGGATTCAGGTTGAAATATTCTTTTGTTGCAAAGAAAGAGGAAGGACTAAGATTGCAGAGACATTTATATGGAGAACAGGCCTAGGATTGGGCATGATATGAACTATAAGTGGTATTGGGGAAAGTAGTTTTTTTGTGATTTTAATGTTGATTGGCTGCTGTCATGTTCTTGGTATAGAAAGACAAAGCATAATCCTCGCCTCTGTGTCCTTAATAGAATTGAAAATTATTGATGCACTAGCTAGAAAAAAATATATTTTGTGAGAGTAAGGCTGGAGACAAAGACTCTTCCTTCCAAGATTTGCCTCTTCTCTTCAATATGACAGTAACCGACATCATTCTGCAGGTCTGGCTAGGTTTAAAGCCTAACTTCAGTAATACAGAGCCCCGTGTATTTTGCTGACTAGTCTTCTTTTTATACCTATGACTTCCCTGTCACGGGGAGTTTTTTTTCCCTACGTATTTTATAGAGCTTCGGTGATGTGGGTTGGGCTTTAACGGGCGTGGCTAAATTACACCAAGTCACTCCCCCGATAACCAACACCTTTCACTTTTACTAGCACCACCTACGTTCCTTGAGCTCCTCCTTTTTGCTTGCTTAGTCCCTCCCATTTCCAGCCCTCTGTGCGCTGTTGCTATAGAGATGGTGCCATAAGTCCCGCCTTCACCCAGCCCCTCCTCTGTTGCTGTAGGGATTTTTGAGATGGGGTTCTTCGATTGGCAGAGCGGTGGTGTCTTGCTGTGTACTCGCGCACTCACGTGACGTACCCAAGATGGCCGCCTGGGTGTTTTGATGAATAATCCTGAGTAGTAGCAGCTCCGGACACCGCAGCTGTGTAGTGGGCCGATACAGGGGCAAGGAACTATACTGACAGCTGGGTACTGGTGCCACCTGAGCAAGGAGGCAGGCACACAGCGCAGCGGCACAACTTTGGACGCCGGGCGCCGACTGTCTCCCTCAGATCAAGCCAATCTGAGGGACGGTGGCCGTGGAGGCTCACCATCCTCCCCTCGCATCATGAGGCGCTGAGGAGGGCCGTGTAGCCGTGAACCCCCGCCCCACCGAGGCGGCACCCCCTTTGCAGCCATTAAAAGGAAAACCATGGAAGAACTGAGCGCGGACGAGGTAAAGAAGTGCTGTCCGGACGCAGATCATGATTTAAAGGAGGGGGTACAGCTGTTTTTTTTCTGAGGGAGGTGAACACACCAGATGGGAGAAAGAGACTTGAGTAAGGTTAAGGGTAGTACAAGAAGCCGAGGAAGTAGGTTCAGTCATCTTCCACCACACGGAACCATTAGTCCGGTACCTCCCTCTGGTCCTGTCATCCTGCCCCCCCTCTCCCCACACCCTTAGAACCCGTAGTCCCCCCCAGGAACTGTCAGTCTGATCCCTTACTCTCGGATCTCATACTTTGCTCCATCCAACCGACCTGTCAGTGTACACCCTCCTGAACGGACAAGTCTATCCTGCCCCGGAGCTATCAGTTTCCCTTATTAGTTTGAGGTGTTCACTTGGTTCTGCAGAACTGTCATCATGATCTTCCGGAGCTGTCACTTACTGCCTAATTCACCCCCCCAGCTGTCACTGTTTTGCTGTCCACTTGCTGCTCTGTTATCCCCGCCCCGTGCTTCGCTCTGGGATCTAACTCTGCACTCCCAACCAGATTGAGTTGTTATCCTGCGCTACCCTGTCATGGCTACCCCTCTGTTTGACCGCCAAATGCGCAATAGTAAGTTTACACCACCTACACATCCGAGTTGTCACTGTACTTACTTACCTTGTCACTGAGCTTCCTCGACTTGTTACTCTGTACCTCTTTGCCTTAGAACTCCCACTTGGGCCCTCCCTTCAGCGCAGTCAGTTTCCTTACATCTTTGAGCTGTCACAGGGGTGTAGGATTCCTATAGCCCGACACCCAGGACATATTGTTTGAGGTAAAGGACAACAAGTTTTCATGCTTATTTTGTCCTTGGGGCAAGCAGGCCCAACCCTCTGCAGCAGAAACCCTTCAGCTGCCAGTTTACAGTACCACATTATGGAGCAGGAAAGGGAATTTTCTGCAGTTGAGGTAATATTGGTGTCCATATGTTTATGCTGTTTAAGCTTGTATTTATGGTTCATTAATGCAAACCCTTTATAATTAGGGTGAGCGCTCTATAAATACATGTTGTAAGGTCGGATTGCTCAACTGACAGTGGTTCCTGTAAACACATTTCTACACACACATTTGCAAAGTTTAACAATATGAGGCTACATGTAATGCTCCCAGAATGTTCTGTGATTAGATTCAAATATTTACAGAAGCTTGAAAGCAAGAGTAATGCTTGTTTGCGTCTAAAATAAAATGTTCACAAAAACCAGAAAAAAAAAACATTTTGCTAAAATACACTGTGAAATTTAGGTGCCATTTCTTTGACGATCCCTTCAGTAAAATGTTTTAATGAATGCTGGTATTAACAAAAAATATTCATAATGGAAAATCATTGAGTCTAGTTTCAACAAGATGAGGGCAAACATGAAAATAAACAAGCATTGGCGAAGTCAATAGGTTTGAAATGTGTAGTCAGTTTTTTGGTTTTGTCCATGCACGCCTTATTTTGACATGGCTTTTGGAAAACGTTATTGTTGTGAGAGCTACCAGGCCCTCACCATTGTAGCAAACATTGGCAAAAGGCCAAAATATTTTTTGGCCTCAAAAAGCACACATTGTCACAGTATTTTCTGGCACTTAACAAAACGACTTTGTGTGCTGAAATGCTCCTTGGGAAAGATCATATTGCTGTACCTTACAGTGAAGCCAGCCAATAGATGAATAGAAAGAGGGAGAATTTTAATAAACACAAAAGGTCTTGGTTAACGCCAGATCTAATTAGGAGCCCAATTGTCACAAAAGTGCACCCATTGTATATGTCTTTGTATAAGTGCAGATTTACATAATTCATGAATTCAAAATAATTTACCGAAGTAGATTAGGAAATCATGCTTCTAGAAAATATTTGTGAACTGTATTTTAGCACGAGAAAATATGCATGTGTAGATTTGCTCATGCGAAAATAAGTTGACTGCTTAAAAGTTCACTGTCCCTCCAACCACTTTTTTTCCCAACTCTGAGATAAGTTTTACTTCTGCCATTGTCAGGAGTAAATATCCAACGTTTACCAGTATGGGAAACGATTAGAGAAGAGCTGGTGAAAACCCATAAAACATGCAAGTTTAAAAGGCTTTCACAGACTCAAAAGGACATTCCAACCCTGGAACTTCTGCTTACCGCTGCCTCCAGCCCCAGTATGTAGATCTGCAGAAAGGCGGCAAAACAATTAAATTGCTAGTATTTAAACCCTACTGTAGTCCTAGCCCTGGCATAATCCGAGAGGCTGTTATTAGAGCTCTTAAGTAATGAGATTGCTGCCACAATATGTACCCACTCTACATGGCACCGAATGGACAAGTAGATATATATTTTTTAACAGAACAAGTAGATTTATGAAGGAACGTGTCCTCTGGACAAGTAGATATTTTATTAAATTCCACACCCCTGGGGCTGTCATGCCCCTTATTTCCCCCTTAAGGCGTTTACTGTGCGTCCTCTTTCCCTAGAGCTTCACCTCTGCATATTAGGGCTCTGCAGCTGAGTTGTTAATTCGGTACTGAAAATAGGGAAAATAATAATCTAGAATTTCATAAATTGATGGTCGGGGGCTGGCAGCAGAAAGGGAGCAGTGTCTGACAGTCATCATATACATTTAAATTCTTATGTACCTTGCTCATAAGAAATTGGCAACAACGACAAATGTGACACAGTCTGTTGTAGCTTAATTGATAACATATTGCATTTTCAAATACTTTAGAAGTTTAAGGCACCTCCTGTGGAGATCTTTGTGTACACAGCACGTCCCAGGATATAATAAATGTAAAATAACTCTGGTGGCTGTGCATTGCTGGAGAGAGCTCTTTGCAGTATAGTAAATAGCTTTGACTTCTTGTAACATAGCACAGAGGTTTACCGTGCCTGCTGCCAAACATAGTATGTATCTTACAGGTTATAGATTTGTATTTTATGTTGCTAGTTTGACGGTTAGTGCTTGCTTTTCAAAGATATTTATTTTACCACATTTTATTAAACATATTGCCTAGAGCATCATAGCCATAGCACCTACATGTAGGTATTATTCATTCTGAAACAGTGCAGTAGCAATGGATAAACAATCATTCGACTTTACAAAGTTCAAATTTGACTAATTTTCTTAATAATATGCAGCTTTAGCACCTTCAGCTCTTTACAGTGATCCATCAGTCAGGTTCCTTCTCTGCCAGATATCACCTCCAGGGTTCACAAATGTCTTATGTGGCGGTATGTCTGCTGCAGCAGTGTACTATAGATTCAGATTTCGGGTTGTATGAGACTTAGGGCATGATTCCTACTTTGGCGGGCGGCGGTCGCCGCCCGCCAAGCGGGAACCGCCAGAAGACCGTACCGCGGTCAAAAGACCGCGGCGGTCATTCTGACTTTCCCGCTGGGCTGGCGGGCGACCGCCAAAAGGCCGCCCCCCAGCGGGAAAGCACCAGCAACGAGGAAGTCGGCTCCGAATGGAGCCGGCGGAGTTGCTGGTGTGCGACGGGTGCAGTTGCACCCGTCGCGATTTTCAGTGTCTGCTAGGCAGACACTGAAAATCAATGTGGGGCCCTGTTAGGGGGCCCCACGACACCCGTTCCCGCCAGCCTGGTTCTGGCGGTGAAAACCGCCAGAACCAGGCTGGCGGGAAGGGGGTCGGAATCCCCATGGCGGCGCTGCTTGCAGCGCCGCCGTGGAGGATTCACAGGGGCAGGGGAAAACCGGCGGGAAACCGCCGGTTTCCCTTTTCTGACCGCGTCAATTGCCCTTGATGCACCGCCAGCCTGTTGGCGGTGCATCCTCCAACCCCGGGTTAGAATCACCCCCTTAGTTTTCATCAAGGCTTCCGTTTTAGGGGATGCTCCTCTGCTCCAGGACATGGCCACCCTGCATTTCCCATTAACAGTACAATGGCTTTACATTTTCTAATACTTTTTGGAACTAATTCCATGTATTTAGGGATTGCTATTAGTGGATCGGTCTTCAATGGTGGCTCTGTCATCTCGTTCACTATCTGAATCAGCTGATAGCAAAAGTTAATAATCATTGGGCATCCCCATTGTAAATGAAGAAAGTCTGCCTCTGGAGCTGACCATCTAGCGCATGCAGCATTTTCTCTCCCACAGTATTTGAACATATTAAGCAGCGTGCAGTACTGTCTGTGCAAAAACTTAAAATTAATGAATCTGCATCATTCATCAACACCTCCTTAGTGTGACCACAACAGTATTCCCATTGTGCATCTGATAGACTTATTCCTAAACCCTGTGACTATTTATCTCTGTAACAACACCTTTCAGTTGACATGTCATTCGTAACTGTGTTATACATTATAATGACTATTTTCCTAGGGGCCGGGCCCGTGGCAACTAGTGTCAGTAATTTCTATGTGTCTGGCTCTTGGGGGTATTATAGGAGTTCTTCTTTTACTGTTTCCCTTAGCCTGTGATTTAGGAATATATCTATGTGCGTGGAATGGCCCTTATTCAGGTAATCTATATTTGAGATAAATCGTTTCAGTGTATAGGTTTCCCAAGAGGGCAAATTTACTTTGTGTAATCCTTTTACCATTAATAATTCACAGCTGAGAGCTAGTTTGGGATTCCAAACTAATTTTGTGGTGAGTAGATCGTGTCTACCAATCTTGGCAAATCTGACACACTACTATTAATCATATGGATTTCATCACATGGTCTAACTGGAGCTTTCTTGATCAGGTTGACCAAAGTATGGGGACTCGGCAGGCCTGTTCTACATCTCATTGTGGAACTTGCCTACTGAAAGGGAACCAGCATATGACAAATTTCCTGCACTATCAAATATTACATTTTAAAATTCGGCGTTGCAGAGGCACACTCCTTACATAGTTCATGAAGAGTGTCCCAGCTAATATACTGCTGCATGCCAGCCAATGGAGTGTAATTAATAATGATTAAAGTTGGATATTAGTGGTACAGGAATATTGTGGAACACAGATAACAACCATTTATAAGGTCAGCCATTTTTTATGTCTTGTGCTTTTGATTGAGGAGCACAACACTTCTGATTCTACATTTTCCACCCATGCAAGTGTTAGCTCCTCCAAATATTATTGAATGTTTTTCTTTTGTCACATATTTAGTTATATAGTTAGGCATAATATTTGGAAAATTCAGATATTTCATTATTATCCTCTGTGTTTATGCTGACCATGTATTCAGCCGCCCACTTAAGTTTAACTATGGCAACCAGTGTACATCAAAGTCTCCCTCTTTCCCATATGCTGTGGCAGTGGAATATTTCTACAAATATTTTACTTTTTGGTTTGCTTAATCCTGCAATATTAAAACGCATTCCATATGGTTGACAACTACGTCCTTAGTCACCTTGAAATATGACATCTAATAGAGACTTTTAGCTGTAGATTCCTTACCTTAGAATATTCCCCATGCATCGGACCTGGAAACTTGTGATGAGCAGTACCGCTGCTCGCCCGTACGTGTTGTCATTCAGCTCTGCCCTTCATTGTCAGGGTTGTCAGCGCGGTGTCTATATAGGCGCCACCCCTTCCTCTGAAATCAATTCTTCTCTTTCCACACTAGTCAGCATAGATCTGGAGAGAGCTACCCCATTCCCTTTTTGAATGACCTTTCTTAAAATACTTTTTGAGACTTTGTCTCCTGGTGAGGATGTCACCAAAGAAGTCACAAACCACATTTGGTTTGTCTTTGTTGTTAGGAGTGCTAGTCTGACGCCATCCTGTAGAAGAGCCTGAGGTCATCTGTTATGAGGATCTTGTTGATGCCAGTGGGCTGGACACCTCCCCAGACACTGGTCTGGTCTCTCCACCTACTGTGGCTCCAGAGGAGGGTGCCTCATTCGAAGTGGTTGTGCGGAAAGCGGCTCAGGTCCTGGACCTTATGCTACCCTCGGTTGCAGTTGAGACAAATGTCTTGGCAGAGGTGTTTTAGTGTGGAATTGTCTCCCCCAAACCATTACTCCCATATAATGGCGCCCTTAAGAACGTCCTAATCAGGGCCTGGTCCAAGCCCTGTGCAGGGGCTTCTGTGTATAGTACAATTGTTTGTCACCATTGCCCTGCCCAAGGAGACCCGCAGTTTTCTCACCCAGCACCCCACTCCAGAGAGCTTGGTGGTCCAGGCCTCGACCTCCAAAATCAACCTCCGTGCATTCCCACCACCCCACCTATTAGCGATTCCAAAAGGCTGGATACCTTAGGGACTCTGCCAGCCTGGCACTGTGGGCAGTGAACATTGCGTGCCTATTGGGCCAATAATCCAATACAATCTGGGATTTTGTTGTGCAAGTGTGGCTCACAGTCTGGGGGGGGGGGGGGTTGAGCCATAGTCTTCCAAGCAATTGCTGATGGGAGGAAGTAACCAAGTTCATTGTAAGATGTGGGCTAGACCCAACAGATTCTCTGGGTAGAGCAATTTCATCGTCTTTGGCCCTTTGGTGCCATGCTTAGCTGAGAACTACTGGCTTTTTGTGGATATCCAAGCCTGGCACAAGGATATGCTCTTTGGTGGCTTCTGTCTGTTTGGAGAGAAAGCGGACTCGGCGCTGAATCGCATTAAGGCAGCAGGGCTACAGCCAGGTCCTGGGACCTTTCCCTAGACCCTTTCCCACCCATCTGCTTTTGTGGGCGTGGAAGGGGCTTTCAACCATGTCTCTACACTTCAGCCACCACACCAGTAAGTTTCACAATCTTTTCATGGCTGAGTACGAAGACCACGTGGGACAGGCAGTCCGGGTGTCAGGTCAGTCCACCTCCCCCTGGCAGCCACATCCTCCAAATGCCTTTACTTTGCCCTCCGCTCCGACCATGATTGGCATCTAGTGGGGGCAGGAAACGCCATTACCTGCACCACTGGATATCCATAACACCTGACAGTTGGTTTTTGCAGCTCATCCAAAGGAGCTACTCCCTCCCATTTGTGACCACTCCTCTACCCATGCTGCCCACTTGCAACATTCTGATGGAGGACCACCTGTCCTTTCTCCATCAAGAAGTGCTGGTTCTCTTGGCCAACAGAGCCATAGAAAAGGTGCTGGCATCAGAAGAATTTTGTGGTTGCTGTTCCCAGTACTATCTGGTGCCCAAAAAGGAAAAAGGCTTTAATTGTATTCTCGACCTGCTGTCTCTCAACCTCCTTATTGAAAAAGCAGAAGTCCAAAATGCTCATACTTGCACAAGTCCTGCCTGCCCTGGACCTGGGAGTCTGGATGGTAGTAGTGTATGTGCAGGCCGCATGCTTTCACATCCCAGTCCTCGCTGCCCACAGATATCACTTGTGGTTCATGGTGGGTAAAGTCCACTTTCAGTTTGTTGTTCTCCCGTTTGGCCTTACAAGCATCCCACACGTGTTCACGAAAGAGATGGGGGTGGTCCCAGCTAACCTGCAGAGAATAGGTATTCCAGTCTTTACCTACCTCGATGATTGATTGGTGGGCTAACCCCTAGCAGTCATCTTCCACCTTCAGACTATGCTGGGGTTCACTATCAATGTGCCAAAGTGACACCTGACTCCCTTTATCAGATCCATTCTGAACACAGTACAGTTTTGGACTTATCCTTCTGAGCAGCAAGTCGATTCTGTTCTATTTTGACTTACAGAGCGTATGGCGATCCAATTGAAAAGAGGGCAAGCAACTGCAAGAAGAAGGAGCCCAATGAAAATGTATTTCATAACCAACCAGGGTTTTTTTTTTTGAGTTTTCAAAAGCCTAGCTCCATTGTCCATAGCTCGAAGGGTCAGAGAAAGGGAGTTACAGAGTTTGGCTACATTAAAACTAAAAGACCAACCTCCACTTCTAGCTCTTCTAATGCTGGGGAGGTGGGTGTTGGTAGATCTTAAGGGCCTATTGGGGGTGTAAGGATCAGCAAGCTGGTGTGGCCCACGTAGGGCTCTATGTGTGATGCAGAGTGATTTAAATTCAGTCCTTCACGTGACCAGGAGACAATGGGGGTCTGCCGGCCCTTGTCCGGCTGACTCAAAACTGGAGATTGCTAACCACAGCGGGTAGCAGCATTCTGCACTACTTGTAGTTTCCGAGTAACTGCTTTGGAAGCACCGAGTTGGAGTGAGTTGCTGTAGTCCAAGCGAGATAGAATCAATACCTGGACAACCAGTCTTTCAGTTTGGAGAAGTAGGGGCAGTACATGGAGTAACAATCTCTGGATTCCAAAACAGCTTCCTGATAATTTGGTGGCTTGGGTTTCCATAGAGAGAGTATTATCCAGCCATACTCCCAGACTTTTTATGGTTATGTTGGGGGCAGACGGGACCCGAAACATGCTGCCCATCCCAGGGACTGTTGGAAAAGAGGGGTGTTCCCAAGAATCATTAGCTTGGTTTTAGCTTCATTGAACTTAAGGCAAGAGTTATTCATTCAGTTGGCTCCTTTTTCAGACACAGTTCCAAGGTGGCTACAGAAGAACTTGAGTATGTAGTGAGAGAATAAACAGCTGAGCATCATCCGCGTAAGAGACTATGGACATCCCAGAGGGGGTTATAATGTCCGCCATTGGTTGCAGGTACAGATTAAACAGTGTGGGGCTAAGAGATGAATCCTGTGGCACCCCGCATGTGACCAGGAGAACAACAGAGGAGCTGGACCCGTCAAATAACTGAAAGGATCTATCAGTCAAGAAGGACCTGAGCCAGCCCAGTGCATTATCTGCGATCCCAGCCTTCTAGACCCTGTGGAGAAGAATATGGTGGTCAACGGGATTAAAGACTGCGCTGAGATCCAGAAATATAATGGTGACCATAACTCCTTGATATTATCTTTTTTTTCACCTCCTCCCCTACAGCTAAAAGAGTGGTTTTGCAGCTGTGTTTAGGCTGAAAGGTGGTTTAGGTAGGGTGGAGGAGGGAGTTGGCCTCAATAAATTCTGACAGATGGCTATCAACAGTTTTTTCTGCTACCTTACTTAGGTCTGGCACCAGAGAGATTGTCTGAAAATTCCCAGAGTCCAGGATATGATACTGATGTTTCATCCTCTATCCTGGATTTCAGGGAGACTGACACTGAGGGTACTGGGCCACATGGCTTCCTGTATCCTGCTTGTGACACATGCCAGTTGGCAGATGCAGGCTCTGCAGTGGGACCAGATGTTCAGTTGGGGCAGCATCAGGGAAATCTCTCCAACGTGGTCCAGATCTCAGAGGGAACTGCAAAACACCTGCTGTGGTGGCTAATGAAATGTGATTTGGTCAGTGGCAGACCATTCTCCCTTACCAAACCTGAACTGACGGTAATGACAGATGTGTTACCCTGCACTGGAGTGCCCATCTGGGAGAGCGGGATATGAGAGGTCTCTGGCAAATCTGGCCCCACATATCTGTTGATGCTCCGGGTGATTGGATTGACATTGAAAGCCTTTCTTCCTTCAGTCAAGGGAAGGTTAGTGCAGGTGTTTACAGACAACACCACTGCCATGTGGTACTGCCGCAAACAAGGCGGGGTGTGGTCGATGACCCTTTGTCAAGAGGCCTCTAACCATATCTGCAACAGCAGAGCATATCCCTAGTGGTTCAACACTTGGCCGGCTCTCTTAACGCCATAGCTGACAAACTAAGCCATCGATGCCTAGCGGATCACAAATGAAGTTTCCATCTAGAGGTGGCATAAGGTCTCTTCCAGGAGTGGGAAGACCCTTGCTTAGATCTTTGCTGAGAACGCGCAGGTCTTCAGTCTTGCACGCTGGAGTTTCCATGGCTGCTACCACTTGGAGATGCTTTTTATCTCGAGTGGTGCTCCGGCCACCTGCATGCCATTCCTGCCTTGAGTTCTCAAGAAGTTCAGGAACGACTGTACTCAAGTTATTCTTGTGGTGTCGTATTCAGCATGGAGAGTCTGATATCTGAGTTGGGGAGCATTAGCATCGGTCTTTCGATCTGGATGCCTCTTCGGGAAGATCTTCAGTTGCAGCCACAGGGAAGGGTTCTGCACCACATTCTGAAACTACTTAGCCTTCTTGCATGGAGATTGAGCAATGACAGGGCACAGCTTTCAACCTTCCATCCAAAGTCTGCAGTGTTAACTTGGCAGCCAAGTGTCCCTCCACCTAAGTGATATACACCTGTCTTTGGAGCAAGTTCGCAACATGGTGTACAAACTGATGCTGATCCCATGTCTGCGTCCTTTTCCCATTTTATTTTGTTTATTCTTTACTTGGGCTCTGCTTTCGGAACATTGAAGGGTTATCTTTCTGCCATCTTGACATTTTTGCGGCTGTCTGTCCAGCCACGCCTATTTAAATACCCTATTATACAAAGGTTCTTAAAAGGCCTCCAACATATATTTCCACCGGCTCCTTTTATTATGCCCCAGTGGGATTTGAATTTGGTTCTTATGTTCCTGATGTGCACTTCGTTTGAGCCGCTCCACAACTCTCCACTGAGACTCCTCACCATCATCAAAACTGCCTTTCTGGTGGTGATAACTTCTGCCTGGGGAGGGTCAGTGTGTTACAGGTACTGTCTGCACATCCTACATACCTTACCATCTACCTAGACTAGCTGGTCCTTCGGATTCAAGCATCCTTTTTACATAAGGTGGTAATTCCCTTTCTTGTAGACCAATCCATCACTCTGCCTACTCTCCATGCTCCACCTCATCCCTCTAAAGAAGAGGTGAGACTCAATCGGCTGGATCCAAAAAGAGTGTTGTTGTTCTACCTTACCAGCACAAAAGAGTTACGGGTGGACGATCAACTCTTTGTGCGGTACGTCAGAGCCAACAAATGAAAGGCAGTGCAATAGTGTACCATCTGAGGATGGATAGTACTCTGCATCAAGATCTGCTACGAATGTGCCAAAAACAACTTCCATGAAGCATTCAAACTGATTCTACCAGAGTCAAGGATGCTGCGACTAAGTTAGCCCACAGAGTTTCTGGATGTCTGTCAGGCGGTAACATGGGCTTCATTGCCCACATTAACGAAGCACTACTGCCTGGACATTCAGGTCCAGCGTGACAGTCACTTTGCCCTTTGTCCTACAGGACTTTTTGTCTAATCTGTTTTGCAGCCCCACCTCCGAGGATGGTATTGCTTGGGTTTCTATCCTAAGGTAAGGAATCTGTGGCTAGAAGTCTCTGTCAGATGAACAGATTATTTATGTCCAGTACCACCTTATCTGGTAGAGACTCCATCTATATGCAGATCCCTTACCGATCCTCCAATACTCCCTACTGTCCGAACTGATAATAGAGCAAAGGGTTGTACCCTTCAAGGTCCTTTAAGGGCCCTAGTTTAATGCACCAGTAGTCAGTGTTCCACATGGCTCCACGCCTCAAGCGTAGAAAGCCAAGAAAAGAAAATGATGTCAGTGCGCTTGGGTGATAGGCACTGCACACGTCACTTCATTTATGGACACCACGCGAAGCTGAATTACTCCACCTACCGGCGTGCGGGGGTATTACTCAACAAAAGATTTCAGATCCAGTGTGATGCCTGAGGAATATTTTAAGATAAGGAATTTGTGGCTTGATAGTCCATACCATATAAAGTGGTATGGTCTGTCTAATTTCTTTGAACACTGTGTCTAGCAACATAGTGTGCTGAAATCTCCATAACATCTCTGTTAATGACAAGACCACTGGTGAGTGGTCAGAGTGTATGTGGTAAGCGCTCTGCCTTAGTTTCCCACCATGTTACGTCTTTCTTTCCTAATCAAAAATCCAGTCTACAGGCTAATCCAGGTACCGCTGAATGGTATGTGTACTCATGCCTCACGCCTTTTCTGATCCTCCAACTGACCTGCAGTTCATAGTGTTCATCATTTCTAGTAAGCCAGTCTGTGCCCAGCATGTTGCTTTTCTCTGATGTTGACACTGTCTATAGTGGCATGTGGAGTAATGTTGTATCCTCCACCTCAGATGAGTGTGTGCTGGTGTAGCATACTACAGTTGGCCATGATCATCATGAAGAACTGTGGGTCGTCATAATTCGGGTCGTGTGAGTTCACTCTAGGGATATGCGCTTGGTTGAGTATTCGTTGTAGAATCAAATGTCTCCTCTCTGGGTATGTTTCTGTATGTAAGGGATGACATTGCAAGCCTTTTTGGAAAACAACACTAGAGCTAAAGTAGGTAGCAAAGTATCTGTGAATCATAGCTCCTAGCCACATTTCTGCCTCTGTCTCTCTTCTACAAAGTGTTTTTCTTGCAATAATAACACATCTGTATTATGTCTTGTGGCATATGCTACAACCTGCTGAGTTTTCCTTACGTCATTTAATCCTCTCACATTTAATGTCTATCATAGCCCCAACTTATTTCTGCGGTGTCTACCTTTTGTTATATAGTACATATTAATCAGTAGTGTACGGGCTGCTAGTTTTAACAATGCCTTTCCATACTCCTTTATATTATGGCATTTCCTACAATACTGTTCCCATGTCCTAGGTTCTAAATCTGTCATCATGACTGTTTCAACTTTCATAATTGGGATCCCATATGTCAATCAATATCTCTGAGGCCTTGGTTTTCTTCAGAGTTGCAATCTCAATGGTCATTATTTTTCTTTTTACAGTTTTATTGAGAAACGCAGCTGCAATATTGTTATCTGGCAATACTGTACCGTTTATAGTTAATCAAAGTCTCGCCAGATATAACTTGACGTACTGGTCATTTACTTGTAGTCTTTTCTTGACTGAGCTGAACTTTTGACGTGCTTCTTGTATTGTTTGTGTGTGGTCTAGATACATTGCCAGTTCAGCTCCATCTTAATTAATGTCTTTCATATCCCTTGCCATGGCGAATATTTTATGCTGGCCTCGATATTAAGAAGCTAAAGTTAGATAGACTGCAGCTGGGCACGGGGAATGGGTGTGGGTCCTAAAGTGCACTGCACTCCCTCTATGATGAATGCTGGTGAAAGGTTTTCGTGGCCAAAAAATTTCCAAAATATCCCCTATTGGCTATGGACTCTGGTACTCCAGTGATCCGCACCTTGCTTCGGCAAGACCTTGCCTCCAATCTTTACTTCACTTTTCTGCTTTTTAATCACGATGTTCAAAGTGGCTTCTGTTTCTGACATTCACTACTCCGCTGTTGTTATTCGTATCTCATGCCTCTCCAAGTTCTGAAGCTCCTATACCAGTGCTTCTATCGTGTCAATTTTAACAAAGCTACATTCATTTCAAACAGCAACATGAAGACCACTTCTTCAGTAGTAATGTTTGACTGACACTCTGCTGCCATCATTCAGGAGGTTTCTCATGTTCATGTGTTATCTTAGTCTTGAAGGCTAGCTTGCCTTGTTTTGGATCTCCTTTCACCATATTCCTCTGCACCTAGGCACCTCACCAGGAAGCAGTTGCTCTCTCACTGTTATGGGGATGCACAAGATGGTGTCTAGTTGGAATATTCGCCCAGGCAGTTGGTTGCACTGTGACCTTGATTTAATTTTAGGTCTTAGGCTTGTGAGTACTCTTGTGCTTTTGCTATTTTTTATTTTTAATAATCTTTATTGACATTTATAGGATCAATACATTACATCTTTATCACTTTACAGCAAGATGTACACAGCAATGTCACAACAACACATGAAATACCCCCAACCTCTCCCCCCCCCCCCCCACCAGCTCAGACAGTTGAACATGAGTATCATCAATACATATAAGTATCCTATTTGGAAGCAATTAGTGTAGGCAGGCATCACAGCTGTTACAGCAAGTCCACAATTACTAATTTCTGTCCCACCCTCCCCATGCATTACATATCATAGAAGGCAACTCATTAGGCTGCCAGCCCATATAAAGTCCGTTCCATACATGTAGCTCTTTTACAGTCTAGTCTTCTGAAACAGTTGGTGGCACTCCAGCAACTTGCAGGTCTGCCAACACGTGTGCCTAGGTGGCGAAGTCAACTCTGGGGAGTTCATCACGTCTCACATCTTTCATTCTTACTTCTCCTGCCACTGCCCGTTCAGGCATATCTTGCAACCATTCTTCATAACTTGGAGGTTGTTATCCCATCCATCTAATAGCAATGCATTGTTTCTCCAGCAGCAAACCCAGTAGCAGGAGCCTGTGACTAAGTTTCCTAGCTGATGGGGCAGGGAGCAATCCCATTAGTATCTCTTGTGGGGCGTATGGACCATCCCAATCAGTCGCATCATTTAAACTTTGCACCACTTCTTTCCAGTAAAGGGCCAATGAGGGACAACCTCACACCACATGTGCAAAGCCCTCAGCAGAGGTTCCACATCTAGCACACTGGTCAGAGCGCATGGGGTAAATAGCATGTAAGGTCCTGGGCGCAAGATACGCTTGGTGCACATAGTTGTACTGTATAAGTTTAAAATAGGCGTTGGAGCTTACAGTATACACACCCATATGGATCTTTTACCAGTCTTTTACAGAGAGTGGTTCGCCCAATGCACCCTCCCACCTCTCCTGCGCATCAGGGATTTTCCTCAGTAAGTCTTCTCGTAGTGCACAATACATTTGCGTTATTGTCTGCATCTTCCAGAGAGTGCAAGTAGTGCTGTCTGTGTCTGTGAGGGCAACAGTTCTGTTGGAAAACAGGGCCATATCTCATGGGCTGTTGTTGATATCTTAGCATATTGTAGATGTTGGCCTGTACCCAGCACGAACAAGGCTATTGTATCACCCCGTGTAATGAACTGACCACCTAGGTATAAATCTCCTAAAACCTTACAGGCCCCCCTCCTGCCATTTCCGCACGGACCTCACTACTAGAACCGCATATGGCTTTAATGCTCAAATTGGCATATCACGTGCATAGGGCTCACAACTCGGGACCGACCCTCGTAACCGCTTGTTCCCCCACCTGTCTAGTGAATCCTAGTTTGTTTTAATGGGATAACGGGAGTTAGCTTAGCTTTTGGCTTGCAGACTCGTGCCCCCGTCACCTAGTGACTTTTAACCTACTTAGCTTGCTCTGTCTTAGACCATTTTATTTAGTTAAATCTTCTAAGATGGCTGCCGTGTTTATAGTTAGGCCTTTTTGTTTAGTTATGTTATCAGTGGCACCTCACTAAAGAGTCAACTCATGCAACAAGGACAAACTATAGGGGCTAACATTAGAAATTACTATCCCAAGCATGCAGCGTTATCTATTGTTTTGGAGCAACCTACGTCCGGGGTCCAAGTAGATCTGTATAAATACATCACACTTTAGACAGATAATCAGAGGGATTCCAACCAGATATAATTGCTGCTATCGATGCTGCACAATGCCTTGACGCTGACCCGGACTTTGTGTTCTGCCGAAGTCTGAGCTCGAGACCTCATTCAAGGCAACCAGGGTTGGGGGCTCCTTCCAGGGACATGGCATTGGCAGATTAGGTTTACCATACCCCGCTCTCCTCTAGGTAGAAGGTTAGGCCTATTATATGTCCGTGTACCCTATCATGATATGCTTTGTCTTCCTATGCTAATACAAGATTGTTGGGTCTTCATAATCATGACCCTCGCCTTTACAATTCTGTCTCTTGTACTGTTCATTATCCTAATCATTGCAGCCAATACGATTTACCGCATTATGTTGAATAAAAACTATTGAAACATTACTGCATCTTTGTTATTGCCTGTGAGTGGTTGAGATATAATATATCTGTGAGAAAGGGGTAATCTCCGTTTAGCCACGACATTCCCTGAGATGTCATACTTCTGAGTCCATGTGTAAAGGCTGCCACAAATCACCTTTAACTATTTTGGTTGTTGGTGAGGTACTGCTAGTGAGCCGGAAGAGTTGGGACTACAGTTATGACTTGTTGTAGGACAGGCATAGTCACCTGCATACATAAGTACTGTCATCCTTTACACCAGCAGTCTTGCCTGGGGGAAGAGTAAAAAAATGATGACACCCTTCCCACATTTTGTATCGGGGACTGCATTTCCGCCGGTATCCGAGCACCACACTTGAGCAGTTCAGGGTGTGTATGCTGTTCATGAGAGCCCTTCAGAAGCCTATTTTACCAATTATCTCCCTCACCTAGCCAGTGAACCTCGTGTTGCAGGTGAGCCGCTAGATAATAAATCTCAATGTTTGGGAGCACCAACCCTCCCCAGTTCCAGGTCTGCTTCAACATAGAAAGGCCTTTTAGTTTCCTTTTAGTGGACCAGAGCAATTCAAGAATTAATTCATCCAATTCAATTACATTTTTCCTGGATATCTCCTAAAGGGTTCCTTGCAAGGTATATAGACACTGCTGTAATACCACCATCTTACCTAGCGAGGCTCTACCCATCAGTGACAGAGGGAGATATTTCCACAATTGTATTGACATTCGTAGGCTCTCTGGGACCCTGCCCATATTTAGTTCCAAGAACATGTGCTCAGTGTAGGCAGTCTTAATGCCCAGATATCGTATCCCTTCGGTCCCCCATTGGAGCCCCACTGTTGGAAGCGCCTTGGAGTTCAATGTTCACAGTTTACCCATCAGCAACAGATGAGACTTACAAATGTTCACATAAGAGGCCTGAGACCTCCCCAAAGTTCTTTAGAGCACGTAGGAGTACCGAGACAGATTACTCTGGGTCTTGCAAATACACTAGTGTGTCATCAGCATATAAAGACATGACATGCATTGTCTTTCCTACTGGGATCCCCCAGGGCCACAATCTACGATGCAGAACGCTGTCACTGGCTCTATAGCCAGGGAAAGGAGCAGGGGTTACAGGGTTGCCTCCCTGTTAGGTACCCTCTGTGTAGTTGGAAAAACGAAGACCCCATTCCACCCGTCCACACCCTAGCATTCGGGTCAGTGTATAACACTTTTATCCAAGTTAGATTTGGGTCCCAACACAACTTTCTCCAGAACACACCAGTTATTCCCACTCCATTACGACTTTCATTACATCCCAGTCATAGGTTTTGCTGCTCGCACTGCCCCAGTTCACCTGGAACTGTTGGGTTAGTTCCTCTTGGACTGTGGCCACAAACGGCGGGTCTTGCAGGGCCTATCGCGCAAGCACTACAACGGTACAGCTGGATGAGTACGCCCCCTCCCTATAGACAACAGGAGTGGGGAATGATCCGATAAATAGTGTGCTAATTAAGAAACCTCCTTTACTTGATGTTCCATTCTAGTAGAAACAAGACAGTAGTCCAAATGGCTATGCTTCCCTGTGCAGTGGTATAGCAGGAGAAAACTTTCAAGGTTGGATGTCATTTTCTCCAAACATCTAATAGCTACAGGCCGTGCATTATGTCAGAGTTGTCCTGTCATGTGTGGCTTCGTATTTCTGCGCCGCGGTTCATGATGCAACATTCCATCAAGCGCACAGTTACAGTCACCCGCTAACATCCCATCTGTTGACAGATAGGGTGCAGCAGCCGCCATCACCCTGGTGAAGATGTTTCCACAATCATCATTGGAAACATACAAATTTAGCAGGCATTTCTTGTGACCATGTAGGTCCCTCCATAGGATAACAAAACAGTCCTCCGGGTCCTCCACATGACCTTTACGGTGGTAAGGCACTCCAAAGGCCACCCATACCATGGCCTCCCGGGCATACCCAGAATTTGAGGTCTCATATGATTGTTCGCTCCATCTCCTATGGAGACTCGGGATACAGCACCCCCTCCCCCCCCCCCCCCCCCCCACACACACACACACACACACTGATCTCTTTCTGTCTGACTTCTTCCCTACTTGTGTTTTGTCATTCTAAACACCCAGCTCCGTTTTGCTCACGGGGCTGTCACACTCTTGTCAGACTTATTCCCCACCACAGGTGAGTGGTTGTCTCCATCTTGCCATCAGTCCATTTCCATTGTAGATGAGAGTATTTAAACCCCACCAGTGCAAGTGGGTGTTTCCGATGATCTCCTACCCTATCAAACCTTTAGATGTGTGAATCTCCCACCATATTCACTCTCAGTTCAAGTTTTCACCCATTTGGCTTAGCGATATGAGAACTTAATGCCACTCTCTTGAGTATAAACAATTAACTTGCATCCTTCATTTGCATCCAGTTAATTAGCACTCCAAATCTAATGCAGCTGGTTTGACACTCAACTGCTAACTTTTAGTTTATCCACCTATTTATAAATTAGCAATATCTCGTTCAGTTGGACAGCCACACACTTGGGGTACATATAAACAAGATACAGGGAGATGTCCCCAAGCCTGATCAAGCATCCTAATAGCTTGAAATCTGTAGAGGGCACATCAGAGAACTTCAAACTGCAGTCGCAGCCAGGGTTATAATGCAGGCCCTTGTAGCTGCCGTGGCGCAGAGGGGCCCCCACACTTCCGGGAGCCTCAAACCTTTAAGGGGGCGCCATTCACCCAAAGACCAATTAATATCTGTTAAGATATTGGAGAGTCTGTGGGCTCTCATCACATTCAGCAGGGGGCCTCATAATTTTGCATTAGTCCACTTGTCGCAGTGAAGTTGGAAGCTAGAGCTTTCAGTGGTTCCTATCTGGGTCACATTGGTTTCTGTGGAAACTAACCACATGTTCCCAGAATGTATGAATTTGCAGAAAAGGACATGTTTACTGCAGAGGGCAAGTAATACAATCGCACGGCCACACTGTAACCAAGTAGCTATATTTATCTTTCACTGCCGTCCACCCTTCCGACTGCTCAGAATTCAAGCAATGCACTTCATAAAAGCACACGTATTCCAGAAGCACCTTCAAGTGTTTAGGGTTATTTTCATGGATTGTTTCTCCCCATGCCGATGGTCTGACTCCTGATCTCCCCAAGTGCTGCCTTCTAAGATTGTCCCACTTCTCACCAGCTCCTTCCCACATCTACCAGACAAGCTTTCTAAGTATTTTTTTCTGTTTTTCTTTTGGAAGATTGGAGTAATTGTGTCTTAGTAGTAAAAACGTAATTCTCATTCCTGGTAGAAATATTTTTAAATAGCCAGAATATATTTAGTATTAAACCGTGACATTGTGTGCTGTAATCGGTGCTTTCTTTGAAATGGATAGTCATGTACATATCTTTTTAAGCCCCTTTTTATGGTCTGGCTTTACAATGCATCTTTCGCCAAACAATTATGTGATCATCACTAGAGAGGGGCTTTGGCTCCGCCAGCCTGGAGTTTGTTTTGATCGGGCAGACATTGTGTGTGTTAGCAAAAAATGCTTCTCCTCTGCCTGCTGCGATCATTCTGTTTATTAATCTAGCTAACTAAGCTTGAACTTTCAGCGGCACACACGTGACATTGAAACGGCTATTAAAGTTTCTTAGATTACTAGATAATTTGTTTTTTCCTTTGGCATCAGCACAGATAGGAAGGAGGAGTGCAGTCATTAACCTACATTGATTTTTAGTCTGGCTTGACAGTGCAACTGTCACCTTGCCTTTTAACCTACACCATATAAGTTTACAGTTCTTTGCTTTCTCACAGACACATTTCTGTTCTCATGCTGTTTACCTGTAATGCTTCACATAAATATACAACATTCCTTTAACCCCTTCGCTGCCAGGCCTTTTCTCCCTCCTGTGCCAGGCCTTTTTTTTTCTTATTTGGAATAGTTTTTGCATAGGCCTTCATAACTTTTTGTCCATATAGGCTACCCACGCCAAATTTGCGTCCTTTTTTTCCAACATCCTAGCGATCCTAGAGGTACCCAGACTTTGTCGGTTCCCCTGAAGGAGGCCAAGAAATTAGCCAAAATACAATGAAAATTTCGCAGAAGAAGGCTTGTGGTTTTTTCCCCTGAAAATGGCATCAACAAAGGGTTCGCAATGCTAACATCACCAGCTTCCCAGCTTTCAGGAACAGGCAGACTTGAATCAGAAAAAACTATTTCTCAACACAATGTTGGCATTTTACTGGGACATTCCCCATTTTTACAAAAAAAAAATTGTGTGCTTTCTGCCTCTTTCCAGTAAGTGACAGAAATGGGCGTGAAACCAATGCTGGATCCCAGAAACCTAAACATTTCTGAAAAGACAAAATTCTGAATTCAGCAAGGGGTAATTTGTGTAGATCCTACAAGGGTTTCCTACAGAAAATAACAACTGAAAAAAATAAATATTGAAATTGAGGTGAAAAAAACCCAGCAATTTTTCTCTACGTTTTACTCTGTAATTTGTTCCTGCAATGTCAGATATTTTTTAAAGCAATATACCGTTACGTCTGCTGGACTCTTCTGGTTGCGGGGATATATAGGGCTTGTAGGTTCATCAAGAACCCTAAGTACCCAGAGCCAATAAATTAGGTGCACCCTGCAGTGGGTTTTCATTCTATACCGGCTATACAGCAATCAATTTGCTGAAATACAAAGAGTGAAAAATAGGTATCAAGGAAACCTTTGTATTTCCAAAATGGGCACAAGATAAGGTGTCGAGGAGCAGTGGTTATTTGCACATCTCTGAATTCCGGGGTGCCCATACTAGCATGTGAATTACAGGGCATTTCTCAAATCGATGTCTTTTTCACACACACTCTTATATTTGGAAGAACAAAATGCAGAGAAAGACAAGGGGCAATAACACTTGCTTTGCTTTTCAGTGTTCCCCCACGTCTCCAGATAAAAATGATACCTCACTTGTGTGGGTAGGCCTAGCGCCTGCAACAGGAAATGCCCCAAAACACAACGTGGACACATCCCATCTTTTGACAGAAAACAGGTGTTTTTTGCAAAGTCCCTACCTGTAGATTTTGGCCTCTAGCTCAGCCGGCACCTAGGGAAACCTACCAAATCTGTGCATTATTGAAAACTAAAGACCTAGGGGAATCCAAGATGGGGTGACTTGTGGGACTCTGACCAGGTTCTGTTACCCAGAATCCTTTGCAAACCTCAAAATTTGGCTAAAAAAACACATTTTCCTCACATTTCGGTGACAGAAAGTTCTAGAATCTGAGAGGAGCAACAAATTCCACCCAGCATTCCCCCAAGTCTCCCGATAAAAAATGATACCCCACTTGTGTGGGTGGGCCAGGTGCCTGCAACAGAAAAAGGCCACAAACTTGTAGAGATTATGAGGATGGCACCGCTGTTAATAAGCACATATTCTTCTTTGATACATCTTTAGGCTGACTCTGCTTTGGGGACCCACACAGGTGAGGTGTCATTTTACTTGGGAGACTGAGGGGAACACAGGGGAGTAGGAATTATGAGCTGGAGCGGTGATCGTACAAACGAAAGTCAGGAAAATATGCATTTTTAAGCAAATTTTGAGGTTTGTGGAGTAGTCTGGGTAAGAAAATGTTGGGGGATCCATGCAAGCCACACCTCCCTGGACTCCTTGGGATGTCTAGTTTTAAAATAAATGTCTGGGTTTGGTAGGTTTCCCTAGATGAAGACTGCACCCAGGACCAAAAACATAGGTGCCCCTTCCCCCCCCCCCAAACACAGGTAGTTTTGTAATATATCATTTTGATGTGTCCACATACGTCTGTGATGTGCCAAACCCTAAAATTGTGGAAAGAAACGCACTTAGGTTATGTGAAAAAGACCCCTCACCCACCAACCAAGTTGGTGGCATGCTTCATCATCGGGGTCCCACCTGAGACACCTAGCGTGTCACAAGAGTGCAGTTACGCCTGATTACAGTGGAGCAGGTTTTGTCATTTTTACCACACATACTGGTTGGATTTGGCACGAGGGTGAGTGATGGTTCAGTAGATAAAATTTTATTAACAAGAGATTTCACAAAAGTGAAATGCACTGGTAATAACTGAAAGACCAAAAAACTGAACCAATGACTCACAGCTCATGAGCTGTAAAGCCACGGCAAGGCACCAACCACTTTACAGTCCATTCACACACCTTTCATACATGACATGCACAAGACCATTCACGTCGCCAGCCACGGGCCCAGCACATTACAACACTCGCATCGACCGACAGCGCCAGTCAAGGGCCCATCACTTTCATACGCCCACATGCCTGATACAGCAATCACACCAGCTGATGAGTGTGTGGACTGGGGTTTGGCTGGCACCGCCAGCCAAGCGCCACCCCACGCACACCGCCAGCCAAGCGCCACCCCACGCACACCGCCATCACTTTTTTTTTGTTTATAAACAAACCACTAACTAATTATAAAATAAGTACAAAACTACAAACACAAAAGCTCTAACTAAATACATGACAGTAATGCCAACCGTGAAACTGAACATATGAAAATATCAAACGGGCAGTGTACGATCACAGTATTTCCCAAACATTTTTCCTAGTGTGGTAACTTCTAAAACAGCCGGGCACACACAGCCCAGGCTTTGAAGGGCATTCGGGGCAGTACATCCGGCTCTCCCTCCGGATTGCTCTCCGGGCACATACTCTCCATTTCTTTGTGGGCAGGTCTTTTTTGGGAGCGGGAGGAATGTGATATGGAAAGTGGCGATCTTTCAATCTAGCCACTTCCTCCACCACTTCTACTCTAGGAACTCTTGCCAGTCCACCACAATAAGGCTCTGTATCACGGACTCCTGAAATTTAACAAATGTCATCCTCGACTCAGGTGAACAATCCTTGAACACAATAAAAGCATTACAAGTTGCCAAATTAAATAAATGTAGGGCCAACTTCTTATACCACACGTAAGACTTACGAAGAGCAGTGTAAGTTTCCAACCTCTGATCTACTCTATCAACACCACCCATGTGCCTATTGTAGTCCAAAATGCACGCAGGTTTGCGCACTTCCGCAACCTGATCCCAAACAGTCACAGGGGAAGTACTCTCATCATGGATGGTAGATAGCATGTACACATCCCTCCTGTCTGAAAATTTCAGACCTAGCAGCTCATTATTCCGCAAGGCACTGCACTGTCCCCTCTCAAGTTTTTTTTTACAAACAAGCTCCCTTGGATAGCCTTTCCGGTTAGAACGGATTGTGCCACAAGCAACAGTGTCCACTCTAAACAACTCCTTGAACAACTGCACTCCAGTGTAGAAATTATCTACGTACAAATGGTGACCTTTGTTAAACACTCGTCTACCAAGTTCCCACACAATTTTTTCGATAACTCCAAAAGTGGCCGGACAACCAGGAGTGTCAATACTGGAATCCCTACCAGTGTAGACCCAGAAATTATACACCTATCCTGTACTGCTTTCTGACAGCATATCCAATTTAATCCCATACTGTGCCCTCTTACTAGGAATGTACTGCTTAAAAACGAAACGCCCCTTGAAAAGGACCAAAGACTCGTCCACACTCCTCTCTTTGCCTGGAACATAGACCTCTGAAAACCGATCTACAAAATGATCAAGGACAGGCCTAATCTTAAAAAGACGGTCACAATCAGGGTGATCTCGTGGCAAGGCTAAAGCATTGTCTACAAAATGCAGCATACGAAGAAGAAGCAAATAGCGATTACGTGTCATAGTTGCAGGAAATATAGCCGTTGCCATCAAAGGACTAGTAGACCATTAAGAAGCCAGTGACGGCTTCCTGATCAACCCCATCAAAACAGTAAAACCTAAAAACTTTTTCATCTCTTCCAGATATGTGGGAACCCACTGAGTAGCTCTAGACTGAGGCCTAAGTGTGGCAGCGTTGTCCCGCGTATGTTGCTCTGCATACAAATTAGTCTGCTCCACAATCTCTTCCAAAAACACATTGTCCATAAACAAGTGAAAGAAATGGACAGCCAAAAAGTTTTCCGTATTGACTCTACACCCTGGGAGACCAGTAAATGCAGGTAACTGTGGCTGCTCCATGTTTGGGGCAATCCTGGTGTCAGGTCTTCTAATGGGAAACGCTTCAGCCCCAGGCTTCTGCACTCTTGGCACATCAATGTCCTCCTCTAACACAGGCCCTTCATCTGCACTGAGAGTAGCTTCCTCATGAGAAGAACACTCTCGGACAGAAAACTCACTCACATCCTCCTCTGCCTCAGAGTCAGTCTCGTAATCATGGTCTGAAGACGACTCAAAGAGCATGCCAAAACCTGCTGAGCGGTCACTCTGCGGCTAGCCATGATCCTCAGTAACAACAAATTAATTGCCAACAACAACTAGCATTTAAATAAGTAATAAACAAAGTGTAGCTTTATCACAAAGAGTTATGTACTAAAAAAAACTATACCACTCACTTGCCTGAAAAAGCTACTCACCAGCAACTACTCTGCACAGACACAGCAATCACCAATGATATCCCACTAAAAAGAAAAAAGCAAATTAGACATATGACAACACAAATATAATTGTGCTCAAATCTAAGGACAATTTCACACACAATACTGCATTTAGGACACCACCTACAAACATGTCATTCATGCATGTCAACAATACTCCTTTGGAGTAAATTGCTTTCACTTATCTAAAACATGCAACTATGCAACCCGCAGGACAACTACTGCCAAATCCGCGAGGATCCACAGCAAAGGAAACAAAAGCTTTGAACTAGAACAAAAAGAAGAAATAAACTGTTATAATCACAAATACAAATACTTCGCCAGTTGACAAACACCCCGCCACTAGGAACTTAGAAATTGTCCCTGGTGCCTAAGTGGCTTCTGCCCTACTAGTAGGCAGATGGGCCTAAAAAAAATAGGCTGATCTGCCCCCAAGTGAGTCAGAAATGGCCAACATCTCTGTACCCTGTTTGGGGGGGGGGGCGGCCCTTGCCATAGGAGACGAATAGTGGTGCCCCCAGCACAAAAAAAACAAAGGGAACCAAAAAAAAAAATCTCTGACATCTTGGTGCCTTCTGCCCCCCCTTGGGGGCAGATGGGCCTAACAAAAATAGGCTCATCTGCCTCCAAGGTGGGCATAAATGGCCATCACTAATGTGCCCCCACACACACACACAAAACACACACACACACACACGATCCCTGGTGCCTAACTGGATTCTGCCCCCCTTGGGGGCTGATGGGCGTAGAAAAAATTGGCCGATCTGCCCCCAAGGGGGGCAGAAATGGCCAACAGGTCTGTGCCCCCTTTAGGGGGCGACGCTTGCCAAAGGGGGCACCACCAGCACAAAACAAAAAAAGGGGAAAAAAAACCCAATCCCTGGCGTATTGGTGGTTTCTGCCCTCCTTGGGGGCAGATGGTCCTACAAAAACAGGCCCATCTGCCCCCAAGGGGGGCAGAGATAGCCAATACGAAATTTCCCCACTTTGGGGGGGGGCGACCCTTGCCCAAGAGGTGCCCCCAAAAACACAAAACACACACACACCACACAATCCCTGGCGCCTAGTGGGTTTCGAACCCCCCCCCCCCCCCCCCGGGGGCCAGATCGTCCAAAAACATGGCCGATCTAGCCCCAGGGGGGGGACCGAAACATATAAAAAATGATTGCCCCCGGGGCAGCGACCCTTGCCTTAGGGGTCGCTGCCCAAAACATAAAGAAAATCAAATCACTTGTGTCTGGTGGTTTTCGCAAAAAAAACGGACGATCTGCTCCCAGGGGTGGGGGGGCCGAAATAGGATACAAAAATAGCCCCTAATGGGACCGACCCTTGCCCAAGGGGTCTCTCGTGAAATAATTGGGAAAACCTGACCCCCCCCACCCCCCAAATACTAAAATAAAACAAATCCCTTGTGGCTAGTGGGGATTCCTGCTCCACGATTGCGGGCCCTGCAGGAATCCGCTGTGAGCGTGCTGATATCATCAGATTGGGGGGGGTGGAAGGGGAAGGGATTCCCCTTCCATCCACGACCGCGGGGTGTGGGTGGCCCGGGTGCAAGACGAGGTGATCTCATCCAAGGCACCCGGGAACCAGCGCCTTGGACGAGATCACCTTGTCCAAGGCACCCTACGGGTTAAAGCCAGACCTATTGGCAATGCTTGTTAGAGCAGGCAGTGAAAGTAGAAGAGAGTATTCAAGTTGTATATAACTGCTAATGTGAATGAGCTTGACATGGCAGTTTAGTGATGTTGAGACTTGATCAGCCTGCTGAGCAACAGTTGCTCCCTACATTGTTCCACTAGGAGTCTTTGGCAGACTGTAAGGTGTAAAATGGGCCAGCTTGCTGTGTGGTTAGTTTTAAGGTCCACCCTTCTTGCAACATAGAGGGCCTCTGCCCCCAGTTCAGGCTCTTCACACTGCCCACTGTACAGTCAAGAGTCCCCCACAGCATAGTGAATTATATAATCATGCATCTATCTTGTGCATTTATCCGATCTAATATTTTCAGGTCTTGAACCCAGTGTGAAGCATCCCACATGTCTCTGATGTGTTTTATTTTATCCTTAGCAGCTGGGAGCACACATTAGTGATTTGCTTTTCTTCCGTAGGGAAGATGGCTACTACCTCCTCACCAACCTGTGAAGGGTATGAATTTGGTTGCATCGTTTAATTGAAAGGAGGTTGGCTTCTCTCACTGCCAGTGAGCCAACTAGCTCTCTGTTTTAAAGTGGCTGGGGCTCTTTGTATTTCCTAGGTGTTATGAGAAAATTGGTGTGATAGATAGTGTCTTTTGGACTAAAATAGCCAGTTGATACTTGGTTACCCCTTCACTAGGCCTGTGCTGTGGTAAAGATATGTAATTCCTGCAACTTGATGCTTGGGTTATATTGTTTGGGGTCAGGGACCAGACATGAATTGTATCTATGGTTTAAAAATGCAAAAACCTTAGTATTAGGGTGGGTGCTCTAAGGAAGAACAGTGAGCTGTAAGCTCAGCTTGCATTTCATTCAGCAATTCCTGTTCAAAATGTGTGCACATTTGCAAAATTTAACAATTTGTGGCTATTTGTGATTTGTTTATTCAAATACATTCAGAAGAATGAAAGCAAGATTGATGACTGTTTACAATATAACATGTACAAGTCATCTTTACAATTTGCTAAAAAACAGACAAAAAACACAGGCAGATTTGCTGAACTACTGTACTGTTTTAAAGGGTAACTTTAAATTCTGTTTCTTTAAGGCAGAAATAATAAAAATATTTAATACTTTTCATCAATTACAATGTAACCATAATGGAGAATTAGTATAAAAACTTTAAGGGCAACATGTGAAAAAATTAGCAGATTCTTAGCTAAAGCCACAGAAGGTCCCCCACAGTTCTGTGAGCTTGGATTGGTACAGATCTACGACTTAAAGAATTCACAAGTTTAAAAACTTTTGTGAATTCCAATTTGGCATGGACACAGATCTACATGTAAATTTGTTCATGTGATTATCCTGCAGAACAAGTGCAAACTCACTTGTTCAAAGGTTTGTTTTATTTTTTCTTCAGTAGGATAATCGTTTTCCCCCCATGAATAAACTCCTTTCTCTATAGCAAACCTTATTTTTGTTAAGAAGTGGCAGCCCTTTGCCATCACCAGGAGTAAATTTCCAATCTTTTCCTTAATAGGAATCGTTTGGAGAGACGTTCATGCTTAACTTTTGACTTGTAAATGAGTGGGTATGGACAAAATTAAAGGTCTTTCTAGCCTTGGAATTACTATTTTCCATCTGCTTTTCACTGTTTGAGTAGATCTGCTTATATAAACTTCTCCATGCAAGAAGATCCCTTTATCAGTGCAGAACCAAATTTTGCATGTTTACGAGTTGCCTACGTGCATAAATAGCGTCAAGTATTGGGCCTTTATTTTTTTTATTTTTTTTTAAGGACAACTTTGTTGCCATTTTTCAGACATATGTGACATTAATGAGAATCAACCGAACGTGTTACGATTCAATATTTATCCCAGGGTCTACAAGTGTTAGGCAGTAGGTGGAAAATAATTTTTCTTTCGCTGAAGTTGAAAAAACAATTTACGTAATTTCAGATTGCTTAAAGCATGTGGGCAGTTGTGATGGAAAAAGTAATCAAATGTACTAGGTTGGAAAGAAAGTGCAGAGAAAAAGGCAAAAAGATAACTAATAGAAAGAAGATGGAGTCTTGGGACATTTGCATAGATAAATAGAAAGCAGGTGCTCCAACAAGTGCAGTCTAAGGTAGGGGAATGGATTGAGTATAATAATGTGCCTACTTGAGCAACAAGAAATGTAGTGCTGTAGGTGGATTGCTCATATGAAACATTCACCAAGTTGTGATGTGTAAAATGGATACGTATAAATACAATGGTTGACTTTGTTTTTTTGTGCCTTAATACGAGTTGATTCACAGAGGGTCGATGATACACAGTTGGTGTGGAGAATGTCCTATATTCATGTAGGGAAGTTTAGACACAAAGGTGCAATGTGAGCGACTTTGGACTGCAGCTAGAATTTATGTGACAAAGAAAAGGGTCACCACTTGGGATAGCTACATCATAAAGAGTTAAAGTTGTTTCTTATGCTGGGGCACTCCTGCCTAATGTGTAGTGTAGGTAATGGATTGTTTAATCTTTTAATTTGTATCTCCAAAGTTTTAATTAACAAGCTGTGTTGATTAAAGGCGTCTGCCATGGAACTGTTTTGAAAGATTCTGTGTCACATGCGATGCACAAGGTGCCAGGCATTCCAGTCATAGTAAGGGAGAAGTGAAATGTAGAGTTCAACATGATTCACAAGAGTGTTGTAATGAATAAAGCTTTAGTTGTATTCAATAATGGTAACATGGAGAGGGGACTAGATGAGTATGGATGTTAGTAATTTCAGACAAGGTTTTTTGGTGGAGTATGTTCCCCGATCAAATATCGATGAACAATTTGCACCCCTTGGTCCTTTGAATTTGTTTATTGCATTTTATGTTTTGCCTTCCCACCAGTTGATACCATACCATCTTCAAGTGTGACAGCTTGCCTCTTTTGTGGCATCTTTTGGAAGGGCATAGGGTACCAGGCTAGATGCATGCCTTTTAGGGTTAGCTTTGGCACGTTTGGCCTTTTAAGTGTGAAGCATTGATTGTTTGGACAAAGTTGATATGTATAATTTTTCCAAGATTACGTCATGTGTACAGCAAAACAAAGTGAAAAGATGAACAAATAAGGGGGGTACTGAAAACTTTGTCATTGTTTGAGTAGTCTAACATTGGCAGTGTCATATGAAGTTTAAGGGACATCACCTGTTTGGGATGCACTGTGCGAGCAGATGGGATGGTGTGCCTGATGAGATAATAGTGGGTGCAGGAACACTGTGTCAAAGTGAATTGAGCTTGTGCCAGTCTTCATACAAGCATGCATTTAGAGAGTTACTCAATGTGGGGTGGAGTACAAGACAAGTGGCTGGGGCTCTGGCCTTAGGATGCTATGATATTAGCGTGGAGATGTTTTTGAGTGTGGTTTTAAATGAGCAGTAGCCGGATGACACATTTATACTGGTATCTATGCACTTTGCATATGTCTTGTGAGACCTAAAGTGTTTAAGGTAAGTGCACTAGGGACAAATAAGAACTTTTTTGTATAACTCATATGCTTTGTGACTGGATGAAACTTGGGAATTAAGTCATTGAGGGGTGGCATGGCTTGCCCCTATAGCTACAATGAGAGGGAAGGGAAGGTGTAAGCTTTACAGAAGCAATAGAAGCTGAATGAAGCACTGGGTGATCTGGTACCTTGGCACCAAGAATTATTTTATTGTTATCCAGTGGTCACCTGGTCAGGGGCTTAAAAAAGTGGTGCATATGGAAAATGATTTGGTAAATGAAGTATAGATGTTGAGGAAGTTGTAAAGGATTGTTGAACCTGTGGACAACTTCATGAATGCCAAAATGCACTGGCCCATCCTGTACAGCAGGTTTAGTTTCTGGAGTGAGAATAGATTTGGACTATGGTTAAATTGGGACTGTTCATTATTGGGTGGAGAATGAGCTATGTTATTCTGATCAAGGGCAGTTCTTGTACAGACAAGAAAAGTATATGAACGAGCTATCCACAACAGCAACGCCCTCCTGAAAAAACCCACGGCTGACCCCAACGACCTGAAGAACTTCCGCCCCATCTCTCTTCTCCCCTTCCCGGCCAAGGTCATTGAGAAGACCGTCAACAAGCAGCTGACCAATTTTCTTGAAGCTAACCACTCGCTCGACCCTTTCCAATCAGGATTTCGGGCCAACCACAGCACGGAAACCGCCTTCATCGCAGTCACCGACAACATCAGAACTCTAATGGACAACGGAGAAACAACCGCCCTCATCCTCCTGGAACTCTCGGCTGCCTTCGACACCGTGTGCCATCGCACCCTAATAACCCGCCTCCGCTCCACTGGAATCCTAGGACAGGCCCTTGACTGGATCTTCTCGTTCCTCTCTGACAGAACCCAAAGAGTCTACCTCCCGCCCTTCCGCTCAGAACCCACCGAGATCATCTGCGGCGTACCCCAAGGTTCCTCGCTCAGCCCAACCCTCTTCAATATCTACATGAGCCCCCTCGCCGACTTCGCTCGGAAACACAACATCAACATCATCTCCTACGCCGACGACACCCAGCTGATACGCTCCCTCACCAAAGACCCAACCACCGCCAAAATCAACCTACAGGAAGGAATGAAAGATGTCGAGGAATGGATGAAGCTCAGCCGCCTGAAGCTGAACTCAGACAAGACTGAGGTCCTCATCCTCGGACAATCCCCGTCCGCCTGGGACGACTCCTGGTGGCCCACGGCTCTGGGCACCACACCAACCCCCTCAGACCACGCACGCAACCTCAGATTCACCCTGGACCCCCACCTCACCATGACCAAGCAAGTCAACGGCGTCTTATCATCATCATCATCATCATCATCATCATGCTTCCACACCCTTCGCATGCTCCGAAAAATCTTCCGATGGATCCCCACCGAAACCAGAAAGGCAGTTACCCATGCCCTCGTCACAAGCCGTCTGGACTACGGAAACACCCTATACGCAGGGACCACCGCAAAGCTACAGAAACGTCTTCAACGCATACAGAACGCCTCCGCATGCCTCATCCTCGACATCCCGCGCCACAGCCACATATCCGCCCACCTGAAACACCTGCACTGGCTCCCCGTCTACAAGAGGATCACCTTCAGGCTCCTCACCCATGCACACAAATCTCTCCACAACATGGGCCCCGAATACCTCAACAGCCGCCTCTCGTTCTACATGCCTACCCGTCCGCTTCGCTCAGCCAGCCTCGCCACCGTCCCACTTATCCGCAGAACCACCGCAGGAGGTAAATCCTTCACCTACCTGGCAGCCAAAGCATGGAACTCCCTCCCCGCACACCTAAGAACTACCCAGGACCATCTCGCCTTCAGGAAGCGCCTCAAGACATGGCTTTTTGAGCAGCAGTAAACCCCCCCCCCCCCAGCGCCTTGAGACCCTCTTGGGTGAGTAGCGCGCTCTATAAATGCATTGATTGATTGATTGATATATTTTTTATGTCTGGCTTGACTGCACATATGTCACCACACCTCATGAGACTAGAAAAGGATCTTGAAGTAGTAGTAGGAAGAGAGGGGCTTAGACTCCACCTACATGTTGATCCTCTGAACAAGCGTCCAATTTGGTATCTACTTCCACTGAAAAAGTGTGATAGTTTTTCATTGTCAGAAAACTTATTTTCAGTACTATGAGCTTGTGACAAGTCCATGATAAAGGCTATAGGCCTGAAGAGATTATTGGAACAAATTATGTTAGATTTAATTGGTAGGATCTGTTCAGTATTTAAATGTGCATGAAACACAGTAGGTATTGACTTACTTGTTGTGACCACTTATGTTAAAGCCAATCGGACTTGAGCATGGAGTATTGTTGTTATACTGTGTTGAAGCTTATAGACGGATATTTTGTTACATGGAATATCTCAGATTAGTGAAGTAGGGAACGGTTTTGGTATTTGTTTCCTCCTCTGACAAACCCTAGGGATTGAAGACTTTTAGTGTAATAATGCTTGAGCTTGACATTTAGCATTGATTTTTTTTGTTTTTTTGTTTTTTTTTTACATTTTTTTTTTACATTTTTAAAAAAAAATAATTTGATACATATCTGTAATTTTACACACAGTATTTAGCTGTGTGTATCAAAGTAATTTTAAAGATATAACACAACACTTTTAGCTCCATGCCAGGCTCTTGCAATACAAAATTAGCAATATACACATATGAAAGGACCTTGGATCAGCCCATTTCTGGCATTGGCCTGAGTGAGTTTCATTCTCATTCGATTTCTGCCTGTGACAGCATAGATCACAGGCCTGCGGGTCAGTCCAGTTTAGCCATTTGTTCTATTATCCCGTGTGTGGTGGCATTTCACCTCATCACATGTACAGCTGTCTGAACATGAATGAGTTTTAGTGCTAGGGCTGATGGGGGATGATCTCCCTTTTTATAGGTTCCCTTAAATTTCTTAACTTTTTTTCAGTTTCTCCCCCCCCCCCCCTCCAGAGCACCCCATAGCTCCCCAGACAGTGCTACCAGCAGGCCACTCGTTTGTTTCTCAATTCATCTGCAGCCAGTTTCACTGTGTGGCCACTGCTAAAACCATGTGGGTATCTTGAAATTATATTGCCAGTAGTCTGTCATTAATTCATGTTTCCAAGATGGCCACCACATTTAGAAGCAATATGTTTGGCCATCTTAGATGAATAGTACAATGACATTCCACACTGACTGTCCAGTGTGATGTTTACTAAAATGATTGTGTGATGAGTAGCATATCATTGTTTTGGTTTTTGCAAGATTGCTGTTTGATGGTCGGTGGGGGGGAGAGGCTGTTTGATGGTCGGTGGGGGGGAGAGGCTGTTTGATGGTCGGTGGGGGGGGAGAGGCTGTTTGATGGTCAGCGGTGGGCGGGCAGGCTGTTTGATGGTCAGCGGTGGGGGCGGCAGGCTGTTTGATGGTCAGCGGTTGGGGGGGCAGGCTGTTTGATGGTCAGCGGTGGGGGGCAGGCTGTTTGATGGTCAGCGGTGGGGGGCAGGCTGTTTGATGGTCGGCGGTGGGGGGCAGGCTGTTTGATGGTCGGCGGTGGGGGGCAGGCTGTTTGATGGTCGGCGGTGGGGGCGGCAGGCTGTTTGATGGTCAGCGGTTGGGGGGGCAGGCTGTTTGATGGTCAGCGGTGGGGGGCAGGCTGTTTGATGGTCAGCGGTGGGGGGCAGGCTGTTTGATGGTCAGCGGTGGGGGGCAGGCTGTTTGATGGTCGGCGGTGGGGGGCAGGCTGTTTGATGGTCGGCGGTGGGGGGGGCAGGCTGTTTGATGGTCGGCGGTGGGGGGGCAGGCTGTTTGATGGTCGGCGGTGGGGGGGGCAGGCTGTTTGATGGTCGGCGGGGGGCTGTTTGACGGTTGCTCAGTGGGGGGTTGTTTGGTTGCTCGATGGGGGGGGTTGTTTGGTTGCTCGATGGGGGGGGTTGTTTGGTTGCTCGATGGGGGGGGTTGTTTGGTTGCTCGATGGGGGGGTTGTTTGGTTGCTCGATGGGGGGGTTGTTTGGTTGCTCGATGGGGAGGCTGTTTGACGGTTGCTCGATGGGGGAGCTGTTTGACGGTTGCTCGATGGGGGAGCTGTTTGACGGTTGCTCGATGGGGGAGCTGTTTGACGGTTGCTCGATGGGGGAGCTGTTTGACGGTTGCTCGATGGGGGGGCTGTTTGACGGTTGCTCGATGGGGGGGCTGTTTGACGGTTGCTCGATGGGGGGGCTGTTTGACGGTTGCTCGATGGGGGGGCTGTTTGACGGTTGCTCGATGGGGGGGCTGTTTGACGGTTGCTCGATGGGGTAGCTGTTTGACGGTTGCTCGATGGGGTAGCTGTTTGACGGTTGCTCGATGTGGGGGGGCTCTGACGGTTGCTCGATGTGGGGGGGCTCTGACGGTCGCTCGATGTGGGGGGGCTCTGACGGTCGCTCGATGGGGGAGCTCTTTGAAGATCACTCGATTAGGGGGCTCTAGCATTGCAGGCTGCTTGACATGGTGCAAAGCATGTTTGAAATATGAGATGGCGCACTCCAGTGTGCAATGCCAAAGACACTGCATAGGCTATATGTATGTCACTCTTACAGCAGGCCTAGGAGCCCCAACGCATGGTGCATTTTAGCACATGTAAGGACATATCTGCATGAGCAGTTATGCCCCTGTAATGTCTAGTACCATTGCTAGATATTACAAGTGAGCAGGAAAGCCATCTCAAGATATACAATGGGTGCTGGTCAAAATGAGTTACCCACCTACATAATGGCTACACTGAAACCAATGGTGTTTAGTATCAAATGCCTTGTCTTAATAAATCTCTGCTGATGCCAGTACTAGATTTATTATGATCTGCTCCCAGAGGGCACCTTAGAGGTGCCCTCTGAGACCTTACTAGTCGTCTAGTGTGGTGACTGACTGGTCTCATCCAGCCTGCCACCACGGATGCATTTCTGACCCCCTGCAGGTGAGGGCCCACGCTCTTAGGAGGTCAGGAACAATGCCTATTCTGGCAGGATGTGTTATTGCCTCCTCCAGCAGGATTCCTAGTAAATCAGCATATTTGAGGGCAGAGGCTTCAACACCTCTGCTGCCTTTGATATGTGATCCAGGCTTCCTCTAGACCTGGAGAATGCCACCCCCTTCCCTTAGGCCCATTTGGCACCAGGACAGGTGTGAAGGTAGATAGTCAGGAGGCTTGTTACACTGTCAGGCTAGGCACACCCCTAGGGTGGCCTACCTGAAGTGAACATGAAAAAAACAATTCCGCCATCTTGTGTGTGGTGAAATTAGGAAGTCTGGGACCGGGTTATGCCCACTCATTGTAGGAAGTGGTCATATAGGGGGTGTAGTAACCAACAGTGTCTCGAGCCCCCAGAGACCCTTAAGACCTGAGGACCCCCCCCCCCGTCCTTGCTGGCAGCCTCTCTTTACAGGCACTGTTCCCCATTGACTTTGACAAGTAGCATTTGAGGCTGCTGCTGCAAGAAGCACCACTGCACCCGGACACCCCAGGACAGACTGAAGTGAATAGAAGAGGGGATGGGAGCACACTGCCTCACATCACAGCACAGTTCACCCCTTTGCATTGTGGTAAACGCAGAACAAAGTTTGAACTTATTTGAATATTAGCTGTAGATTCCCACCAGAGTGGGTGCGGATAGTGCTGTACATCTCTAGACACGGGTGTCTGGATTTTATCCTTTACCAGTAGAAATCAGAAAATAAATCTCAGGTGTTGCTGAGAATGCTGCCACAGTGCTCTCATGTCTCCGTACCTTTCACTGGTGTACAGGTGCTTCTCCCAAAGCTAGTCAGCTGGTTGGCTCGAGGGAGCCTTTTTAAACAGAAGGGGGATGGGAGCACACTGCCGCACATCACAGCAGAGTTAGCCCCTTTGCATTGTGGTAAATGCAATACAAAGTTTGCGCTTACTAGAATAATAGCTGTAGTTTTTCACCAGAGTTGGAGCAGATAGTGACACACAGTTTTTGGGCTGTTTGATGTTCTGAGGTGGGGGAAAGGGATGGAGGGGCTGGGGGAACAGGCTGTTTGAGGTACAAGAGACCTGTGGTTGTGGAAGGCCTGTGTTGATGGCCTTTTGTGGGGTCTGTGTGTGACAGTCTATCTGATGGTCTGTGCAACCATCTGTTGGGGGGGGGAATCTGTTAGGACAGCCTGTGCAATTGCGAATGCTTTGGTAGGCGCGGGGCTCAGTATCCCTGCTCCCGGGTTTGGAGCTCAATGTTTAGGTTCCTGTCGAGAGATTGATTATTCAAATCAGTCACTGCTATGCGCAGGCCACAGTTACGGGTCTAAAACAATTATGGTGTGTGTCATGCACTTTTCTGTAGCTATCCCTACTTCGCTACCTTTTCTCTCTGTCATTTATAGAATCTAGAACCTATGTGTACAAGCTGAGCTAATTTGTTGTGACAGTTTTGCCAAGCTCTGTTTTTATGGTCTAGCTTGATAGCGCAGCTGTCGCCAGACAGTTATGCGAGAAATCACCAGGGGCCAGATGTACCAAAGGGTTTTACCCATTCTGTGTCTATGGGAAAAAGCTTTCGTACATATGGCCCAAGGAGAGGTTTCGGCTCCAACCAAATGTTGGGAGCCAGGTGCATATGTCTTGACTGTGTAAAAGTTGTGTGTTTCTAGAAAAGAAGTGCTTGCCCTGCGCATAGCTGTGATTGTTTTGTTTATTTATCCAGCAGCCCGAGCTTCAACTTTTCTGGGGGCCACGTATGACACTGCTACTCTATTAAAATGTCTTATATAAGAATGTTTTTCTCTGGCACAAGCACAGATGGGAGAAGAGTATTAATTAACTTACATGAATGTTTAGATCTGGTTTGACAGTGCAACTGTCACATGACCTTTGAACCTATATCTGTATAATATTATTCTACAGATCTTTGCTTGCACATAAAACTCTATTCTCGCGCTATTTACGTGTAATGCTTCACATTACCTTTCAATGTTCCTTTTAAAACCAGACATACTTGCAATGCCAAAGTTTGTTCTGCATTTTAGATTCGCCGACGGCGGCTTGCTCGACTGGCTGGAGGAGCATCATCTCAGCCCACTACGCCCCTTACTTCTCCACAAAGAGAGAATCCTCCTGGGCCACCAGTGGCAGCTTCTGTCCCAGGCCCTTCCCACAGCCTTGGTCTTAATGTCCAGAGCACGACCCCGGCTACCTCCCCAATTGGAGCTTCAGGTATGTATACAGTTGTGGTGTATATGGGGTAACATTTTTGTCCAGTCATAGTGGAAGCACCTGTTTGGTAATAGGATTGGGTGTTTTTGTTTTTAATGCTTAATACTTCTGACATGTTTCCTTTTTAAGTATATTTTGCAGGGTTGTTGTGGTGGTGAAATTGTATGCACAGTATTTCTTCATGTGCAGAAGGCCCACGACATACCATCACATCTTACTGGCATACAGTGTTTAACGGCACACAGTAAATTTTGCTAGCCCAGTGCATGCAGCTGCAGTACACCGTAGTAACAAAACATTTTATGCTTCAAGCAAGTCTACATGCATTTGCCTCAGCACAATTAAAAAAAACATCAGAAAGAAGTGCTATATAGGTGACGCAAAAGTTGTACCATAATCCTTATGATAGTAACTCCTTAGCTAGCTCGGTGAGCTCATCAGTAGCGGGTGTCTCAATCCGAAGGTGGCAAATGGAGTAGCAGTGAGTGGAGAAATAACGTGTGTCCCTTTTGGCTTCAGAGGGTTATTCTGTTTGTGACGTTTGGTAACAAAATTGTCAATATATATGGTACACACAGAGAGACAAAGCTTCTTGAGGACTATTCCTGCAGTCATCTTCCGCTGCACAGCAGGTGCCGATATTCCTGCCACTACCTCCAACGCAGTTTGTGCATTCCATCCATCAACTGTTCTTTTTGCCTTCCCATCAGTCAAAGGCATCCCCTGCTTCATG